>NC_085870.1:45107453-45177453 GCF_034702125.1 Engraulis encrasicolus | reverse complement strand
ATTTTGCGATCTTTATTTTGCTTGGGGCGGGGCTGTAGCTGGGGTGGGATGCTAGAGGGGGCATCGCCCTGGGCGCTAGTCATTGTAGGACCACCAATGGCTGGAGGTATACAATATCACAAATAACATAAAATGTGGATTAAATGTGTACCAAGCAGTAGCCTACATTCCAGCCTTCATTTCATAAAGCTGAAGAATATCTGAGTCTTTTCCCACCTTATTATACACCAGTAACATGGGTGCTGCCATGCTAGCATTGGAGCTCTTGGATGTCCGGTTGTGCAGTGTAGTCCATAGACAATGGCAACTAGCTGACCGGAAATTCTGTGAGTGCGCGAAACTATATAAAAGGACTTAATGGGGTTGACTGAGCAGTCAACTGGGGAGAGTAGGGGTGGGCGATATGACGATATTAAATCGTGAATCATGAAATCGAGTAGGGCTTCAAGATCGCCTCGAATCTGCCAAAGTGGAGAAATCGTATAGATCATCATGCAGTGAGAATGTTTACTATCAGTATCTTATTGTTGTCTTCACTTTTATTCTTTACATTATTGTGCACTTCATGAGTGTCATCAGTGTGTTCACATTTGATTAATTGATAATTACAAATTGCAAGTACAAAAAAGGCCTGTTTTTGCTTTTTTGTTGTTTTCATTTTTTCAATGGAAGATTGTGATAAAAAAATAAAATAAAAATCGGAATCGATATTTTATATAAAAAAATTGTGATATGACATTTTTCCCATATCGTCCACCCCTAGGGGGAGAGTAAGGCTTTAAGACCATAGACATTTATATAGAAATATTTTAGATGGGCAAGGCTACTCCATGGCCGTGTCTCTCCATAGTATGAAGTGAATGGCCCATAGCATGTGACAGGCAGACAGCCGTTAATGTCGGGGCTGTGATGGATTACGCTCTTGGCACGCAGCAGAAGCATGTACGTGTAAGAAATGATTAAAAAAAGAAATATTCACACACATTTACACAAATTCCTTTAAATAGGGTTGAATCATATAGACTCAGAATGTCTGAGTAGGTCAGGGTGAAATTATAGTGTGCTACCACATTGCTCACCTAGTCCCCATCCCGCCCCCAAACCCTACTCTTCCTCTTACTCACTCCCCCTCTTCCTCCATCTTTCCCATCCCCCACTACCTCCCATTCCTTTTCACCTCTCTCTCTCTCTCTCTCTCTTTCTTTCTCTCTCTCTGTCTCTCTCTCTCTATCTCTCTTTCTCTTTCTCTCTCTCTCTCTCTCTCTCTCTCTCTCTCTCTCTCTCTCTCTCTCTCTCTCTCTCTCTCTCTCTCTCTCTCAGTGCCTTTCTTCCTCTGTCTCTCTCCTTTGTCTCCTTCCTACCTTCTTTCTCTCTCTGTCCCTCCCTCTTTCTCTCCTGCCTCACTTTGTCTCACACCCACCTTGCTGTCTCTCTCTCTCTCTCTCTCTCTCTCTCTCTCTCTCTCTCTCTCTCTCTCTCTCTCTCTCTCTCTATCTCTGTCTCTCTCTCTCTCTCACCCCCTTCCCTCCCTCTTTCTCTGTCTACCTTTCTCTTTCTCCCGTTCTCTTTGTCTGCCTCCCCTCCCCTCCCCCACCGCCCGCTTCCATCTGCCGTTATCTCCTTCTCTCCTGTTTATGATTTCGGTGCCTTCCTTCTTGGTGGACATTGTTCTGAATTTATCACAACGTGCCACATAGTTACACTCAAACACACCTGTCATGCATGCATGTGTGTGCGCGTGTGTGTGCGTGTGCGTGTGCGTGTGCGTGTGTGTGTCCTGTTGTGCCCATGCAAACACACATACATTGTGTGAGTGTGTGCGCGTGTGTGTGTGTGTGTGTGTGTGTGTGTGTGTGTGTGTGAGTGTGTGCGCGTGTGTGTGTGTGTGTGGGCTCTCATGTGTATGCACACACACCCTGCTGTGCCCATGGAAATACACAGACAGACAGGTAAATGTGATGCTCATATAGTGCACACACACACACCTGCTGTCTGGCCAGACATGTGGACTCAGACAGTCAGACCGGAAGCCAGACAGATAAATCACACACACATAAACATATAAACACAGGTACACACACACACACACACACACACACACACACACACACACACACACACACACACACACACACACACACACACACACACACACACACACACACACACACACACACACACACACACAGTATGTTTTGTCCTGGACATGCACAAAGGCACATATGAGCAAGGAGCCACCAAACACAGACAAACACATACTGTAGTTGACAAAAATCACACAGAGACACTTGATTCACTCACGCGCAAACAGTGCTCTGCTCACAAAGACGTGCGCGAGAGAGAAGCACAGCATAGATCGGAGCGCTGACAGAAAAGGTCATGATTATTGTCTGTTTTCAGACCTATTTTACAGCGTCTCAGACAAGACAATGAGCAGCTCCAATCAGGACACCATGATCAGATTCTGTCACGGAATGAATACAGATTCAGCCCCTCTCTCGCCTCGACTGCAGTCTGGATGGGAGCTCTCCTCGTCTATTTATGGAACGGGGCTTTATAGCAAAAGGGATTTACCGTAGTAGTGACATTTACCATTAAGATGGCATTTACAAGCGTATTGGCCCTCATTACAAATCGGTTTCTTAAACTACTGTATATATTGGTCTATAAACAAGTTAAAACCCCATTACCGTGATGGGCTGTCAGCGTTTAAAGCAATTACAAACAGGTTGGTTTTTTTTGCTATAACCCTAATTATGCTGTTTATGTATTCAAATTAGCATATATAATGAACTAATGCTCCGTGGCACCATCCGGGGACACCATAGAGAGAACCTTCATATTTAATGCACACACACAGGGCTGGAGCTAGTCAATTTGGTGCCCTAGGCAAGCAACCCCTTACATTCTGTGCATTTAGAATAGAAATTACAATCTGGGCCCAGCTGTGGCTCAATCGGCTGGGCACTCCACTGCTACACAAGAGACCCAGGTTCGATTCCAGCCTGAGGTCATTTTGCTGAGCCCTCCCCATCTCTCTTTCCCCGCTAATTTCCTGTCACTCTTCACTGTGGTTGGCATAAAAAGCCCCCAAAAATATAAAAAAAGAAATTGCCATCTGTAAAGATATTGTAGCGTTGTACATCTGATTGAGTACAGCTTATCTAGTACCTACATGTACATACTGGGTGCCCGTGAACAATCATTGCCAAAGTTTCATGTTTATTTTGCTAGATATTCTAGTTTTGTGGGGCTTTTGGGTGCTAATGGTGCCCCAAGACATTTGGTGCCCTAGTCCAGTGGTTCCCAACCTATGGGTCGGGACCCCCCTTATGGGTCGCCAAAGATCCACAGGGGGTCGCGGAGCCCTCTTGATTTTAAGGGGTTTCGTTTTAAATATATATAGCCCATGTTGAATAAGACAAAGCATTTAAGAAATAAATACATAGACGCAACAAATTCTAAGTGCTACATTAAACATTTATTCTATATTTGACCGAAGACGAATTGAGGAATAAAATAACTAAAATAAGTTTTCGCAGGAAACGGAGGGCATCTTGTGACTCCGTCTCGTGCGGGCGCTCGCGTGGTTGGGTCACCAAAGCTTACAATAGTAAAAACATGGGTCCCTTAAGAAAAAGGTTGGGAACCGCTGCCCTAGTCAACTGCCTTGTTCCAAGTACCGGCCCTGTGCACACACACAAACACGCACGCATGCACGCATGCACGCACACACGCACGCACACACGCACACACACACACACCAGGTGAGCAGTCATGTCCTCCTTCTCCTAACAGTCTGAGGGAACGCCAGCGCGAGAGGAGAGGACAACATTACTCACCTCGAAGTTCAGAAAAAAACCCATCCCTGTATACTATAAACGACATTCAATATCTACGGTGTGTAAAAATAGAGGGATTGCTGCTACTGCGCTGTTTACCTCCTCGGGGAACAATAAGCAGTAGGAGTAGTGTTTCTGCTACACCTCGAGTAGGCGGTGAGGCTATAGCGTAGTTGCCCATTGACATTAGCCAAGAGACCCACTGACTGCTCAGCTCGTCTAATCCCCTGGCCAGGGCTGGACTGGGACCGAAAAGTGGCCCGGGCATTTTTTGGCATAAACCGGCCCCGAACACACACAGGCCACTCTCATACTAAATCTTGACTGGCTGAATCCATTGTCTATATTCAATACAATGGACCAATGGGCCTCCCCGTCTAATTTGTGGGCAAATCCCCAGGAAAACAACCACAACAACAACAGTGTCAGCCCCTGAGGACTGTCGGCCCAAAGGGAAAATGCCCTGTATGCCAGATTACCAGTCCAGCCTTGCCCATGACCTCCTATAATTCCCAGCCAAGTCCACCTACTGATAACTATAATGGACTGGTGCGCATTATAAAACAGCACTCTCGTTATAACAGCTATTAGTTAAACTCAAGTATCTGGCAAAACGGCTACTGATTGTAAGGTTCCTGGCCACTAAAGGGCCTTTAGAGGAGTCATAGATCTCCAAACTGTATCTGCGGCAATGTGGTTTTTCAAAATAGAAAGTGGTGGGTTTATGCTTGGCTAGGAACCCCAACAGCATTTTTTACAATCCTCTTGTCTTTTGTGCCCAATAGCGGTTTAAGAGTTGAATATGGTGGGGCTTTCTTGTCTTCACAGAGGGAGGGCTCACGTGCAACCAAATGCAAAAATACATGGTGACATTTTCTTTTTTAAGACAGGTTAAAGCCCGCACATCCATGACATTTTCCCATTTCACAGTTCCTTTTCTGTGCATCTCTATGTAAATAACATGTGCTAGTACATACAGTACATAACACTAATCCAAGCCCTTTGGTGCGTTGTAAATACATTATAATGCTACCTTTTATTGTCTAATGCAGTGCTCATCTGAACCTGGCTGACGTAGCAGGGACAGTACAGTAAAGTGTAAACAAAACAAATAAACGACTTGAGTTTCCATGGCCACCAGTGGAGAATGTCAGCCCGAGCCCCGGGTCCAAAGGACTCACGCATCAGGAAGCTTGAACTACATCCACCATCAGCAGAGCCACGTGGATTTCTCTTGTTTCTCATCTCCCTTCCTTTCCATCCATCCATCCATCCCTCCCTTCTTCCACTGCTCTGTTCTTTCCCCTCTCCTCTTGTTCCACTCCTCTCCCTAACTTTCACTTTCTATCTTTCTCTCCTTCTATCTTTCTCTACCACCTCAACCACAGTTAAGGAGACTGTAATAGTGCATGCTAACTCTGACTCGGACATTTTCAGGGGTATAATTAGGGCTCAGTGCCTGGGTTTATTTTCATCTCCGCTTAATGTCAAGCCAGAGCTGGGCCATACATGTAAAGTATGTGTTTTCATCATTTCGCAACAGCATCATGGTGTTGTTGTGGTAAGGGTGGTGGTGGTGGTGGTGTTTGTGTGTGCTGCATGTTGTTTATCACTTTGACAACACGCTGTCCTTTTGATGAAATGATCAGCAGCCATCGTTAACCCCAGAGCAGGAGAATGGGCTCGGAGGAAAAGGTCAGTTTGTACAGTATAATGAAGTGGAGGCCGCTAGAGCAAAAAAGAGGCTAGTTGAAAATCAGCAGGGTTCCTCCATCCTCTTCTTTTTTCTCTGTCTCTCTGTCTTCCCCTCTTTCTCCATGTCCCTCTCATAATCTCTCTCCCCTCTCCCTCTCCCTCCCATTCCCCCTCCCCCCTCTCTCTTTCTCTGTCTCTCTCTCTCTCTCTCTGTCTCTCTATTCTCCCCCTCTCTCTTTTTCTCCCTCTTTCTCTCTCCTTTTCTCTCTCTCTTTCTTTCTCTCTCCCAATCTCTCTCTCCCTTTCTCTCTATTTTTCTTTCTCTCTCTCTCTCTCTCTCCCTTTCTCTCTATTTTTCTTTCTCTCTCTCTCTCTCTCTCTCTCTATCTCCCCCCGCCTCTACTCTCTCTCACAGTCGAGTAGCTATTTGTTGCCACATTTGTCCCAAAGTTTATTTACAGTGCTGCCATCTATTTTTTCCTCAAAGCCCTGCATTTCCCAATCCGGAGGGCAAACAACATTTGACCTAAATCTGAGTGGAAGCAAGGGTATACGGGCCCTGGCAAAAGTGCTGCACACACCTAGTGACTCCTGTGACTCTTTCTTCCCCTACGAACCGACAGTGGTTGTCTTTGTCAGCAATTCATCCAGACTGCCTTTCCGTGTGTGTGCGTGTGCGTGTGTGTGTGTGCGCGTGCGTGCGTGCGTGTGTATGGATGTGGTCACAAATCAAGGTTTCAACTGTAAGCTTATCGTTCTTGTGTTTGGCAGCCTAGGACATGTACATAGGCTTGCATTGCGTGGATTGCAGCTCTGTGGACTTACAGTAATAAGGACAATTCAAAAAAGACTGCTAAATACTGCTCAATTTCTGCAATAATTGGTAGTTTAGCAATATAGCGAAGGAGGTGCCATGTCTACCCCTAAACAACTTAAATTAACCAGGCCATTCTGACCTGTAATGTACTGCATAAGACTCTATGACTCTAATCAGTCCCTACTGATTGCTATGAAATTTGCTTCCATCACTATTTGGATTTGTAATGCTGCCTTCTTGGTGAGATCCAAATAAAAGTACTAAACTGTGTGTGTGTGTGTGTATGTGTGTGTGTGTGTGTGTGTGTGTGTGTGTGTGTGTGTGTGTGCATATATTGGCATATACATGAACCTGTGTATCTGTGTGTGTATGTGGCTCTGTGTGTCTGTGTGTGTGTTGTTCTATGTGTGCGCGTGTGTGTGTCTGTACTGTATGTGCTATATCTCCTCGAGTGTGTGTATGTCTATGTGATGGTCTTGGTTAGAGTGTGTGTGTGTGTGTGTGTGTGTGTGTGTGTGTGTGTGTGTGTGTGTGTGTGTGTGTGTGTGTGTGTGTGTGTGTGTCTGTGTGCATGTGTGTGTGAGCGTGAACGTGCATATATTGGCATATACATGAACCTGTGTATGTGTGGGGGGGTCTGTGTGTGTGTTGTTGCATATGTGTGTGTGTGCTGTACCTCCTCGAATGTGTGTATGTCAATGTGATTGTGTTGGTTAGTGTGTGTGTGTGTGTGTGTGTGTGTGTGTGTGTGTGTGTGTGTGTGTGTGTGTGTGTGTGTGTGTGTGTGTGTGTGTGTGTGTGTGTGTGTGTAAGTGTGTTCCGGGTGCGCGCGTGTGTGTGTGTGTGTGTGTGTAAGTGTAAGTGTGTTCTGGGCCCCCATCTGAGGCCTCTCCACATGATTTACACTGTCATCTGGAGCTCAATGGCCAGGGCTTGCGTGCCAACTTTCAAAGGGCTCCACGAGAGCTAATTAAAATGTTCAAGGGGTTACGTCTGATGAGGTTCCCTCCGCTGTATTTCCTTTCTAATGGAGGCGGGTGCGACGCTCCATTCCGAGTGTCATTGGTGATTGAGTGGAGGACCTCTCCACTGCTCATTGTAGCTATAGCTAGCGGCCGCGTCAAATGCTCTCTCTCCCAGTCCATGTCACTTAACCCCGCAAAAGTCATACACAGTAAATGTTACAGTGCTAACTCAACATTTAGACAGTTGAATATAACATTCGTAGTGCTGGTCCTACTCGTCAAGTGTTGAATTTAACACTGCAAATGCAGGACAGCACAAGAGGGCACAAGAGGGTCCGGTCCACCTCCGCCGACGATGAGAGGGAAAGGTCAGGAGTCAGGCTGCTTAAAAAGTCAACTGGATTTCCAATCGAGGCAATGGAGGGGAACAATAACACTCTTCCACTCATCTGCCCATCCGTCTGTCTTGTCTATTGGTCTTTCTGTCTTTCCGCCCAGCCAGCCAGCCACCCACCCACCCACCCGAATGAACTTTCACAGATGCAATTTCCTGTCCCGGTTTTTCTGAATGGGTTTACACACAAGTGGGCATCTGGGAGAGGCACAGGTCACAGAACCCAGTGGAGGGAGGAAGGGAAGGAGGTGGATGTGCTGTGCTCTGCCTTTTTGTGCAGAACCAATCAGCGGCCCTTTTCACACTTTGCTTCAAAGACTCAACTGCATCATAACAACATTGATATGACATTGCAAAGAGCCTTAAGTCACAGATCAAGACTTGGTCATTATAATGTTGAGATCCATAAGGTTATGGCAGAGGCTCTGCACCTCTACTCTATCTTGACTCTACCACTACTCTCCATATCTCCTCCCTTCTAGCCTGTCCACAGCCCTCGGTAACTTTCCACCCAATTATTATTTCCCATTGTTCCTGATTAGCTTTTCTCCTGTGACGTCAGACACCTTCCATTCCATGCATTTGAATAAGGAAAAGTAGCATGCGGTGGCATAGACATAAACTTACACCCTACTGTTATCTATGGAAACAAAAAGCAGATTTTTCTGCTTCGTTTCAACAAACGGAACTTTGATGATATCACAGTGAAAAAGGTGAATCCCTATGACACGTCTGGGCCTGGTCTTGTTGGTCAAGACTTCATTGTTGATGTCCCCACCCAGGGCCGGTTCTAGTTCATTCGGTGCCCTAGGCGAGCACCGCCTTTCCTTTCGTGCATTTAGAAATTAGTGGCTGTATACATCTTATAGTTTTGCAAAGCTGTATATAAAAGTTATCAATATCAGCGAATGGGTAAAATCAGATCCAACTGTTTTGAAATCAAACAGTTCACCCCTCCCACCTGAAATGGTGGTCAAACCCTTTATGAGGGCTCTCGAACCAACATCACCTGACATCCATGTGGAATGCAAAACAAGAAACAAATGTTACAGCTGTTGAACTACAATCCATTCTTTGGCACACATTTTATGTGTCGGCTTTGTTGCATTTCCATTTGGCACTACATGTGTTTGCACTGCACCACACCACATGAGTGTAGATGGCAAAAAAACCATCATGGTAACAGATTCGGTGTCATGGATAGTGTACGGTAGGCTACTGGCTGTGAAGCAGAAGAAATCATGCCTTGGGAACCGCTGTCCTTGGCTCTGTAGCCTACTGTACTGTAGCTATGGCGAGGAGGATGAATGAATAATATGATTCAACATCCATCCAATTAGGGACAAAGCAGAATTCAGACTATTAGAACAAGGAGCTGTCAGCCGAGGGCTTGTCTAAGCCCAGTCAGAACGTGTTCTTGCACGTTGGGAGGGGTGTGGGTGAAGGGAGAGGGAGAGGGAGAGGGAGATGCTTTGGCGGTGGGAACACTGAAAGGACAGTGTGTCACATTTCTATTTGCCGTTTGGTCCTAAAGCAGCTTACTTCGACCAAAAGTGCTGACGGTCCTTAGCCTCCTCCCTCACCCCCGCCAACATCAACGCTAACACCATCACACCTCACCCCACCGCAAACACGTTTTAATTCACAACAACCACAATGGTAAAGAGAGGAAGGTGCAGGGGAAAGATTACTCTGCACACACACACAAGATATGCACATTCATTCATTCTCCGGGCCTATGAGTGTTTGTGTGGCACGTCTCACTGATAGCCATAATAATGTCCTTGGCAGGCTTTTAGCAGTCCAGGAATTACAGTGGGGGAACAAGGTCTAACAATGGGTCTTTGAATGGGGTCAAAAGACGCAGAAGCCCCCAGCAACGAGCCATTTTCCTTTCTCAGGATCACCAGCTTTCAGACACAAGAGAGAGAGAGAGAGAGAGAGAGAGAGAGAGAGAGAGAGAGAGAGAGAGAGAGAGAGAGAGAGAGAGAGAGAGAGAGAGAGAGAGAGAGAGAGGCCACAAGCTACGGTTCTATTAACTAGTCTAGTGCACAAAAAGACATTGGTTGTCCCTGAAAGCAATTATTGGTGGAATGATTGGTTGCCTTGAAAGGTTAGGCGCGATCGAAGTGAACAGGCAGGCTCCCCTCTTTTCCTCTCATGTTTGCAAGGCACTCAAATTAAAAGTCTTTTATTTTGTTCGCATTACGTTTCAGAGAGGAACTTTTAAGGAGCACTCTTGCTGACAATAGTCCTGTTCTGGCTTGTTGTGTTGTGGCTCAGCAAAACGATTCCTATTGAGTTCATATCGGGTGGAACTATTGAAGGATAGTGTGCATCACAGAGAGAGAGAGAGAGAGAGAGAGAGAGAGAGAGAGAGAGAGAGAGAGAGAGAGAGAGAGAATGAAAGAAAAGAGAGAAAACAGGAATAGTAAACTATTGTAACTTCTCCACCCCTGTTTCCACTACACAGATACTCGTCATCTAACATGAAAAGCTGCCATAACTACTGCTGCCTACTATGCCAGAAACAATCACCATCATAGATTTTACAGTCCACACTTTCAACTCCCTCAAAAAAGGAAACGCTATACAATAATAATAAAACCTCCATTCCGAATATCGGATTGGGGTTAATACGAGGCACATTACCATACATTTACATGAATGAAATGAAGTCTACCATGTCTGTACGGGCATTAATCATTTTGACAAATTAGGTAACACCACCTCTTAAGTGAAGGAGCTTTAGATAGGCTACGTAAGAAGAAGCACAACCCCCCCCCCCCCCACCACCACCACCACCATTATATCACTGTGACCTCCATGACTCTGCCCAGCTATACTTTCCAACTACTACCGCTTCATATTTAAATAATCTGCATAATACCCTCTACAGCCTTGTCTGTGATCTGATGACTCATCTGATGGGGGATAGATAGATAGGAGGAGGCTTTTCTGGAGGTTGCTAAGAGGTCCAGCTGGCAAAGGGAACAGAGTGGAGCGAGCGGGACAGGTGTAATGGATAGGCCCATGTTATCAAACTCTGCCTGCCTGCAAAAGAGGCCAGCTAAGCTACCTGACTCCTCATTAACTTGGCCCTGTGGAACTCCTGGCGTCACCGACACCCTTGGATTCTCATCTCAGCTGATCATCGGCCCTGCTTGCCGTGCCGTGCACAGCCTCGCCTCAGCATGCTGCCGCTGCCCCACTCTCCAAGACATATGTCAGATCAGTTTCCTCACGGCCAGCTCTGACTTTAATCATTGTTGACAAACACAGCATGGCCGGGCCTGGAGCTGTTTGTGAGTCTGTCAGGGTGTCTTAGAGGAGCTGAGAGGTGTAACTGCATCGGACTTGCACATGAAAGATATGAGGGGACCTTGTGTTTATGTTATGATAAGGAAGGCCAGACAGAACCACCCCTGTCAGATCATTGCTTGTATTCAATTCAACTGGACGCACTGTGTATTTAAGGTGTCATATCACCATAGCCAATTGCTTGTGTGGAGTTAAATTCAATTGAATAGGCTACATTGGTATTTATGTGTCCAATAGCTATAAGCATTGCCTGAAATCCCAATAAACAGCCTAAGCAAACAACGACCTATCTTGTATCCCCAGAGACACTAGAAGTGTTGTTTGAGGGTGCAGAGTGAATTAGTATCCAGGTGTGGCATGGCTGGTGTGGCTTACCTGCTCGGGACCTTGGAAACAGATTCGGCACTGCGGTGAGCGCATGCCGCTGTCCATGGTGCTGGTGAGAGACACCGCGTCCAGCCCCGCTTGAAGCTTCGTGTCCTTCTCCTCGAACGCCAGGCTCCGCGGCCGGGTATCCGTGCCGTAGTACTCCTCCTCGTCATTCCGGGATGTGCAGTCGAACGGAGGCCACCCGCAGCCTCCAACCCCGAGTCCCCTCATGCCTCCTGAACGTCTGTCTGGGTCAGCTTCCGAATCGGCCCGCCGGGAGCCAGATCGCATCAAAACTAGCACTTTCAGTTCATTAAAAAACATGCGAATCCGATACTTGAACATTGTGGGTTTACATAGGCGATTGCGAATATTAAAACTGAATTGGGAGAAAAATACTGTCAACAACAAAGGCTCAATACGTGCAACATTTCTGCTGCACGTCTCGGAAAGCCACCTATGGATTGTTGTTCCCCAGAAATGTAGCCTATATTTAGTTTTCGTTCAGAGGCCGAGCTATCAAATATAAACATCAGAGTTGGTTTTAAGCATGGCCTCCACGGTGCAAGTGTCGGCGAATATCAATTAACATTTGTTAATGGAAATAGCAGAAGAGGCACGTTTGACAGTTGTTACTTCCTTTGTAAGGATAGCATGTGTTGGCTACAGCCAATGCGGAAGTTTTTTTGTCATTAACAGACACTTAACAGGCTATTTGGAAAAGAACAGATGCCAGTACAAAATAAATCACGACAGTTTTTGATTTGAGGGAATGGCACAATCAAACGTCAATCCGGAAACAAACAGACAGCCTCGTCCCATTGTGAATGCACACACTTGCTTTTTATGGCACCAGCGTAAAGCTGTTTGCTACTGAAGGCGACCTGGCGTATCTTTGCAACGAAAATTCGGTATTCTGTCGACAGAGGAGAGGACAGCGAAGAAGGGGCGCGGGAGAACGTAGGTTAGTGAAGCTAGAATGAGGCGATATAAAAAAACATATGCCTTGAAGCCGTCAGAGCATCCACCAAAACATGTTGTTACAATTCAGCCAGTCCATATAAAAAATACAGCGTGTAGTCAAAGGAGTTTCAAAGCATCTTCCTTTTGTCTGTCCCTCAATGCCATCCCAGCCATCGCATCATGGTGTATGTTTTCCTTTCCTCTCTCCTCGTTTACAGTTTTTTCTCAGGTTGATAAAATGAGAAAACGTTCCACACAATTCCCCCGCCGAACGCATCCGAGATCCACTTCAAAACCCAGCGTGTTCGCATTTTAAACCAGACCGGACGCGGCACCGAAATTCAGTCGAAATGCATTCATCCATTTTCCATTGAATGTCCACTCGGTGCTTCTACCCTTCTTCCTGCAACGATTTCTGTACACCACAGAGCAGGAAGACGGTGTAGCCCTTAAATATCACATCTAACCAAAATATCACATCGCCGAGAGAGACACAGTGTTTGTTATCGATCAACATCTAATTAGACCATCTTAACAAAATTAAGACATAAAATACATAATAGGTGCAACGATACCCTACTTGCTTCTGACAACACAGCTCCACAACCAAGATGGTTTTCTGAGGAACACAGAATTGCAGGTTCTTCTAACAGGTTCGCGCGCTAAATGTAATAGAAACACATCATTTTGCTTATTGTGTCGTTGGTCCTTCCCATTTCCCTATAATACAGTTCCCTTCCTTGGTATGGCAAGGGGGAGAAAAAAAGCTCAAGCGTTCAGCTCCGCATTGGCAGAAGCCACTGTCCAAGGTGCTGATTTCATGTGACGTATCGTCCACGTGTTTTTCTCTTGAACCCGGGAAATCTAAACATTGTCTGAAGCATAGAGGTAGAAAATAACACTAGAGAGGACCCCGCCCCCCTTTTTACGGCAATCTATAGCGGCCATTATCTGTAGGTAGATCAGAGAAATGGAAATTAATGGAGAACGAGGCTCACCTCTGTCAAAAATGGCTTAATCATGTGAAAATGTCCATCAACACACCATACAAGGACAATAGTTGAAGTGTGTTGCTAACTATGTTCATAAAAGATATTATTTGATTTTTAAATGTATTTTATCGACTCATATGATTTAAGTAGATATTTAGCCTGACATTTCAAATCTGGTCTTTGATTAAAGTGTTACTTAATATTTATGCAGTTTTAGTCAATTTCTCGACAGGGGTGGGCGTGTTCTCCATTGACTTGCATTGCCTGAAGATACCTACACTACCTACGGAAGTTGGGAAGCTCCAGCTGCCATTTCCCAGTGCTGTCGCAAATTGCTGTGTCCTCTCTAGTGTTATTTTCTACCTCTATGGTCTGAAGCGTCAACGGGCCTAAGTTGATATTAATGTCACTCCAGGAACCAAAGCAACATCTCACGTGTCCCAGCAGTGTCCAGCAGTAGCTATAACAAGGTCTATTCCATATTTCCCCCCTTTTTTCTCTAAGTATGATTGATTTTACCAGTAATGATAGGCCTACTTCCCATTGTTTTTTTCTGTAGCCTATATAGAACATTTTTGATTAAATACGTGTGTGTGCACGTGCATGTGTGTAGTTTCAGAGGTGGGGGTTGTGGCTACTCCTATTATTACTATAAGATCTACTAAACACAGCTCAGATATACATGATCCCATTTCGGGAGAATTATACAGCATTTCCCCATGTAGTATAGCCTCTGATAATATAGACTGAAATACAAAGACTACAGAAATGTGACATTATGCCTCGTTGGAAATATGATTCATGTAAAAGCATAGCTTGTAGTCTGACAAAGACAAAGAAACAGCTTCAGGACAAAGAAAGATTTTTAGGTATTAACAATGTATATTCTTCAGAATAGGCCTATATAGAATACATATACATATAGAATTGTTATTTTTTTGACCACAAGAAGAACAGTGTTCCTGTGAGGAAAAAATTGATGTGTTGTCAATAAACCAATCAATCAATCAATCAATATGTCTAATTATCAATGCATGAATTCCTTGATTTATGCACACACGTGTGACCATTATAAACCCACATTGTGTCAAAAATGTACACATTCATGGTATTTCTTTTTTGTTTAGCATAATTCAACCTAAAAGTGATGTTGGACATGACCCTTAGAGACAAAATCAACAATGTACAGTAAATAGGTATAAGCTGCTGACATAGTTTTGTGTGTGACACTTCAAAAAAATTAAAGGGCTTTTTTTGCCTTCACTTTTTGACAGGACAGTGGAGGAGAAACAGGAAATGAGTGGGGAGAGAGAGACGGGGAAGGATTGGCAAATGAACCCGGCCGTAATCAAACCCGAGTCGCCAGCATAGTATCTCAGTGCCCTACCGTTAGGTCATGGCAGGGCCTTGTGTGTGACACTTGACTCGAAGTTCAGTCTCTTCCAAATTCCACATTTTCTCAACCCTGTTTTATATTTTCAGATTTTATTTTCATATTGTTTTTTCCTCCATGCACACCTCCAATGATTTGTCTCTCTGGTTTACTGTAAAAAGCTTCTGGACGCCGGGTTTTTATGTAGCTGGGCAGCCAGCTGGTGCCCAACCAGTTTATGGTCGGTGTCCAAGGTACTGGAGCGAACACCATTAACTCCCAAGTGTGGCCGGTAAAATAGGCCACCAAGTCCCGTCTGTTCAGTGTATTTTAAAAAGGCCACTCAGAAACACAAATAATAAATAAACACAACAAAACAAATCTCTCCACCATCAGCCAGTCCAGTGTTTTATAGGCTCCTCTTAAACAGACAGGGCTTGGGGAGTGTGTGTGTGTGTGTGTGCGTGTGCGTGCGCGTGTGTGTGTGTGTGTGCGTGTGTGTGTGTGTGTGTGTGTGTGTGTGTGTGTGTGTGTGTGTGTGTGTGTGTGTGTGCATGCGTGTATGCATGTGTGTATGTGTGTGTGTGTGTGTGTGTGTGTGTGTGTGTGTGTGTGTGTGTGTGTGTGTGTGTGTGTGTGTGTGTGTGTGTGTGCGTGTGAAGGGGGGGTGTTGAAGTTATGCTTGGTTGAAGATTGAGTGCTCCAATTAAATATGCAACCAACAATCAGGACACTTTTTTAGAGTATTGTAAATGTATGCCAGATATTTTAGTCAAAACCATAAAGTTTTTTTGTGGGGAGTAACAGGGATAAGGATAAGGATAAGAATCAAAAACTGGACATAGGGAGTTAACACATAAGAATTTAAAACTGGACAGACAAGCAACAACAAATAATGTGTTTTCATGTGTGTTTGTGTGTGCGTGCATGCACACACGTTTGTGTTTGTTTGTGTTTGTTTGTGTGTGTGTTCAATTACCTACTGTAGCGGTATGTCCTCTGAACTTATCTAAAACAGAATGGGTGGAGTGGTAGCCCATTCTGCCCACTCATGGCTGACCAGGGGGAAAGTAAGCACAGATATTAAAACTTTGGCTTTTCTTATACTTCAGACATATGAAAGTTTTATCTTTTACCTGACTTGTTGAAGACGGTATAGCTTCCATCTTCATCAGAAGGTCACGCTCTGGAGTATGAGAAAAAAGAGGGTAGATAAGAGAACGATACTTCAGGCTCTGAATTTTCCGGGATCCGTGTGATGTCAGGTAGAACGGCACTTTAGGAGACCTTTGGAGTCTTACGGTTGAGAATCAGTGAAGTCCCCTTAACGCTGTGGATGGCGGTAGCGCACATCTTTTGCAAGCCACCACCAAACATCACAAAAAGAGAAGAAGAAGGAGCCCCCTTAGGAGACCAAACTTGAGCACACTCTTTTGCATTGGGTGGGTGGAGTTTGAATCCTCTGTCTTTATTTTACCCTCTTTGCTATAACAATTGGACATGATGAACGTCTTTACGTTACATTACGTCACATCAATAGTAAAGACAAAGTGCACAGGAAATATACAGAGCAACATAGGGTTATTCTTACTGTACATCTAAACACAGATATTGAAAAATAGAGAGGAATGCAAAAACTACTACACGGGAATGAAAATGGGTGGAACTCGACCCCAAAAACATCGCTGCTGCCTCTGTGGCCAACTTTTCTGACATCCTGAAAGCGATGTCCTCCAAAAGTTAATCAGGTCATGTAGGCCGACTTTGTAATATTATACGATTCGGTCAAAATTTGTCCACCCATTCAAAAATGATCGTGCAAACAAAAAAATGTTTGATTTTACAGATTACTTTAGCAAGGCACCTACATAGCTCCAGGGACTGTAACCAGTAGGCCTACCTGTAATAACAGTAAGGTCACTTTAGAAAGCACAATTTAAGTACTCCAAATACTACCAAATACACTGATTTTCCATGTGGTTTGACACTAGGTGAGTGATTTGGCAATGGTTCTTCTCTGTTGCTGTCTGAAAAACCCTAGAGACAAAGACATTGGGAAGAACAAAGGGAGAGAGAGAGAGAGAGAGAGAGAGAGAGAGAGAGAGAGAGAGAGAGAGAGAGAGAGAGAGAGAGAAAGAGAGAGAGAGAAAGAGAGAGAGAGAGAATGGGGAAAAGAAAGGGGGTGGGTGGGAAAGAATGACAAAGACAAAGAGAGTGAAGCAGAGTGAGACAAAGACATAAACCTGGGCTTGGCAGAAACAGAAAGACCACAAAAGGGAACAGGTGGGGCCGCACCAGGTGCGATGGGGGTGGGGGGCGAGGAGGAAATGAACTGGGCTCAGTGTGAAAAGGAAAAAGGAATGAAGGCTGGAATGGAGCGTTGGAAAGATGGAGGGGAAGAGAGAAGGTGAACGACAGCAGAAACGGGAGCAACACGCTCATGACATGATTGCCAGAGTTTCAGAGCGCTGGCTGATTTACAAGGCCAGTGGCATATGTTGCCATGTTCTGTGGGTTATCATGGGCAAAAAGGCACCGCAATCAGCAGCATGGAGACTGACTAATATGCGCACAGACATACAGTAACTCAATCACACATGCATTTTAACTACTTTATTTATGTCTGCAATTCATATGTATATATGGACATAAATGTTACAGATACAATGATGCTAAGTCACAATCCAACGCGGGTCTCAAAATAAGAGCAGATTTAAGGATACAAACAACACCTGCTTCTCCACATATGACGGCTACCAATAATGGAGGATTTTGAGCAATATTTGGCTATTTGCACACACACACACACACACACACACACACACACACACACACACACACACACACACACACACACACACACACACACACACACACACACACACACACACACACACACACACACACACACACACACACACACACAAACTGACAGTCTCTCTCTCTCTCTCGCTATCTACCTCTCTTTATCTATCTATCTCTCTCCAGCCATCTTGCCACGTCACTCCATACAACCGCAAACAAATTGTACTGCCAGAAATCATGCCGAAAGTAGAGAACTGACTTTAAATTCAACATGGCAAGAAACTCCTGCTGCCCGTTTGCTCATCATGCAAATAGCCTAGGGCTAGGCCTACTAAAAAACCCATCAATTTGGACATAACTAAAACGTGCACTCTAAAATTCATCATTAAGATACAGTACATGATTATGGCACCTATTACTAGAACATTGTTTTTATTGCATTTGTTCTTTTTTCTTGTGCAATATTTCACATTGCTTTGCTGAAACTACGATGCATCACTGCAGAAATCCTAAATGTTCTCATTTCTGATCATTCCCTGTTTTTTTTTCCTCTTTCCCCCTCCCATCCCCCAATCTCACTACTTCCCTGCCCCCTCTCTCCCTTTGTCCCAAAGGCTGCTCTTCCTGCTTGGCAGGTTGGTGGCTTTGGAGGGTCGCTGGGTTTCCTGATCTGCTGTTGGATTTTGTAGGCCAAGCTCAACGGGCAGGTGGACAGATGGTGTCCCCAAGTCAGCGCTTCTCTCTCCGCCTCTCTCTCTGGCTCTCCGTGACTCTACGTGCGTGGCCTCCCCCAGATTGTCTGTGTGTTATTCCCCAGCATATGGGCTCTCATTACGGGGAGGCACTTGGCAGAAGTGGGGCCCTCTAAACCCGACATAGGATTAGAAAAAATGAAGAAGACACAGAAGACTTCTCTGTCTGACATACTAGGCTAGTGGAGTGTTGGTTTGAGCTTTTAGAAGCTGTCAGTAGGAATTTATTGTTTGTATGTCGTAGCATTGTTGCATCACACTGCTCTCCCTCTCTCTCTGTGCGTGTGTGTGTGTGTTGTCGTGTGTGGTTTTGAGTGCGTCCATGCGCACATTTGTTCAGACACTGAAGATGCTGTCGGCAGAAATAAGTGGTGAATCATAGACCAAAGGACACCCCCAGAGCAGCTCCGTTCAGTCAAACCCTGCCTTTGACACAGCACAGTTTATTATTCCAGTCTTAATGGTTTGTTGCATCCGACAACCAAAAACATAGACGACACACCAAAGCAACAAATGAAAAAAAAAAAAATCAAGGACACTTGCCAATTATTAATGTCTGGTCGTCTTTCTTAATTTCTGTTAAATTGATTTTAGTCTTTCTTAATTTCTGGAATCGGTAAATTGATTTTAGTCTTTCTGTGGATGCCATGCACTAGCCTTTTATTTTGATTTCAATTCATTTGTTAAAGATATTGTTTACCAGCACCACACACTTTATAATGTCTGACCTTCCCGGCCAAAGTAGGCACAGTATTTTAGCCGGGAGATGGGATATTGCCTGATGGGTACAGCTATAAAGGGAAGCTTTGTTGAATCATCTTGCATGTTTGGCAGTTGATTTGGACCAATATGGATTTTCTGACATTTTATTTCCTCCGGCCTTTCAGACAAATCTCAGATATTTCTCAGAGTCAGTATTTGGATTGAGGCATTGAATGGACCGAGCTGAGAACATGGGCTCCACTCTGCCTGTAGGTAGCCATTAGGATTCAACCATTTCACTGCCGTCTGAGCCAGGGATTTTTACATTACTCTACTCATCAGATCTTGAATGGAAACTACACTCTCTTCAATAGCTGCATTTTCACCCCAGTAAAAGCCCCCTTTTGCCTACTGTTGAGGGGTCATTTGAATTACTTAAATACACAAATATTTCTTTTGATGTGAAGATTTATGACAATCTCGCTGAACACATTCAAATAGTCTATGTGGATGTCAAATGGGCAAGCGTGGCTGTCTCACATTGATCCTTATTCTGCGATGTAAGCCTTGAATTAGCATAGGCTATGCTGTTTCTCCAATATGCCTCTTCTTCTCTGCTATTGTCTGCTGAAATGACGCCTTACATTTACCAGTCAATGTTGTTCACTGACCATCTATCAATATAATTGCTTTCATGCGAATCTTACAACTGATTGAAAAAAAAAAACGTTATGAGAAGCAATTACATTCAATCAAGCAGCATGCTTTTAGATTACCAAGTGTTCAAGTTTGCAGAATTTATGAATGACTCGTCGTCTACAACAGGAGTAGAAGACCCACTTAGGCAGGCACTCTGAATGGCCATTTTCAAAGCTTACGGATTGAAAAACAGTGAGAAAAAAGAGCAAGTAAACCACGTAAGCCCTTTTTGAAGAAGTCACGAATTGTTTTCCAATAACGTCTACATTTTTCATGATCATCCTTAGGGGAAACATGCAAGTCATGCTGCGTTTGTGCGTTTTGTGAGAAGGGTTTTTTAACTTTATTATAAGTTTTCACAATTATACAAACCCGTGTGTGTGTGTGTGTGTGTGTGTGTGTGTGTGTGTGTGTGTGTGTGTGTGTGTGTGTGTGCGTGTGCGCGTGTATGTGATTTATGATGCCATATTATACCATCAAAGATATTTGAAAAATACACTTTGAAAGGCCTTCTGCAAAGGATACTGCCCCATCAAGAAAGTATGCCCACTTTAGTGGGTGCAGTCAAACTTTTCTCTCTGTGTGCAGGATTTAGGGGTGTGCAGGCAAGTCAGGGGACAATAACACCCTCAAAGTGACTATGTCCCAGACTGGAGATGTACCTCTTACCATTTAGATTGCTTTCAGATGGTGGCTGAGACAGAATGATGAGAATAATGGGGATGGTGATGAAAAAGCAGGGATAAAGGAAAAGCACCCTGGAGTGTTGTTAGCCTGTCCACCAAATACAAGTCCTTTCACTATGTTGACCAGATACCTGCTTTATGGTTTCTGGTGTCATTATGAGCATGTGTACAGTAGCTGAGGTGTTCCCGCACAGTTCATCCCCCTCGGGTCTCGAACTCGCCACCTCAACGTAACGGGGTCATCCCTATGTTCCCCGGGACCTATGTTCCCAATCCCCAGGCCCTATGTTCCCCGCTACCGGGGAACTTAGAACCCTTTTTTCAAAAAAGGGTTCTATGTTCCCCGCTGCTTACAAGTAGACTGCTGCAGCATGGCGAGCACGGGTTATTGCTAAAGTTTCGGTTAGGGTTAGGGTTAGGCTGCCACTGTGCGCAAATAAAAGACCATACAAAGACCGGGGAACATACAGTAGGACCCGGGAAACATAGGTATGCTCCCAACGTAACAGTTTGGGTAAGGGAGGAACAGCAAGATATTGCTGAGCTAAAGGACCAGTCAGACAGCTCAGCACTACCGATTCTGTATGAGGCTTCGGGAGGGAGGTTTACTAATGTTCCACACCACACTCTGCTAGTTGGCCTCCGTTATGGTTCAGTGAAAGGTTGGATGAAATGTGTGGATGTGCTTGCTTTTTCTCAACCCAATACAGTTGACAACCCAAAGAAAATTGAGAGAAGTTTTTTTGATGGGGCAGGAATTCCACTTGTCAACATGGCCTACCCATTAAGCTGAGGTCGAACCTGGGGCCTATACTACAAAGCTGGGGTGCATTTCTCGAAACCAGAGTTGCTATATGTTAGCTACTTTGTTGTTTGCAATGCAATTTCCAATTGCCAACTATCCAAGTTGCTAACTGACTAACAACTACGCTTTCAAGAAACGCACCCTAAACCAGGTTAAGTTAAGAGGTAAATCATCTGGCCTAAAAGAAGAGCCTGGAGTCTTCATTTTCTACAGATGATTTACCTCTTAATTTAACCCATGGTTTACCCCTGACCCAGCTTTGTGGTATGGCCCCTGCTCCTGAATCAGGGGCTATGGCTTGGTGTGGGCAATGATAGTGCATTGGTTACTAGTGTAAAGGCTCTAGGTGGTACGGGCTGAAAGGAGTGCGTTGGTTACTAGTGTCAAGGCTCTAGGTGGTACGGGCTGAAAGGCTTTCCCCATTTTTTTTATGTCCCCTAGCTAGGCTACATAAGGGGAGAGGCGCATCTTGCCACCAGGCAAGGCAGGCAGCCGCTTGGGGCCCCCAAGCCCCTAGATAGTGAATAATAGCCCATACTGTGCTACAGTAGTGGTGATTTTGGTTCAAAGGTTTTTTGCATATTCGCTTGGGGCCCCACCTGACACTAGAATCGCCTCTGCATAAGGGATGATGAAATAACCTATGTCCAGGCCACGGTCCTGTCCCGCGTTGACTACTGCAACTCACTCATGACAGGTCTACCTGCTTGTGCGCTAAAGCCTCTGCAGATGATCCAGAATGCGGCGGCACGGTTGATATTCAATCAACCCAAAAGGACCCATGTTACTCCTCTATTTATTGAGTTGCACTGGTTACCGATCGCCGCCCGGATCAAGCACAAGGCATTGACCCTTGCCTACAAAACCATCACAGGAACGGCCCCAGCTTATCTGAAGGACCTACTAACGCCTTATGTTACTGGAAGAGATCTGCGCTCATCCAGCACAAGCCGGCTGGCTCTGCCATCCAGTCGCTCTAGGTACTCCCAGTCAAGATTGTTCTCCGTTGTGGTTCCCAAGTGGTGGAACAGTCTCCCAGAGGCAGCAAGACTAAGCACCTCTCTTGCAGCCTTCAAGAAACAACTTAAGACATTCCTCTTTCGAGAGAATCTACTAGACTAATGATTGAACTGGCCTTGCCCCAGGGCAGAATCCTGACATGATGTTTAGTTTAGTTTAGTTTGTGAGTGTGTGTTTGTGTGTGTGTGTGTTCTCGTTATTTCCTCTTTATTATAAAAAAAAAATAAATAAATAAAAAAAATAATAAAAAAAAACTAACCCCTCTTTGTAATTGCACTTGTTGTTCTGTATATCTCCTGTGCACTTTGTATTTGCTTGTGATGTTGGCTTGATTATGTCCTCTTCTGAAAGTCGCTTTGGTTATAAAGCGTCTGCCAAATGCAATGTAATGTAATGTAATGTAATGTAATGTCCCATCTTGACAAGTGTGCATGTAAAATATGACAATGTATTATGATTTAATAGTGAAGTAAGATTAGTAAATTAGGGTTAGGGTTTGGGTCAGGGTTATGTTAACAACCTACTTTATTGGCAGCTCATTTCGACGAAGCTGGCCATCATCTCAAGAGAACACCCGGTGCCAGACATCCAAGCTGGATCTTCCAAGATGTAAGGCACCATCCATGAGGAGCCAATTATTGCCAAAGCAGAATAAAGGAGAAAGCATTAACACTGTGGTTCCTAACCTTTTTTGGCCCAGAACCCCACTTTGACATCACAAATTTAAACCTGTAGATACAAGTTTCTATGTGTCATTTCAATCAGAACATTCATTAATTTTATACAGCAATATTTCAGTATAAATCAGTATAGCTACTGTGTTTTTACACACAAGACATTTCAGGCGACCCCATTTGAATTCCAGGTGACCCCCATATGGGGTCCCGACCCCAAGGTTGAAAACCACAAACAGGACCTTGGCCTGTGACACAGACAGCTAGGAACAGCTCCTGGGTCACGGGCGAGGGCTTGGATTTGTGTTAGGGCTATAACACTTAAACTTGGGCTATGCCAACCTACTGGCCCATCATCTTGTAGAGACACTGGGTGGCACTTCTAAAACACCAGCAAAGTGTTATTGGGTCAGGAATTCTGATGTCCTGTCGAGGACTCGTAAAGCTGAGTTAGAACCTTTTCTGAGGTCAAAGGTTAGGCTGCCTTGACAACCTACTGGTAGCTCGTCTTGACGAAGCAGCCCAGCATCTCAATAGAACACCAGGGGCCACTCCTAATAAAATACCACATATCCAAGCTACTCTAGATCACTCTAGCTGGATGTTTTTGACAACGTCTATGAGGCGCCCATTTATGTGTTGCCAAAGGGAGGATTAACAGGAGCTCGCAACGTGGCACAGGCAGTGAGCACGTCACAGGTGTGGTGTGTGTGGTGTGGTGGCAGCAATCTACAATCAATGTTCCCCATGAAGCAGCGGGGAGGAAACGATGAGTGTCAGGCATGAGTCATCCTGGCAGACCACTTTTCGCTAGGTTGCCCACAGTCAATTATAGAGGAGAGACCAGACCTCCTGTGGTTTAATGTGATAACACAGAGCATGAAATGCCACACGTGTCTTTTGTGCAGACTTGACCATTGGGCCCTACATACTGTACAAAGCCTACAGGTTATCTTTTGTGGATAGAGAGGAACCTGTTATGTAGGCTATGACATTTGTTATGTTATGTAATAGGCCTATGTGGAAAGAACATTCATATGCATTTTTTAAACATGTGAATCTGTTCTCAGAACTTCTGATTAAACTAATTAAACTAAGCGACTAACAGTCTGTGTGGCAATAAAACAATCTTATGCACTTCATCCATAATGTATCATTGTACTGTAACAGGCAAAAAGGGGGCCCATAGCCTACAACAACATCTGTTCATCTGAGGAAACGTCACATGACACTTGAAGGGGTGCATGTGCGTTTGGAATGTAGCCTATCTCTCTTTTTTCAAGGCGTTCAGTCTTCCGCCGCTTGTCTCGCTTTCTTCTTCTTAATACTGTGTGGTCTCTCAGCGAACCAGCGCTGCGGGTGAGCATAGCAACAGAGATTCTTCACCAATCACGGAGTGTTTGCGAGAAAGGGCGGTGCGTAGTTCTCGAATGGTCATCTGCTCATTCCTGTTTCTGTACAGGCACAAAATGAGTTCCTTCCATATATTTATTATAACAGCCTGTACGGTTTTAGTGGCATGCATCTGTGCCCATTTCAAACGTGTTCAACCAAATGCCCATAAGCACAGCAGTTTGCTTATTGCACAATTTATGGAGCGCAGAGATGCTGATAAATAGGCTATCAAGTACCCTACCGTCTTGCAGGATGACCAGAGCGGTAAATGCTTTAGTTGGAATGGTTTGGCATAGCCCATTGCGCAAGAAGCGGTTGTTTGTTACTCGTTAATTTTTAAGAATCCAAACACGCTAGAATAAAAAGTTCTTCTGAATGGCTGGAAGGGGGAGCGTCTACCCCATGTGGCTCCGCCTTGGTAAACGACAGGAAGCGCCTCCGCTTCATTGAGCAGGGCAGAAAAGTAAAGACAGGCCGAGCAAAAAGTGAAATACATTGCTTACGACATCAACAAGTGGCATTGGAAATAAACAAAATATACTTAACTGTAAGACTACATGCGAATGCAGTCTTGCGAAAAACGGACCAACATGAAGAGATGATGCGGTGTTTACATTTTTAATGTCTGGCAGTGGCTACCCCTGGCTAGCTTGCTAAAGAAAGCGAGAACGTGGTAAGTAAAGTATGCTATGAAGTTATTGATACAGTGAAAATACTGCAAACGCTCAAATATATTGTGCTACACCATTCCACTTGCTCTCCGAACATTTCTCTTGTATTATTTAATTGCAATTATTAATTCAACGGTACGGAAAATAATAGAGCTCAAACTCGATTACAGCTCAAAAACAATCTCTTATTTTTCTGTCTCCAAGTGTGCGTATAAATCGCCAATGCGGGTCGAAGACTGTGCCAGAATAATCTCTATCGCACGCTCAGAACTCTCCGAACTTTCCGGGCCTGTCGAACTCGCCATCGATTAATTAACAAAGAGACCAACGCGTTGTGTGGGCACCACCACCACGTGTGAGGAAGAATTGTGTTCTTCATCATCCTCCTCGCCCTCTTCAATTGAGGTGCCGCCGCTCTGTCTCATAACGCATTGTTGACGTGTAGCTTTAGCGTTGAACATGGAAAATGCACTTATCCTTTACAATATCATCCCTTTGACTTCAGCGTATCGTTGTCCCAGGTTCTGTTAGTTTATGCACTTTTCCATGTAGTGTTTATGACTAATACTTAATATTTTTGACAAGACATTTACAATAGCACAATCAAAGCTTTAATTTTAAAATGTATTATTAATGACAGACGTGCTCAATAAACGTTTTTACTTGTTGTAAACATTGATGTGGCGCCCAGTTGTTTGGAATTCTTGTTTCAGCATGGGTTTTCCACGGTGGTTACTCTTGAATTCCCCCTCGGTGAATCATAGCAGTTAATTCAGGCAATGAAAACAAAAAAAGCAGTTTTGTTTGAAGTTCAAGCCTATCTGAGCCAAAAAGCCATTTTCTTGTCCGTCTTTCCGCAGACAGCATACAGCCACATCCCTGCATTCGCATGTGTTTGCAGTTTGCCAGGCAGTGATGATATCTGTCCACTTTGCGCACTCCTTAAGTCACAGCAGGCCATGTGCACAACCCTTTGCATCGTTTACAAAAGTCGGTTGCCTCGTTTTATTTCTCATTCTCTCACCCCCATCTGCAGGGTGCCAGCGTGCTGTGTGGCTGACCTCAGGAATGTCGTGTTGACTGAAGCCTTGTTGCATTGGATATCAGGTCAGATTCCAACCACCCACTCACAGTCAGTGTCACAGACACATTCGCTTGCGCTCTTGCTCTCTCTCTTAAACACACACACACACACACACGCACACACACACACATACATGTCACTTGTTCCATTTCAGGACATCTACAGCTGTGTCAGTTGATCTGAAAGCTCCTGCTCAGAAGAGGAGGGGTCACCAAGGTTAAATCTTAAAATGTAGTGCAGGTGCTGAACCTGAGTAGTGGTGAACGACAGATCGAGAAGGTGCCATGTCGACACCCCAAACACAAGATCTTTCATTGCTCATGTACCTCCTCATGCATACTCAGCCCTTTCACACCCCCCCCCCCACACACAAACACACACAGACACAGATACTGTACACACATACAAACCCATCCCAAAACCTCAAAGCAACTCCATTTAATTCAATCTGACTCAATTCTAAGCCATGCGTGTGTTGTCTTTGTCATTTAAATCTTGTGAACGTTGCCTTTGTAATTGAGTGTCGCAGACAGTAATGCCACTGAACAGGGTTTCTGGTGGTGTTCTGTTACAAATGTTTGGCCATGAACGTCTGAAGGCTCTGGTTTACATCAGTGGTGGATGGCTGGGGAGAGGGGATTCCCCTCGCAAAGCCTCTGTGATCTCAGCCTCCTTGACGCAGCAGATTTTCCTGGATGTGATGCAGAGAAGATGTGGTTGTTTGTTCCCCCCAATTTAAATACTGTATGCTGTCTCTCTGTCTCTGCCCCTCCTCTCTCCAGCGCGATTCTTAATTGGCCAAATGGGTTGTCAATCAGCATATGCATACCAGGTATTCAGATTGTCACATGAGTAAATTCGCTCTCCGCTCTCCAACCTTGTGCATGAACCCATCTAGTTTTTCTGTCTTAACCATGCAATGACCCCCCCCCCCCACCACCACCACACACACACACTTCAATCTTCACCTTCAATCTGGGGTTGATGCTAATCTAGACCAAATTCTCTAAACACTAGCTAGTGTTTTTGCACATTTCTCATGTTGGTTGATGTTTGTCATTCTCTCACACTCTCTTGTCGTCTCTGTCATCTACGGTGATCGCCTCTTTGGGTTCTCCAACACTCCCCATCTTCCACTTCCACCACTGCGTACGGCCACTGACTGACCGACATGTTCCTTATTTTTTCTCTCTGTTTACTTGTTTGGTTACTTCCTTTCTCTCTCTCTCTCCCCCTCTCATTTCCTCTCTCTGTTCTTATCTTGTGTTGGGTCACTTACTCCGTACACGTGTTTGCTAGTAGGTTTTTAATCTCTCTCTCTCTCTCTCTCTCTCTCTCTCTCTCTCTCTCTCTCTCTCTCTCTCTCTCTCTCTCTCTCTCTCTCTCTCTCTCTCTCTCTCTCTCTCTCTCTCTCTCTCTCTCTCTCCCCCTCCCATCAGGCGATGGCTCAGGAGGTGCAGTATGAGCCGGTGGCCCAGATCGGGGGCGGGGCGTACGGGACGGTGTATAAGGCGCGGGACCGGGAGAGCGGCCAGTTTGTGGCGCTGAAGAGCGTCCGCGTGCAGACGGACCAAGACGGCCTGCCCCTTTCCACCGTCCGCGAGGTGGCCCTGCTCAAACGCCTCGAGCAGTTCGACCACCCCAACATCGTAAAGTGAGTTACTTTAGCCGTTCGACCACCCCAACATCATCAAGTGAGTTACTTCAGTAGTTCGACCACCCCAACATCATCAAGTGAGTTACTTTAGTAGTTCGACCACCCCAACATCATCAAGTGAGTTACTTTAGTAGTTCGACCACCACAACATCATCAAGTGAGTTACTTTAGCAGTGTGGTGTCACATGGTGTTACGCATTTGCGGAAAATTTACGGATGAATGACGTTTTAGTAGCAGCACACGTCAGGGTGGTGCAGCCACAGCTAATGCCACTATTGGATTAAACTATTATTTTTAGTGAATTATCAATGAAGCATGTTTATTGCAGTACAGTAATAATCAATTATTAACTAATTTATGGGCATTAGCTGTGCTTGTACCACCTGACGTCTGAACCCAAAACAATGTCATTTACCCTTTCACAGAGACGGTCATCCGTGAACAGGCACACACTTGTATGCAGTATAGACATACATGCACATAGTCTACATACTCATATAGACGCATGCATAAATACACATTCATTAACCTTTTAGTTATTTACCATCCCACTTTTATCGAGAAAGGGAGTGTCACGTCAGCCACCCACCATACCCTCTCTCCATATACGCCACCTTAGATGTATGAATGCCAAACAGTAATGCACAAGCATGCATGCATGAATCCTGTCAAGCCAACACTTTGAAGTCGAGCTGAGGTGGATGCAGGGCACATGCACATTCTGGCTGTTTTTATTTCAACCACATCAAGGCAGTGGAGCAGGCATATTGAACCCATTCCAGTTTTGTCAAACCTGCTGGAATCACAAACATGTTAACAGATGTTGGAAGGAGAGGCATTTACACCACACATACCCACACACCACACACACACACACACACACACACATACTGACTCAGGTTCTTTATCCCAAGCGAAAAAAATCTCCTGGCACCAGCATGCATACCTGAATCCACCCAGAAATTCCATTTAGAGCATGTCAAGGTTGTCAAAAGAGCTAAGTTTGTGAACTTCTGGACTTTGGGAGCTATCCGTCTCCAAGAAGACCTAGTTGCTAAGAATTTGACTTTTTTGACTTCATGAGTGACAATCCTATCTGACGGCGTGTCAGGGTGGTCAGACAATACAGAGCTACAAGCACTTAGACAGCCACACACACACACACACACAAGTACGGCAGGCTTCAGCAAGCTTCAGGTTACCCTTGGGAAATGCTGCTACACACCCTTTAAACCAATGTCAACTTTCTCTCTCTTCCTTCCTTTTAAACATCACTCTCTTTTCACCCTGTCCTGTCACTTTGCTGTGTGTCGCTGTGCGCACCTCTGGTAAGTCTATACCGAGCGAGGAGGGAGAGGTCCCACGACGCTGGAGGTATTTTCTGCCTGAGGCCTGCCTGACTGCCTGCCTGCCTGCTTGCTTGACTCATTCAGCTTGCATTATGCTTGCTTCACTTCCAAACCCATCATTTACCCCTTAAAGTTCTCGTTTGCTGCACAATGATGATGGCTGTCATTTGCTCGTTTTTCTTCTTCGTTGTTTTAAACACAGGCTGCCTGCCGTTTGTTGGACTCATCCTTTTCAACTTCTCTTTCACCCTCTTGTGTGCTTGCCTTGCTCATTTTTTGCTTTTGTCATTCAGACAGGAAAGAAAAGCGCTCCATTTAAACCTCTGTTACTGTTGCTCTATTGTCTGCTATTTCTGTATGCATTTCGATTCACTTTCGCTTGCTCTCACTCTCACACACTGAAAGACATAGAAACTAGCATGTGAAAGTTGCACGCGTTTTCGACATAAGCAAGTTAATTTGGACCTCCTCTGTGTGCGTGCATGCCAGGTCAGAAACATTTGTAACTAGAAATGCACCACCAAAATCCAATCACTTGTTGGTTTTGTCATTTCCAACAACTCCTCAAAGTCTCATCAAAATCCGTTCATAATGTTTTGAGTTATCCTGCTGACAAACAAACAGACACAGACAAACACGCCCGAAAACACAATTAATCTAGCAAAGATGGCCAGTCCTGATACCAGAGATTCTTTAAGTATAGAGATATTTCAATGTAATAGGTTGCTATGGGCACCTAACATGACCAGGTTCCGGTCTGCCTAAAGGGACGTGTCATAATACTCCTAGCATTGAATAGAACAGTCCTTAGGTCTGCTTAGGTCTAACCCGGAAACAATGGGCCAATGGAACCTCTCTCTCTACTCTCTCTGCTGATAGCTCTGCTGTAGCTACTTCTAGCCATCCCCTCCTCGAGGCCTCTCTCTGCTGTTGATGTGGGGACTGTAGCTGAAAACCACTTCCAGCTTTCAGACAGCTTGCGACCCAGTACAGGCTACACATCCTGACCACACTGATGATCTCAGGGCTGGGTTGAGTTTCATTGGTTACCATAGCTTCCTCACTGCTGCTTTTTTATCGCAGGCCCTAGAAGTCATATCCTCATTCATTCATTCATTCATTCATTCATTCATTCATTCATCCATTCATTCATGAACTCACTTATTCACTTGCTCATTCATTTATTCATTCCCTTACACTCTAACTCACTCACTTGCCCAACTCAGTCCATTCATTCATTCATTCATTCATTCATTCATTCACAGAAGAGGTGAACCAATTGAGATTGGTTTGGAAAGGAAAGACATGATTTCCCCCCATTCTTAACAAAAGATCTGGTTGTGCAAGACATCCAGATCTTTTTATTAAGAATGGGGGGAAATCATGTCTTTCCTAAAAAAAAAAAGACAAGACAGTGTGGTGTTGCAATCTCTGCGAAGCCAGCTCACAGGGCCTTTAGCATTGACCTTTAGCGTGGGCTAGTCTCCCGGAGCTTGGCTTGGCCGTCCGCTGCCGATGTGGACCCTGATTAGTCAGCGTGCAGTGCCGCGCTGAGCTGTCCTGTGTGAAGCACTTCTCTTGTCCAGTCCTACATTAGCTCATGAGGTCATTTCCTGTGTCATGTCATGCCATTTCCTGTCCTGTCAAGTCCTGTGTTGTGTTGTGCTGTGCTGTGCTGTGAAGTGAAGTGGAATGCACGGCTGTGTTACATTGAGTGATGTTGTGTTGTGATGTGATGATGGGTCTTTGTGCTGTGAAGTGTAGTGTCCCGCTCATCTTTAGGTTATCCATTGTTTTCTCACGCAGCAATTGTCTTGTTGCATATTGGATTGGCAGTGACCCTGTGAATATGGCTGCATTGCCAAGAGGTCTTGGTTGTGGTTATTACAGTGCTGATCTATAGTAATACCGTATGTGTCGATCTTTAGTATATGTATCTTTTTCTGATTTAACATTGATATCTTATACCGTATTAAATGTCTGAACGGGGTCGGCGGAAAATCTAGCAAAACGCATGTATTTGAAGAAATAGTTTCATTGCAGATCCTCTCATCAAATAGTTACTTGATTTACATAACCCTCGAGCTGTGCGTTTTTGTTTTTCTTTTCTTTTTTTTGCTTGTGAATCTGCATCTGGTGTGTTTGACTGAGGCCTGAAAGTCTGTTTCTGCTTTTTTTTTTGGTCTTCCGGACTCTCTTTCCCCTGCTGTAGCGACTGCATGTCTCTGGAATTTGAGAGCTGCAGAGAAATAGCTTCATTCCTGCTCGGAGTGTTTAACAGATTCTCTCATGCCTGGAATTTAACCATAATGCCCTGACTTACCCCTGGGTGTGTATGTGTGTCTGTGTTTGTGTGTGTCGTGTGTGTGTGTGTGTGTGTGTGTGTGTGTGTGTGTGTGTGTGTCTTGTGCGTGCGCGCGCTTGTGTGTATGTGTGTGTATGTTCCCTTCAGGCTCATGGATGTGTGTGCCTCTCCACGGACGGACCAGGAGACTAAAGTCACACTGGTGTTTGAGCATGTGGACCAGGACCTCAAGACCTATCTGGAGAAAGCCCCCGCGCCCGGCCTGCCCGCTCACACCATCAGGGTAACCACCCAAGCTTTTCTTTCCTTCTTGTCTTTCACTCTCGCACTCTGGCTCTCATTTTCTCGCTCTCTGTCTCTTTTGCTCTCGCTCTCTCTCTTTCACTCTCGCTCTCTCATTGGCACCCTTTCATACACTCACACGAACACTGCATATGTGAAATGCATAAAGATGCATACTGTATGTGAAGTCCGCTCCGCTCCTCTCCTCTCCTCCCATCCCATCCCCTCCACATCTTTATTTGTCCTCGGTATTGCTAAGTAAGTCATGTTTAGCAGGAGCTGATGTGATTTCCTTAGAGAAGTTGACACACACACACACACACACACATACACACACACACACACACACATATATACTTGCCCCCTACCTACTCCCTTCTCATTTACACACAGTCACCCTCTGTCGTCCTAGCTGTCTCACGCAAACATGCAAGCGCCAACAGACACACACTCGCACCTAACACTGAAGATGGATGTATCAACACTAATTGGCAGCTTGTTTTTCTGTGGAATTCGGCACAGTCCCAAATCGTTTCATCCTGGTTTTTGCAGTCCGTTTCTCGTGCATCCCCCGAATTTTGTTTATAGCATTTTGGACCTATTAGTTAAGAACCACGAGGTTCTATTTTTCACTCCCTGACAACTTATTGAATCACATGCAGCAGCTTTTAACTTTGTGCCAAATTGGATTTCCTCACGTTGACAGTTCATCGACAGTAAAATGTGTTTTGAAACATCTGAGAAAATTGGCGGATGGAAATATTCTATTGAAATGGCTGCCTGACTGAAAAATGTTTTGTGAACTGGTTTCTCAACTGAAAGTGGGAAGTGTGTTTTTTTTGTAACCTTATTGCTGAAGATACCGCATCGGAAACCATGGTGTAGCTATGCAACACACGGTTTGGTTTGTTTTGATGACAAGATTGACACGGCATGTCTGTGACCTATTCATTTTTTTCCCATCATGTTCTGTTTGTTTTTTTGGCTAATACATCCTAATTATTTTGCTGTTCAGTCAGTGGAGGGCTATACCTACATGTATTGCATTGCAGATATAATGAATTATCGTTTTGCATCATCATACATATTTTGTGTGGTATGTTAATACGCAGATCCAAGGCAAGGCTTGTCTATGTGTATGTAGGGCATTTCCTACATGGAGGCGATTCAGAGTGCTTCACAGGCATTAAAGCTAAGGGCAATATGATTGATGCAGAGGTGTGTTTATTATGAGTTAAGGGGCAGTATAATTTTATGATTGTGTGTTTAGTCTCTGTAAGTTAGTGTGCCTGTTATGTTTAGACCAGGGCTTGACGATGGCACCTGTGTGTCTGTCTGTGCGTGTGTCTGTCTGTGCGTGTGTCTGTCTGTGCGTGTGTCTGTCTGTGCGTGTGTCTGTCTGTGCGTGTGTCTGTCTGTGCGTGTGTCTGTCTGTGCGTGTGTCTGTCTGTGCGTGTGTCTGTCTGTGCGTGTGTGTCTGTCTGTGCGTGTGTGTCTGTCTGTCTGTGCGTGTGTCTGTCTGTGCGTGTGCATGTGTCTGTCTGTGCGTGTGCGTGTGTCTGTCTGTGCATGTGTGTGTGCACGTCTGTGTGTGTGTACATCTGTGTGTGTGTGTGTACGTCTGTGCGAGCGTGCGTGTGTCTGTGCGTGTCTGTGTCTGCGTTTGTGCGTGAATCTGTGTCTGTGTGCGTGTGTGTGTGCGCGTGTGCGTGCTCCTCAGGACCTGATGAAGCAGCTGATGACGGGTCTGGAGTTCCTGCACTCCCACCGCGTGGTGCACCGCGACCTGAAGCCCGAGAACATCCTGGTGACCAGCAGGGGGCAGGTCAAGCTGGCCGACTTCGGACTGGCTCGCATGTACAGCTGCCACATGGCTCTCACACCTGTGGTAAGGAACTCACACTCACACACACACACACACAGCTGGGATTATACACACACAGCACTCACATCTGTGTTAAGGTACACACACACACACACGCACACGCACACATGCACACACAGCTGGGATTATACACACACACACACACACACACACACGGCACTCACATCTGTGTTAAGGTACACACACACACACACGCACACGCACACATGCACACATGCACAGCTGCCACATGGAAGTCACACCTGTGTTGGGTGGAGCACACACACATACACAAGCATTCATATATACATATGGCACTCACATCTGTGGTAAGGTGCACACAAAGACACATGCATATACAGCTGCCACATTTGAGTCATACTTGTGGTAGTTGGACTACACTGTGTGCAGAATTATTAGGCAAACATGTTTTTTGACCATATTGTCCATTATATGCATATTTTCCGCCACCAACCTCTATGGACATGAACACCTATTGGATTTAAGCATTCCAGGTCATGCATATTGGTATAATAAGAGACAGTGTGATCGGAGGGGCCCAATACCCTATATCAGGGCAAAATTAGTGTGCATAATTATTAGGCAACTTTGTTTTCCTCTGGGAAAATAGGCCACAAAGGAGATCTAACAAACTCTGAAAAGTCTATAAACAATTTTGAAGTCTTCCAGAGGGATGTGGCTGTCTTGAAATTGCCCAGATATTGGTCATATCCGTCTAATGCACCGTTCATCAGTCATCAGTGTCACATGCATTGTGCTCACAAAGTAACTGCCGGATTGAGAAGAATTGAAGGTCAAACTATCACAAAATGATTACCCTGCAGTGCTGTTATATCCCAGAACTGAAACCTACATTGTGTGTCCACAAGAACATTGTATTCAGCACTCAGAGACATGACCAAGGTAAAACAGGTTGAAACCTGAAGACCACTCAACAAGAAATGCAGTCAAGACTGGGTCAAGAAAGGTCTTTAGACAATTTTGTCAATGGTTTCATGAACTTGTGAAAGTGACTGTTAATGGACCAGATCGATGAGCCCATGGCTAGATCGGTAATGTGCACACTCAGATGAGTTCCTGAGTTCTACTCAAATGCCAGCAGAATACTGCATAAATACCATTGTCTTCTTGAAAGTTGCAAACTTTTCCCTCACAGATCCAGCTATGGGCTCATCCACCCTGTCTGTCAATAGTCACTTTAACCAGTCCATAATGCCTTTAAAAACTCTGTCCTAGGGTATTTCTTGACCCAGTCTTGACTTAATTAACTTGTTAAATGGTTGTCTGGTGTCATCCCTTCTTACCTTTGCTATGTCTCTGAGTGCTCAACAACCTGTTCTTCTGGACACCTGATGTAAGTTTGCATTCTGGAATATGATAGCACTGCAGGGTAATACTTTTCTTGTAGTTTCACCTTAAATTCTTCAAATTTTTGGCAGTGACATTTCATGTGAGACTGATGACTTTGCAACGGTGCATTTGATACTTCTGTGCTAACGTGACCAACGTCTTGCCAATTTCAAGAGAGCCACATCCCTCTGGAAGACTTCAAAATTGTTTATAGACTTTTCAGAGTTTGTTAGATCTATTTTGTGGCCCATTTTCCCAGGAGAAAGCAAAGTTGCCTAATAATTATGCACATTGGGTGTTGGGCTCCTTTGATCACACCCCCATCTTATTATACACATATGCATGATCTGGAATGCTTAAATCCAATAGGTTTTCATGTTCATAAAGGTTGGTGGCAGAAAATACGCATAAAATGGACAATATGGTCAAAAAACATGTTTGCCTAATAATTCTGCACACAGTGTATATACGGGTGGGAGACGTGACGCCTTGTTTTATGGTAACATTGGTTAAAAACCTACAAAACTGTTATTTTTCCTCTTAAAAACAAATGTCAATAAAGAAGATGTGGTACATTATGTTTCATATTAGTCTTAGATGAGAAGAAACATTTTTGTTAAGATTTATGTAAAGGTTTATATGTCAAATATCCTGCGGTGTGACTGTACCATTAATGAAACTTGGAATATAATATATATATAAATTAACCAACAGCATTTTGAATATTGTATGAAGCATTTGGCATGATTGCATAAATATTAACTTGATATTAAGATATATGAATGTGAAAAAAATTCAAGACAGTAATATTAACTACAAGTTCAATTTCGTAACACAAATTGCGTCCTGTGGGGTGACATGTATGTCAGTGTTGGTGAACGGGCAGCTGCAAGGCCAACTACAAGGGTCTTAAAGACAGGCTCCTAACCAGTCAGTACCTCAGCTATTGGAGAGTGGTCTGGAAGTTTAAGGTGACTCTTCACCTCTTAATATGTCTACATATTGCAATGTTTCTGTCACGCAATGCTTAGGTTCATTTTATGGTGTCCTGTGGTGTGACTGCTCTTATAGAAGGGGAAAAAAGTTTTTTTTATAAATGAAAACACATATTAAGATTAAACACAATATCATTATCTAGTTAGCATGATCTCAGAGGTCAGTCATGTATACAAAAGGATTAAGATGGCCACAATGCAGTGAATTTCCTGTGGTGTGACTTCATGTCATGCGGTGTGACATGCTTATGCAATGTGTTACTCAAGCCTTACTTGTTTTTCATGTATCATGCAAGGATATAAGTAATAGTAATAAGTAATACAGTGAAACCATGCAGTGAAATCACATTAATCTGCCTGTACAATGCATAGGCGTGTGTGGGTGGGGGTGGGGGTGTGGGTGGGTAGTAGTGTGTGTGTGTGGGGTGGGGGTTAAAGGGACACTGTGCAGGAAATGGTCAAAAAATGTACTGCAACTATGCTGCTCATTGAAACTGGGTTGCCTATCGCCAAATTTGATATTTACATGAAAGTTTACTAAGTAATAAACAAATATTTTCTAGTATGGTCCAAGTAGAGTCCTTTTTGTAGCTAAAAATGGCTATTTTTGGAAATTCAAAATGGCGGACCATGGAGAAGATCCCCTTTTCATGTATGAAAAGTGCAATTTTTCCAGTCATAATGAATACTTAGAATTTCGTGGTGGTGGTAAGTATTCATGAAAAAGGTAACATTAGTGAATGGGCAGCATGAATTCTGGAAATAAACAACTAAACATCTCACACAGTGTCCCTTTAAAGGAACAATAGTACAAAGAGCATGGGGGATATGTTTGTGCAGAATATTAATCATTTTATTGTATCTTACAGAAATGTCACACCAATGATGGCACACCACAGGACACATTTTCCCAAAAATGGCAAAAAATTAAGCGAAATTCCACGAACCACTGAGTGCTTTATTTTTTTTTTCTATTTTTTCCGATTTTTTTCCCACCCATTTTTTCAGGAAGTGGAATATGTTTCCTCCTTTAAGTGTTTTACGGCCTTAAACGTCAACCACCCATACACGCACAGTAACCCGCATAACATTATATACACCCATCACATATACAGCAGCCATGTGCTCCTCACACTAGTGGTAGGAAGACCACACAAACTCACACGTCTCTTTCCATTCTGTGACACACACACACACACACACACACACACACACACACACACACACACACACACACACACACACACACACACACACACACACACACACACACACACACACACACACACACACACACACACACACACACATCTATATGGCCTGGTTTGCACATAGTCTTTAATTAGACATACATTCACACATGCAGACATTCACACACATTCTTTTTCTTGCACATGCACACTTAAAGAGTTCAGTTGTAAGAAACTGGACTTGTTTTTGGAGCTTTTGACTAAGAAGAGTGAATGAACAAGGGAATGACAAATGTACACACACAGACACACACTCGCGCGCACACACACACACAGAGTTGCTCACAGTCTTTTTTTCTGCAGGCAGCCTACTGTATAGGGTGAATAGGCTTCTTACAAACGGATAGGACGGCCAGGAATGAACCTGAGGCATGGCCTATAAAGAACCCATATAGCTCTGAACAACAAACAAACAGACGGGCTCAACATCCAACTCCCAACGCCAACAACTTTAAACTCATTATTTACAAGTCCTCTGTATCCATCTCTTCCTGTGTCATTTTAATCTGACCATTTTATCGAAATAAATAAATACAGCTGTGCGTGTGCACCAAACCCTCAATGATGCTGAATCTTTCAGGATGTCGCTGATCTCACTATGAGTCATAGGTTACGGTTTCATTTTATGTTCTGGTTGGCGTACTTTTTGTAACACAATATCCGCACAGGGTGACTAGGTGCAGTATGATTGTTTGATTTCCTGATGACGAGACTCACTAACGACGCACGCACGCACGCACGCGCACGGAGAGATTTTTTCTTTCAGTACAGCTTTTGCAATAAAGAATTGCCAAATCCTATTGAGTGTTGCTTGCAAATGCAAGTCATATTTAATCAGTCATTAAGACGCATTGGGGACAGATGATGGAGATGACTTCTATCTATCTCTCTCTCTCTCTCTATCTCACTCACTCACTCACTCACTCACTCACTCCACTCGTAATGTGAGATTGTCATGCGATGGAGATAAACGCAATCTCACATTGTGATAAACGGGTTGAGTGGAATTGCACATCAGTGTCAAGATGGACCCTGAAGGGGCCCCTGTGTGTGCACTAAACAACTTAGAAACAAACTGCAAGTTGGGTAGTTGTGAAAGACAAACACATGACTTAACACTTCTATCTAGAGTAGTACCGGTAGTTCTGTTTGAGTGTTGGTCACATGATCCTGTGGTTGTCAAAGGGGCCCTAGCTCTCAGATCGGTATCACATCACGCATGCTGTGAATACAACCAGGCTGCAATTAGCAGGAAAACAGGGGGAGGTGAGGGGCTTGGTGTTGGTCTGCATGCTGTTCGGAATGAGGGATACCAGACCATCCTACGAATCTTTTTTTAAAATGTATTTATGTATTTATTTTATATATTTTTGGGGGGGTTTTGGCCTTTATTATTACAGGACAGTATGAGAGTAGACAGGAAATGATTTGGAGAGAGAGATGGGGCTGGGCTGGGAAATGACCCCGGCTGAACTCGGAACAGGGAACCCCATGGGCTTGCAAGCCCAAACACGGGGGGCTTAGCGCGCTGCAGCACAGCGCCCCCCTCAAATCATTATTAGAACTACACCCAGCCACAACGAGCATTAGGACTTTGAAATTCAGCTTTTATTGCAAAAGAAAAGCCCTTAAGAGTGATATGATGGTAGACATGTCTGTTTTGATGCGTCAAAGGGAATGTGTAGAAAAGTTGCAATAATCAAGTGTGTCTTCATGCTGCTATTCGGCTTTGCGCTGCACCAATTGTGGCACACCAGGTTCCTCATCATACAAACGTTACCAACTTGAGCCTATGGCATCAAGTGATCTTCGGCCAAAAGCCAACAGCTGAAGGCCCTGAAATGACTCCTTACTGCGGTGTTGTGCAAAGAGCTTATTCTGCACGTTTGCACTGCACCTACCGACTCATTTTAAGTTTCCCCCTAGCAGTTTTCCCCTTGACGACAAATGCCTAACACCTTGATCAGGACAGGTCCCTTGATAAGGTGGCTTTGCAATCTGCAACATCATCTTTCCAGTTAGCGACAGAACAGATGGCTGGATAACCCCTATCGTAGACAGCTAACATTTTTTTGAGAAAGAGAAGGATATGGTTCCTGGAAAGATTTGGGAAATCCAAAGTGCAGGCTATTGACCAAGACCAACGGACACAGATGGGCTAGGTTAGAACATTGTGTGAAATGTCTGGTTCCTCCCATGTCATTTACTGGACAGGGACAGAAAATACACCAAGATGGCAGAGAGAGAGAGACAAACAAAGCAGGATCATCAGCAGCCCTTCCTTCCTCTTTTTCATCTGACACTGTGGCTTTTTATCCCGTCTCTCTCTCTATTTTGGCTTAGCTGTGTGTTTTTTTTCTCTCATTGGGGTGGTGAGAAAAGAGAATTTGAATGACCCTGCTAGATTTCTTTAAACTGGTTTGGCAGGTTGATTTGATGTGATTAATTTTTTCATGCAAAATCTTTTAACAGTCTCTCTCTCTCTCTCTCTCTCTCTCTCTCTCTCTCTCTCTCTCTCTCTCAACCCTCTCTCTCTCAACCCTCTCTGTCTCTCTCTCTCTCTCTCTCAACCCTCTCTGTCTCTCTCTCTCTCTCTCTCTCTCTCCAGGTGGTGACGTTGTGGTATCGCTCTCCTGAGGTTCTGCTCCAGTCCACGTATGCCACTCCTGTGGACATATGGAGTACTGGCTGCATCTTCGCAGAGATGTTCCGTCGCAAGTGAGTGTATTGTCTGTGCGTGCGTAGTTATGTGCATTTGTGTGTGTGTGTGTGTGTGTGTAAATAATTACACCCGTGTGTATATTTGTGCGTGCGTGCGTGCGTATTTATGTGACTTGTGTATATGACTTGTTGCGACTGTGTGTATTCATACGCTTGTGTGAGAACTTTTCGACAACATGAAGATCATTATCAGGCTGGGAACGGTTGTGTTTTCTAGTGTCCACAATGGCTATAAATCAGCGTGCTGTAATAACAGGCTGTAAGAACATGTGTGGTGCTAATAAACAAATCTGTCCCAGCCTTGCTGTGGCTCTGTGGTGGAGACCCATGAGTCGAGCCCCGCTCAGGACAAGAGGCTTTATTTACTGCCTGGGAACATCCAGTAGAGTTTTTTAACTAAGAAGTGTCAAAGCTATGAGAAGTGGGGATGAAAGGAAGACTTTTGTTACAGAGACTGGTAGGAGGCTGCAACGGCAGGGTATTCCTGCAAATTTTGTAGTTTGGCGCCATCGGCTGGTTTTATTTGGTATTGCAAGGCTTCCGCCTTCAATTCTGATGATCCACTGGTTATGTCTGGTTAAGTATGTACACTTGCATATTGTTTCCATTATTTTGTACTTGCTCCGTGTGTTAGGTGCTTTACATGTGCTGTTAGCTGTGTAATTCTCTGCTTTTTCAGTGTCATACGACTTGTGGTAATTAAATTATTCATAGATCACAATAATTGCATCAGTGTTTATATATAGATCTCTTTTGTCCAGCAGTTTGTAATCTCTCTCTGATTCTGTCTCTGTCTCTCGTTGTCTCTCTCTCTCTCTCTCTCTCTCTCTCTCTCTCTCTCTCTCTCTCTCTCTCTCTCTCTCTCTCCCTCCTAGGCCCCTGTTTTGTGGGGAATCCGAGGCTGATCAGCTGGGGAAGATCTTTGAGTAAGTAGGTCGCTTTGAGCCGCACACGTTGCCTTGTCCAAATCACTCATATTTCTGGGTAATCCTGATGTTGTGCATGTTGGAACATGCGTACATCGATCCTCACTATAATCTTACTGTTTCGATGCTCATTATTGTTCAAATGATTGTAACTGATGTTATCATAGATTCAATGGTGATAATGTGTTGCCTTGATGAAATAATTTTGCCGTACAAAGGCAAAGTTACATAGTTTTGCAAACAGTGAAACAAATAATATGTTTGTTATAATATTTGTCTTGTATTGGAGGCTTCATGAAAAAATGTCAACGTTACTGCCTTTGTGATTTGTTGGACAGAGTTGAAAAAAGTGTATAATGGTCACCATGGACAGTATTGCCTGTATATGGTGCAGGAGTATTAGGTGCTGGTTACACGTGTGCAGATGTTTCCTAATCAGTTTACATGTATACACAACGTGGATAAAAATAAAAACTCCACTGTGACAGGGCGTTTTAGCCCCCTAAATATTTGGGAAATCCACATACAATACATATACGGCTTCTTGGTGTACTGTGCCGTAGCGTCGCCATGCTTGTCTTCATTTCTGACGATGATCACGTCTTCTTCCGTCAGGGTGATTGGGCTGCCGTCTGAGGAGGACTGGCCTGCTGACGTCACCCTCAAGCGCCACAGCTTCAGCCCCCAGAAGCCCCGGCTGCTCACGGACTACGTGCCCGAGCTCTGCAGCCAAGCGGAAGACCTGCTGCAGGTGAGACCACAGCACCTGGCCCCTCCAGTGGCCTCTTCCAGTGTTGCCAGATGTGTCTGATCACCCAAAAGGTTCTCAAAAAACGCCAAAGTGGGCAGTTTGTAGCAGGCCAAAGGGGTGAAAGCAGTTAGCGCTGTTTGGCTCGGCATAAGTATGATCTGGCCCAGTGGTGGAAAAAGTGGGGGCTACTGGTACTGGTACCTGGCTTGAGGCCTGATGGAAACACACCCAACAAAGTACTTCAACTGCATACATGTGGTTTTTCCTGATTTTGTTTGGGAATTTCTGATTTTTCAGCCTGAAAACGTGTCTTTAAAACCTATTTCAATGCAGAAAATTCTTTTCACACAATTAGTTTACAATATAACGACTTGCCGTACAATTATACAATTATAATCCTTTACCAGCCCAATTGTGATTGAGTTAAGTGCTTGCATAGAACGAAAGAACTGGATTCATTATATACCTATGTGTAATCGACACCTATATATTCACTGATGCATTTATTCATCAATTAGCGTAGAGCGCTTGGAAGAAGACCTCTTATCTCTGTCTCCATCTCTCCCCAGAAAATGCTCACCTTCGACCCACTGAGAAGAATTTCGGCCATGAGTGCTCTCCAACACGACTACCTGAAGGAGGGCTAAAGACCGCTGCGTCCTGGAGTTGAGACTAGTTTTCGTTTTTTTTTATTTCTACATTCGAGGAAGACAGTTAAAGGGACGACTAAAGTATGTTTTTAAGAGACGTTCTCAAATGGCCACCAATGACGCATCACAGACCAACCGACCAATCAACCCCACAGTTGTCACTGCCAGACCTTGGTTGTACTGTACGTCACATTGCAGGCTATGTCGCCATACACTAGGTGTCGAATTCTTTTACGTTGTCTTCGTGAATGTGCTGTATTATGAAGCCAAGCATGAGACCATTCCTGTGATTGATCAGGTGATCAATACTAGCTAGTTTCCCCCTCTCTTTCTCTTTCTCTCTCTCTCTGGTCACAACATGATTGCCTTTCATAATTACTTCTGTATCGATTCTTTTTTTTTTTTTTTTGACCATCGAGTTTTAGTGGCAAAGCAGAAATGTCGAGAGGGTTGTGCAAAAATGACTTCGCCACACAAAAATTTGCCAGAGAGTGATGTTTTTTTTTAAAAAAGATTATTATTTTATCACGGACCATGAACTGTCAGACAAGGCAGACTTATTCCAATGCAAAAAAAGAAGAATTATGCAGCCAGTCACTGTGATCCTGAGTTTCCTTTGCTTATTATAGTGTCCTATTTTTTTAAACCGCTGTGGTCACAGACTGAATCAAGGTGATGAAAAGATGTGTTTGTGTGTTCCGGATAAAAGCAGTTCTAGTTTAGTTTGTTTATGTCCCAACTCTCCCATCTTCTGGAAATGCCTCATGACTCTTCTAGTATCTCTCTTTTTACCTCTGTAATTGTCCAGGGGTCTATTGTTGTCTCACTATGTTGTTGAATGTTGACGTTTTTTAAGTTATCTCCGATGAAGATGGACACCTTTTTTTTCCCCCCATAGTTCCGTGTTAGTGTGGTACAGTACATCTTTGACCGTAAAATGGGTGTTTTTGAGAGCTTCATTGGAAATTTGTTTTTACAGGGGGAGGGTTGGGGAGTTGCGTATTGTTTTATAAATATGGCTATGGACTCTGGCCAGGAAAACACTTGAGAGCGCACACGTGTTCACCTCACAGTTACTGTGTGCAAGTTGTAGGTAATATCCAGTGAGAGCTTTTTTCTCCTGATGATTGAAAGGCCTGTATTACAGTGTCACTTTTCATCTTGGGTCACATTCTTTTCTCTCTCTCTGTGTCGTATCTGTCACTTCATCTTATTGTGGAACAACATATTTGATGTCATGTGACATTGGTTAAGAAAGTAAAAACTAATAAAGCTGCTAAGACACATTTTAATGCAATGCTGTGTGTCTGTTTTAATATATTGGCAGTGTCTCTGAAGAATGACAACTAAAAACTATTTACTGGCAGAGAAACTAATGAGTAAGGAGTGTAGTTGCCTTGTTTCTGCCTTGACAATTGTCACTTTTTTGCCATTTGATGCACTCGAACATGTTTACCCATGATGACCCTCGCTAGTTTAACCTACAGAAAAGTAATGAAAATTAGGACTTAAAGCCCTTTTGATTAGACGATTAACCACAACCTCAAGGTCAATTTAATCTAGTGTACTACTGAACCAGCATCTTGGAATTACCCCCTAGAGTTAGTCACGGGTTGATATTCAACCCCCAACTCTGAAGTTGGGACATTTGTTAAACTGAGTACAATCTAAATACTATCATTTTTCAATTAGGCCATCAATAGCAGTTCCTGTTCCAGTGTATTGCAAGTGGCGTGCTTGAAAGTAGCAGGCCTCATTCTAATGAAAGATTAACATTTGTACACAGAAATGAAATAAACGGTCTGTCTCTGTACCACTAAAATAGTGCAGCTGCTGTGACTGAATAGTGCATAACTTCATCTGGGACACCATTTGCCACCACGTATACATACAGTACGTGCACACACACACACACACACACACACACACACACACACACACACACACACACACACACACACACACACACACACACACACACACACACAGGGGCGTAGCAGCAAATTTTGGGCCCTATGTACAATCAGCTCCAATGCCCCCCCACAGCCATAGATCTTCATAATTCGGACTGTGTGTGGGCCCCCTATATACACGGGGCCCTGCTGATTCTGTGACACGTTACACCCCCCTGAATGACACCCCTGCGCACACAATATCATTGTACCCAATACGCGTGACCCTTTGCCTCACGAACGTGCTAACTGAAAATACTCTCTAAAGTTTGTATCTGGTGGTTATATTAATGGGGTATGTTGGCCAATTGCAATACATATACTATAGTCTTCACAGTCTCCTCTACTGGTTGTGCCTGGGGTGAAATCCAGACAGGGTGAAATGGCATTTAGCCATTTCAATGCCAGGTGAAATGGCATTTAGCCATTTCAATGCCAAGTGTTGGAACCAGTTTCCTGTTGAAATTAGATCTGCCCCAAAAGTGTCACGTTTTAAAAAGAAATTAAAAATGGGTCTATTTTCATCTGCCTTTAGTTAAGCTTAGTTAGCTTCAGTCTTTTATATATTTTTATTCCCTCTCAAGCACATTCAAAGACAATTGTGTATGTTAAAATACTATTGCTATAATAGTATTTCTACCTTACACATCCCTGTTCTAAAAGTATCTTTGTTCAGCCCAATGCATGCAGGTGCCGCAGTCTAGATGATGCTGCAGCAAAGATGTGTTGATGTGACGATGCAGAAACACTGTTGCTCACTCCTGCAATCTGAACATTTTAATGAGACCACAGGTTTGGCCGGGTAACGTACACTGTAATGAGGTACTCTACAAGGGTTAGCAGTTATAACCGAGATTCCATGACTTACAAACAAGTGTGGGACACAGAGCTGCCTGGGACACACTTCTGAGAGACATTAACAATCAGTGGTTTGGGGTCCTTTGTTAGTGATGATGTGTAAAACAAAACAAACAAAAAAAGCCAAATTTGAGCTTTTCATGAATATTTACTTAGTAATTAACTCATGTTTACTATTATGACCAAATAGTGGGACATGGAGAAAACCTACCTTTTCATGTATGAAAAGTGTGATTTTCCAGTCATAATGAATACTTAGAATTTGATGGTGAGAAAGGTCATATTTGTGAATGGGCAACATGAGTTCTTGAAATAACTTTCACAGTGCACACAACACATACATACACAAAATATAGTATCTTTGCATTTTATTATTTTATACAAGTTTGTTTTCACATACACATCATGATGGTTGTCACAAAATATGGGGGCAACATTATTTGCTGGATTAAAATATTGTATTATAGTATGATGACCTACCAAAATAATCCTTTTTGTATTTATCTTTTATTTGACATGTAGGCAGATGTTACATGATGGAGGGAATATCTATTAAAGTCACTATGTGTACCATGAAAAGATATTCTCATACATTAACGATTAGTCACATGTGATGTGTATTTTGAGATTGATAGATAGTAGCGTTTCTAAGGCACTGTCCTTCTGTGAAATGTTTGGTAATATTTCATGCGGTGCAAGTGCTTGAATATAATTAATACTTCCCTTCCCTTCAAGGCAATTTGGTGATTCATGGTTCATATTTCAAGTAAGAGCACTTTGGCAAATGGTACGTTATGTTGTCTTTGGATACAATAAACAAGAAATGAAAAGGACCAGTCAGATGCTGACAGAGTAAGGCACAACACAACACAAATCCAACAATCTGGCATTGAACACACAACAAATCATTAAAATCAGAATGAGTAAAACTGAAAAATCGACAATTTGGACAGCAAAACAAAACAAATCATTAACATCAAAATAAGCATAATGATGGAACAGAAATTAAAATGATTGCAGACAGATGCCTGTTTGATTGATCATCTCTCCACCCGGTTTTATATTTGCTTTTCCAACTCAGGTCTTAAAGAACTTACAAAAAAAGGAAAATAAATCACACTCCAATGTCCAACGTACAATCTCACCATGACTCTCACAGCCACTCTCACGTCTGATTTTTGCAACATAATAAGCATATCCTTGGCAGGCACAATGTGATAGATTGCCTTTCATATTTTCCATTATATCAAAAGGGCCTTTTGTATTTCTGAATTGATGGATAATGTGGGAGGAATGTACAAATACAGTACAGAGAGCTGGTGGCATACCCAGTCAAGGGAGCATCAAATAGCTCCATAGTTGTATTATGTATTTGTATCGATAGTTGTCTTTGCTGTCCATTCTTTTTCTCTTAATGGATTGCATAGTTGGAACTTCCATTCACACAGGTCTGGTGGCAAACTCAGTAAAGGACGTTGGCAGAGCTTTACCGAGCTATTACATAGACATGTGCAGGGCCGATGATAGCTCTGGCCAGGTCCAAGTCAAAGTCATCTGAAAGGGCCTCCCCACCCAATACATGAATGTACATAAAATGTAATGAGGAGCCGATTCTGGGCCCCTTCTCCCTGGGGCGGGACAAGTCCCTCCCCTTTGTCCCCCCTGGACATGTATACTGTGTATGTCTATGGTTCAGTGTGGTTACTAGGGAGACCACAGGAAGGAAGCAGGGCCTATGGTGACCCCTGCTGGCTCACAGACAGACAGACACACACACACACACACTCCTTCCGCTGGGCATTGAGCCACCCACACACACCAAAACATGAGGCATGACAAGACATGCATACATATAATATGTGTCTGTGTGCATAAACAAATCACAATTAAGATTTTTGTAAATGTGTAGGCCTACCCTTATTTGAGCAAAAAACAACAAACAAAAAACCCAACCACCCATACAAGGTTATTTCTACAGCAATAAATATCTGTACTGAAAAAAAAAGATTGTCTAATGCATATACTGTGTTAACGTACTGTGAAAAATGCGGACCTTTGGTTAGATTTAGTCAGAGTTTAATGTCGTCTGCAGCAGCGCTACCTCCGATAGTGCCAAATGAGTGCACGCGAATGCGAACTCCATTAAGTCCGGAGCTAAGCTCTCCAAGTTCTCTCTCGCCCTCTCCCTCTCTTCGTCACAGTGAAGTCAAAAGAGCCCTTTGTGTTTGGCACGGTAACTTCACTGGCGAGTAGTCAAGACAGAGCCGTGGAGGAACAGAGGAGGGAGAGGCGGGTCTCTCGCTCCCTCGTGTGAACACAAGAGTGTCTTTCACAGCTCTGCGACAGACCTGAAGCCTGTGACCGGAGAGAGAGAATCTTTGGCATGTCTGGTCACGACGCAACAAGAACACATGACATGATGTGACCTTGCTGGCCAGAAAAAATATCATTCCAACAGGAAGAACCCACTAGACCAGTGGTTCTCAACCTTTTTTTAAGAAACGCCCCCATGGCCTCATCACAAGCCTCCCAACATCCCCTTGACATCATCACAAGACTGACAACACCCCCCTTAGTGTTCAAAAATTAAATGGACTAATGCCCGCAATGGCAAGTAAGCACTGGCCTCTCTCAGCTGTATCCTTCTCAACGCCCCCTAGAGTTCTCGAACGCCCCCTGGGAGGCTGTACCGCCCCATTGTGAAACACTACACTAGACTCTGTCTGGAAAGAGTTAACACAAAATACATGTTTGAAATGGTTGCAAATCTTAAAAAGAAAAAAAACATCAGAGAACGAAACACAGACCTCTTGAAAAGAGACTATAATCGATAACCAAGCCAGCCAAAACAACATTGAAAGTCTGAGAGGCTGAGAGAGACAGAGTGTGAGATGTAGGCCACTACCATGTTCTGTCCATCTAAGTTACAGAAACAATTTACTTGCCTTTACCAAGAGAGACATAGTAACACATGAAATGCATAAATATATTTTTTTCTGGTGTCGAAAAAGACTTGAAGTGGAATAAGTAAGGTTTATGGTTAAATAACTTAAAACTAACTAACTTAAATCATTGCACAATTGGATGTCTATAACTGTTAAACAGGTCACAGGTTGGAAAAACTATTCTACACAGTTCAGATGAAGCAGTACACACCACCAGGAGCAAGCAGAAATGCTGACCGATAGTGGGGAAAGTTGTGTGGTGTGTCTACCTATATCAAAGTGCAGATAGTTTCAAATGGGTGGTACATCCAGTCTATCCAGTGTGTGTGTGTGTGAGTGTGTGTGTGTGAGCGTGTGTGTACAAATGAGTCTGTACGTGTCTGTGTGTGGACATATTTTTTGTTTGTAGTAAACAATTGACTACTTTAGCCACTCATCGACTTCCGTCTTAGAGGAAGGCACTGGGATTGGCCCGTGGGTCTTTCTGGTTCCGATACCGCATGGCAAGCCACACCCCGAAAATCTGAGAAGAGAAGAGAAGAGAAGAGAAGTACTTTATTTCACACACATGCACCAACTCTCCACAAGCCGCTGTGAAAGATGACACTACTTCACAGATGTGAGTGAGTGTGAAAGAAGACAGATCCTTTATGTGTGTGTGTGTGTGTGTGTGTGTGTGTTTGTGTGTGTCTGTGTGTGTCTGTGTGTGTCTGTGTGTGTCTGTGTGTGTCTGTGTGTGTCTGTGTGTGTCTGTGTGTGTCTGTGTGTGTGTGTGTGTGTGTGTGTGTGTGTGTCTCACCTGTGTGAAACTGAAGAAGAGTCCAACTCCTCCAAGGACCTTCAGGACTTTGCCGGCGTGATGCAACATCAGATCCCCACAGGTGGAGCATTCCTGCTTCTGCTTACACGCCTGTAACACACACAAGTCAAGTCAAGTCAACTTTTATGGTCAGTTTCTTCATGCACAGGTCATACAAGGAAATTGAAATGACATTTTCTCTCTATACCATGAAAGGACGAGACGTACACAAGACTGACCTTTACAGACTGACACGCACGCACGCACGCACGCGCGCACACACACACACACACACGCACACACGCACACACACACGCACACGCACACGCACACGCACACACACACGCATACACACACGCACGCACGCGCGCACACACACACACACACACACGGCTTAGGGTTAGTGTTTGAACACAATTACAGTAACTAATTAACTAAGATGTGTGACTGAAGAATCGTGTGACATAAGACTACTAGAGATAATCATAGCACATTTGAAGAGGAAAGAGCCTAGACAGCTACAATGCGAGGCATTTGATTCCATGACCCTGAGAAACACATTGCATGGCTAACTGCCTACTTGATTTCTTGCTTGTTTGCTTTCCTCCTCTCCTTTACACATTCCTTCCTTCCTTCTCTTTTCTTCCTCCTTTCTTTGAGTCACTTCATCTCTACACCCTGTCCTCAGTGCTCTCTGCCCCCCCCCCCATCTTCTCATCCCCCCTTTCCTCACTCCTACACAGCTTACTTTCTTTCTTTTCCTCTCCTTCTCTTTTCAGCACTTCACTACTTCACTTCTACACTCCTGTCTTCAGCGCTCTGTGCTCCCATGTTCTTATCTCCTTTCTCCCCCCTTCCTCTCTCTCTCCTGCAGCCCACGAGGAAGGGACAGGCGAGCAGCTAATCACGCGTCTGAATGTGGCAGGCCTGAAATCGAGCACCGCTGGGAACGGGGAGACGGGGCGGGCTTCTTCTTCCAAACGAATGTAGGACGTGCTTGCTTGCCATCAAGTGAAGGCACACACGGTTAACGAGGGAACGGGCAATGATGCCCGCCACCTACTGTGCTTGCATTTACTGTACAGTGCTGCATGCAGTATTATTGAGCTATGCTAGCATCCTCCAAGCAAGAGGGATGAGAGAGAGAGAGAGAGAGAGAGAGAGAGAGAGAGAGAGAGAGAGAGAGAGAGAGAGAGAGAGAGAGAGAGAGAGAGAGAGAGAGAGAGAGAGAGAGAGAGAGAGAGAGAGAGAGAGAGAGAGACAGACAGACAGACAGACAGACAGACAGACAGACAGACAGACATGGTAAGAGGAGGTAAGAGAGACAGACAGAGATGGATAGGAGGTGCATAAGAGCACCAGAGAGGGGTGGGGGCAGACAGACAGAGAGACAGAGAGACAGACAGACAAGCAGAGAGGAGGTGAGCAATTGGGTTGAAGAGATAGAGGAAAAGCATTAGCAGAGACACATAATGAGAGAAAGAAAAAGACATAGAGAGAGATGGGAAAAGAGATAGTGAATGCCGCGCTGGCCGCTCATGCACTTTCTGTCTTTAGCAACTATCTGACAGTGCCATAACCGTCACAGCACGCACTCTATGACTGCAGATGACATGAGACTAAGGAAAGCAGAAGAGGACACATTGCACGCTACAACAGCACTACTGTCTGCTTCAGCAGTGAGACAGAGACAGAGAGAGAGAGAGAGAGAGAGAGAGAGAGAGAGAGAGAGAGAGAGAGAGATAGATAGAAAGAGATAGAGATAGAGATAGAGATAGAGATAGATAGACAGACAGACAGAGAGAGAGAGAGAGAGAGAGAGAGAGCTGAGCATACACGTCGTCATGTCAGGTGCATTTGTTGATTCGACCACACGGTTGCATAATGCATAATAGTGAGATCACACGGTTCTCCAGGAACAAGTGAAGAAGACGATGCACAGACAGGACAGGACCCTGTTTCTTGACAGTGCCGTTGCTAACCAGTTAGCAACTTAGTAAGTTGCCAATGGGAAATTGCATTGCAACCAAGTAAGTTGCTAACTCATTTAGCAACGTCACTGTCGGGAAACACACCCGAGTGCAGTACACAGGTACATAGTTTTCTAGCACACACAGAATAATGTGTACTGTATGCACTGCATGCTTTTCAGACAATAACACACTGCCCAAAGCTGTGTTCTGCTGGTGGCACGGAGTAGACACACTGCATACCACATGGGTCATGGGTCAATCATGGGTTAGCGTCAGACTTGTAGCTCAAAGGTTACCGGTTCAAATCCCGACATGTCAGGCTGGTCAGGGGAGTAATAAACCAGTGCTCTCCCCCATCCTCCTCCATGACTGACGTACCCTGAGCATGGCACCATTCCGCCGTACTGCTCCCTTGGTACACCAATTGGGTCTGCCCCCTTACACGGGTGAGGATAAATGCAATGAAATAGGCACAATTTCATTGTATGCAGTGAGCACTGTGTGGTGTGTCACAATGACAATGGGAGTCTCCCAGGTGGGCTTGCACCATATGGGGTTGATTTCCCAGCAGCACTAGCCCATCTCTCCCACCCACTACTCTCCTGTCACATCTTCACTATCCTGTCACCTCTCGACTACCCCAAAAACCTATTTAAGTGGGTTCTGCTAACTAGCCAATGTTTGATGACCTGGCCATGGGTTTCAAGAGCCCTACATAATAATGTGAATGCTAGCAGGAAGACCCAATAACAACCAGAGTGAATATTGACCCCGAGTGATGAGAGGCAGGATGTTTGGACACTAGCCTGGATGGTATACCTACTGTAACTCCTTATACACAATTCAGTGGACACCTTGCCACCTCAAGTCACTTGGGCCGGTGCCAATCATCAGTCTCGACGAGCCAGTGAAATCTTGGGCAGGGCACAACAGGGGGCATTGTTCTCTCATGATCTCTTGATGCATCACGTCGGTCCTAGCCACATCCCAGAGACTTATGGCTGGAAGCGGCCCAAAAGAGGCTGGTCCTATTGACAGCTCTGTGCTCAGAGTGAAGCATGGTGGTGGGTGTGGAGCCAGTGTTTCCCAGAGAACATTTGTTAGCCAAAGTGTTGGGGTGGGGTGGGGGTGTAAGCCGGTGTCAGATGTGACCATCATCACTGGAAAGGTATTGTCATGCAGTTTCATATGAAATATGATATAAAACATCCACAAATAAATGGTATACATTTTTTTTTTGGTATAGCAACTTCACAAAGTAGATTACATTGCATTTACAATACAAACACTTTTTTGCGAGTTAGAATCACGATGGTAGGTACATGTATTTGTCGTCAAGTTCAGGGGGAAACTGAGAGGGGTTTGGAGTGCAATATCATAGCGTTGCTTTCGCTTGCTACAACCTCTGAAATGGTAAAAAAAAATCCCATATATTTCTTTACCTCCCATAAGGAGTTTAGTTTTTTTTGGCAGAGTTTGTTCCTGTGTTAGTTAATGTGCTAAACAACATGTGAATGTATCTGAACAGATAATCTCAGCTGCCTTGGTGGAGGTTTGCACTCATCGTTGCTTTTTCTAGTTGTCATTGTTGTGACACACAGCATACCACAGTCAAGCACGCAAACATGAAATCAGTCTGATGCCATAATGGCTTGCCTATGACTGCCACACAATGCCGCCACAGTGCCTACCAAATCACATGGGCATGCTCTGCCTTCACCAGCTGCCTAAAATACCAGAGGCAACTTCTTGATCCACACAGCACAACTCACCTCTGGCTTCTGCAATGCTTAATGCTCAGCAGCTTCCGTCTGACATTTCCTTATCAGTTTTATGCAAATTTGTACTACAGTCACCCCTGTAAAGAACGAAATGGCCGACCTTCATGCCAACCCACCTCAAACGGACACCCCCCTTGGTTCCAATCTCTGCTCTGCCTCTGTCAGCTCTCAGCTCTTCAAAATCGAGTGTTTTTATTTATTTTTGACTTGCAAATGGAGCTTTTCCCCTCACAGTACAGTTGATTCAGTAAAGTAATATAAAATCTATTGTCTGGCCGACCGATACACTTCTATGTCAGGCCTTATAGTGCATTTACTGCGTTATCAGCATTATCTATTTCTTGACAGACTGCAAGTCTATAGTTGACTTGTAGCTGCCATTCCGTTATGCTCCTGTGTATCACCTTGCCCCTCACCTCAAAATTAAATTCCATTTGTTTACATTACAACTGCCTTTTGCATTTACCTGCTGCCTCCAACTCTCTCCATTCCTGCTGCCAAGCACTTAACTCATTGGATGGTAGCCATGTGCGACCCATCATACAACCCAGCAGTGCCAGAGCATTTTCAGCATTTTGGGTGTTTTTTTGAAAATTGAAGTCTATGCCTATCTCAATACTACAGCATAAAAAAATGAATAGATATACTTGTAACGGCCTGTAACGGTATAATGTAGTGCTGTACCGAAAGGTAGAGTTAACAGGCTACCCTGTACATGTTTTGACATTATGCTGCCACAACAGTGGCTCATGCAGAACGCTAAGAGAGAATGCAAGAAAAAAACAGGTGTAGAGGCTTGTTCTTTGTGAGACTTTGAGAAAAGTGCAATTTCTTACATTGATGAAATCTCCCACGCAAAGTAGCAGTTTGAATCTATTTTCCTTTTTTTTTTTTTTCATTTTGACAATATTTTGGTGAAACAAACAACGTGCAGAGGAAGGTAACGGTTTTCCATTTTGTTCCCATATACTGTACCGAAAATGTACCGAACCGTGACCCCAAAACCAAGGTACCGAACCATGATTTTTGTATAGCATTACACACCTAATACGTAGGTGGTTGTGGACGTTAACCACCACTGATGATTAAAAGGTACATAAAGCACTCAAGATATGTATACCATTGAAAATGATCTGAAATGGTTACAGAGCCCATGTAATGATGTCACATTGGGCACTCTCCCTCAGCAGGCAGGCAATGGCATTTTGGGTCTCCAGTCGCCAACATGAACCAAATCAAATATGATGTTTCAAACTTTGAATGTGTACTACTAATAAGATAGTGGAGAAAATTCTTTTAAATCTTAACCTGCACACCCACCTTTAAGCAACATGGGTACTGAACAATAGGATCTGAAATGGAGTGCTTAAGCATCATTGGCATCAAGTTACTCCCCGCATAACGACCTTACATCGTTTGCAAAGCTCTCAGCTTAGAGCCAGAGAGTATTGTATGTTCATGTGTCTCAACATAGACACTACAGAACATATCAGGAGAGGAAGCATAAGCAGCACATCTCGCTGTTAACTCATTGGTATGTGTATTTTAAAAACATTTCTGCAAAACATCCCTTGCTCAAGCAGGGGTGTTAGGAACAATTTCCTTCTGCTAATTTTATCACAACAACGTGCAAGTACAAGACATCATGCCCTCCTATTTAGACGCACCCCTGCTCCCCAGTAAGCGTATGCATGAAAACATCAATATATACAGTAATACATACGTATACGTATGACATAACCAAGAGTTCACACATGAATTTTTTGCACATGTGGTGTAAGTGTGTGTGTGTGTGTGTGTGTGTGTGTGTGTGTGATAATACCCACCGCCCTGCACTGTTCCACGTCTTGGTTGAAGGAGCTGCCGGGGTCGGTGGTGTTGAGGAGGCCGCAGCAGTCCATATTCACCTCCAGGTCCTGCCTCATCTCAGGGGTCATAAACTGCCACGACCTCTCCAGCAGCTTCCCCTACATACACAATACACAATACACACAAATCAGTAGGAGGGCCAATGACGTTTTACTAGTAGCACACGTACGCACGCATGCACACACGCACGCACAGACAGACAGACAGACAGACAGACAGACACTTTACTGAACAAGATAATTCTCACCAAAACTAACTGCAACAATTAAGCTTTCACACACTTGCATGTTCTCACTCACACACATACAAGCCACTGGCTGCTGCTGACGCATGCATTCAGGACTCATATAACTCCAAGACCTGTTCAACAGCTTTCCCTATTTACGGTACACACAGTACACACAGACACACAGACACACACACACAAGAAAAATCACACAAAAACAAACTGTGGCAATTAAGCTTTCACACACTTACATGTACGCACTCACATACATTCAAGCAAACGGCTGCTGACACATGCATTCGCTGAAATAGCACAACATCGGTCAAGCATGTACACACACACACACACACACACACACACACACACACACACACACACAAGAAAAAAACACACACACACACACACACCACACAGAGCTTTCACACACTTACATGTACGCACTCACATACATTCAAGCAAACGGCTGCTGACACATGCATTCACTGAAATAGCACAACATCGATCAAGCATGTACACGTACACACACACACACACACACACACGCACATGCACGCTGGTACGCACGCACGCACCTCCAATACAGGAACACTATAAAGCGGATGCTTGGGTGAGTGAGTATGAAAGCAATCACTACTGAGTGACATGAGTCAGTTGAAAGTGACAGAGAGGGGAACTGCGAGAGATGATAAAGTAATGGAGCTAAACTATAAAGCGACGGGGAATGAAAAGTGAGGCCATGGTGTGCAAACATACACACCCAATTATGTCTACACATGCATTTATAAGTACATAGTACACTCACAGGCGCACACACACACACACACACACACACACACACACACACACACACACGATTATATACGTAATCTCACACACAAGCAAGCACACACACACGTACATACAACCATATTACAGAAATGTTGGCTCATATACACACGCACGCACACAATATACATGCATGCCAGCATGCACACACATAAGCCAATTACACACACAAAGTACACCCTTAGAGTACAACTGCACGTTGAGCAATAATGTTACGAAGAGGATGTAGAGACATTAAGTTCTTCCCAATATGCGGACTCCCGTTTTCGCCATGTGCTTGTGGCCTCACATTTCACTGACGACTCGCCTCCTTGGAGAAAACAATTAACCTTCAAGAGTGTGGGTTTTTGAACATTCTATAAAAAGAATGCGTTCTCTAACAAGGCAAGATTCTAAAATTCCAAATTTTATTGAATGGCGCCCAGAATTCTATAGAACTTTCACTGCCCGAACATTCCCGTACACTCTGCTGTCAGCCTAGCCACAATATCATTTTGGGGGACTGTTCTTCATTCATCACCCCCATTGCAAATGAGAAAATGACATAAGAATTGAGCTTTTGCGAGATGTTGAAATCACAATTCTGTTGCCAGTGACGCCATCAGGAGGCCACAAGGAGACAAGTGAACAAGGGAGAACGGGAGTAGGCATTTTAGAAACAACCCATGAATTTGTTGAGGGGCTCACTAAAGGCAAAAGCACAGCCACACTAACCTGCTGCTCCTCTGTGATGGCCAAACAGGAACATGACACTCCAAACTGGAAAAGGAACACTATGAACAAAATGATCATGTACTGACATGGAGAAGGAGAGGGGGAGGGAGAGAGAGAGTGAAGGATAGAGGGAAAGAAGTAAAGGGATAGAGAGAGGGGAGAGTGGGTCAAGGAATATAACTCTACACAGCAGAAACTGAATCACCCTCACAGATTGATGCCCAATTGGTCCAAGAAACAGCCCATACAAGAGCACATGCATGCATGCATGCACGCACGCACATATGCACGTAAGCACATGCGCGCACATACACACACACACACGCGTGCGCAAACACACATACTTTATGAGGAAACTAAGAAGAAGCAAATTTAGATCAGCCAAGAGAGAGAGAGAGAGATAAGAGGGTCGCCCTCAATTAGCAGACGACACATGGCGCCCAAAAAAAGAGGATGGCCCTGTCGAGTGCCAGTGGGCATGGGGCACTGGTGCCATTCCTTCACCCGAGCCACTCAACATGGGCAGGCTGTCAGAGGGAAACCCATCACTCACTCATATGCCAGTTGCCAAGAGCAGTGCCATTCGACTTCAGTACCAAGAAGCCCGAATGGAAAAATCACTGGGTTTTCAGGGGCCACATGAAACCAAGAGGACACAAAAAAAATCCATTGAACTACAGTCAACTTTGAAGTTGGTCATCGGTCAGTAGTTGACTAGGCAGTGGTTGATACACTATTTTGTGCATTTTTTCTAGTATTGGTGTGTTTGACAACACGTACTATGTGCATGTTGTAATTTTTTAAAACTTCAATTCAAACAACAACTCTCAATCTTTTTTTCTGTGCTTAAAAAGGTATGAAATGATTTCAAATCATTGCACAGTGAAGTGATATTAACACAATAACGTTTTGGCTGCATTCGCAATGCTGCTTCAAATAATTCCTAAAAAACTCTCAGAAAGCCAGGCAAGGGTAAGGGGGCAGTGAGATATTTTTTGTCATATGTATCCGTTGATCAGACTGGCACATTTGCTAGTGGATATTTCTAGAAGAAAATATTTTTAAATGGAGATGCTGAGAACATCTAGAGCTTTTAGCATGTCTGGTTTGCGGGTGCACTATCTTTCGTCAACAAAGGCAAGTGGAAAGCAAGCTCTACAGTACAAGTAATTTTCCATCACCTCAAATTTGATTCTAGACAAGGCAATCTTGCTTAAACGATTACAGCGTATAGTCAACCTGCTGGTAAACAACGGCACCTTTGTGAACAATTATTGTATTGTGTATTTATGTCTATTGTGATTGCGCATAAAAAAATGGAACACATTTTCTTTCAATTCCAGTTCCAGTGTTAAGGTTTTGCTTTTCACATTTCATTGTCTGAATGACATTGAATTTCAATGTCTAGACTTAAGAGTTTACAGGTCAACTTAACAACATGTAGTGCAAGCCAAATACAATTTGACCACAGGAGTCTTTCAACCTGACAAGCGTCCAGACGTCTCAGCAGTGTTCACCCACACAGTGCCAAAGTCTGTTTCTACAGACTGCCTACTACTCCATTAATAAATGGAAGGAACCATCGTCTACTTGGAATATAACCACCACATACCCTGTGCCAAGTACATACACACATACTGTAATAAATTAAGAAAATACATAAAGTGTAAACCTCTTATGGTCTACTCTAGATGAAAAAAGAGGATTGGTGAGCTCTTAACACCGTACAAGTATTTGAGAAAGACCCAGACTACTACAATGTGTACTACTGAAAAGAGCAGCTGACAGCTTTGGCTGGGATATGGACAAAGTCATCTGAAAGCAGTAATAAACTTCATACATTCAATGTAACAGGGACCCAATTATGGGCCCCTTTTTTCTTGGGCCTAGGACAACTGACCCCTTTGTCTCCCCTGTTGGCTTCTCTGCTGCTGAGCGTCTGAGAAGCAAGCCAAGACACAAGCTGCTGTGGCATTCGCAGAGTCGATTTATTTTTCATTTACTGGCAACGCTGTGATTAGTAAACTGAAAAAGTAAAAGCAGGGACGCTAGCAATTGCACAGATAAAAGTGAAAAGTGAAAGCCTACCTGGGAAACTCCAACTCCCATTGTCATTGTGACACAGCACTCTGCACTGCACACAAGGAAATGGCATTTATGCCTCACCCGCGCAAGAGGGCATTCCCCAATGGCGCCCCAAGGGAGCAGTGCGGTGGGACGGTGCCATGCTCAGGGTACCTCAGTCAGGGAGGAAGATGGGGAGAGCACTGGTTAATTACTNCCCCAACAATCTGAGGGTTCGGAAGTCGAACTGGCAACCTTTGAGTTACAAATCTGACGGCCTAACCGCTTACCCATGACTGTCCATAATGACTGCCTGATGCCTGCCATCTCCTCTCCTCTACTCTACTCTACTCTACTCTACTCTACTCTACTCTACTCTACTCTACTCTACTCTACTCTACTCCTGTAGTGGAGGTGTGATCTCATTCTGACCGTGTTAACATGTGAAGTGAAAAAAGTGAAAGTCCAACTGGGAAACTTCCATTTATTGCCATGGTGACGCCAGCACATCAAAGCACACAGGGAACACAATGAAATGGCATTTATGCCTTCGCCAAAAAAGCATCAAGGGAGCAGTGCTGGGGCTGATGATACCACGTCCAGGGTACCACAGTCATGGAGGACAATTTGGTGGAGTGTTGGTTATTCATTTACCTCATGCACCTGATCGAACCTGCAACCCTCAGGCCTGACTCTCTGACTGCTATACGGCTCTGTGACTGCTTACCTATGACTGCCCCCTAGAGAAGGTTATGAGATCATCTGCATTGTGGGGCATGTGATGAATGAGGGAATTACAAAGTATGTAAGCTGCCCTCACAGTCTGTTTGTCTTTTACTGTATCAAAGGGTGTGGCAGTGTATGTGCAGAGTGTTAGTCATGAAGTGTGCGCGCGCGCGCGCGCGCGCGCGCGTGTGTGTGTGTGTCCAAAGGATATGAGGAGGAGCAGGACATGGTGGTGCTCACAATTTGTCTGTCTGTCCGTCTGTCATCTGGTGAGTGTGTGTGTGTGTGTGTGTGTGTGTTTGTGTGTGTGTGTGTGTGTGTGTGTGTGTGTGTGTGTGTGTGTGTGCTGTGCTTGGCCAATTTAAAAAGGATACGAAGAACAGCAGGACTTGGTGGTGCCTGGAGGCCCCGAAGAGGCCGATGAGGGAGATGAGGAGCACGAAGACTCCCACGGCGATCACGCCCCCGATGATGTGGATGCTGGAGATGGAGCCATAGCCCGTGCCCCACGCAGCCACGCCGATCAGCAGCGCCCCCACCAGCTGTGGAGACACATTACATTACATTACACCGGCGGTACAGTGGGGATTTTTAAAAGTGATTTAGTGATTTAGATTTTTAAAAGTGATTTAAAAAAAAAAGTGATTTAGATTTTTAAAAGTGATTTTTTTTACGCGGTCATCCCTCAACATTTTCAACCTCAGAGGATAGAGCACGCTTTGGTTTTAAAAAAACGGTACATCCGGTATCCTATGCTTTTGATAGATGTCGTATTATAATGTTACCTCCACCTACAGGGTAATGTGCGTATCGCCTTGTCGACAATTCATGGTAGTGATATACCGGCTAAACATGCCAGCTGTCTGATTGGGCCATTCGGACCATTAGGCAAGTGCTTGCAGCAGGAGTCTGTGGGAGAACAGAGGAGAGACCGAAATATCTCTTTTCCCCCAGGTGCCACAACTACTGGCTGTAGGCCTACCTCCCAGCTTTTTCAAAAGTGCTACATTGTGAATAGAATAGAATGAGATAATCTCAGAGTAGAAGCATTTTCAAACGATATCTTAGTTCTGAATCACAGAAGACAATCACCTATACCATTGAATTAAAAAAAAATCTGCCACTTCCTGTCACACCCATTTATTCATGTACTCCTCACAAATGAAAACCAGTATCTGGTAAATATTCATTTAAAGGGTTTGAGAGCTGGCTTGACAAATTTGGAGAATGTTAAACGATGGAATTTTAATTATCTCTCTAAAACACACACCAGGCAATTCCAGAAAGAGTAGACCCATGACACTAAATTGAAGAGGTTTCTGAACACGTATTTGCAGTGTCATGTGCACGATCGCAACATATTCATCACATGATGACCAGAAGAAAAAACAAACAGTGTGAAGAAGTCGTCCTGCAAAGCATATTCACTGGGTCTGCACGTCTGCAGTACGCACCACATACTGCTCTAGCCTTATATTTGTTACCGTATTGCCAAGAATTACCAAGGGGAAAAAATCTGATATCTGAATTAATCACAGAGACACATCTTATACCTACCGTATAAAAGTACATGTGTTTCGCATATTATGTTTGCTTATGATATGAACTCCATGCGTTAACGCAGTAAACTTGAAATGAATGGTGATAGGCTGGGCACCAGGATGTTGCGCATCATACCTCTGTGTATGTCGAGTGATGCGTGTAACTGTAACAACACGTTTTCCTCACACAACAGGCGTGGAATAACAACTAGTTTTGTCGAGTGATGCGTGTAACTGTAACAACACGTTTTCCTCACACAAACAGGCGTGGAATAACAACAAGATTTGTCCCCCCCGTGATAACTTGAGTATGGTTACCTACCTGGTCGTTCTTGATAAGGTCTAGTGGGCAAACTCCAAAGTCATTAAATCGAATTCCTCCCTGTTCCTTTTCACAGACATACGTGAGCGAAGGACAGCGTCGTAAAACGGTGCTGTCAGATAAACTCCTGGAAAACACACCTTTTCTAGCCACACTGAATTTCATGACCATTGTGTAAAAAACACACTCAATTTTCGTTCGCTAGCAACGAGACCCGTCATTTTAAAACAGAAGGGTTTGTTCGGCTCTTGATGATAGCCTAATCAGCAGCAGCGATGACGAGGGGGCAAACCAGAAGGGTGAACACCGATATCTAGTCACCTGGCAGTTCATTCTCACTTCTTATGAATGGGTCTAACATCCAAAATAGCTCGTACTCTAATATTTACAATAGACAGCAGTTGTTGCAAACTAGACAGCCATCCAACTTTCTTATGCGTAACTGCGCCTCCACCATTGGTTTTCTCAGCTAAGCTATCCGGCAAGCTAACCACCATACCATCATGACTTGTGAAGTATTAAATAGATTGAAATCGGACTGAGTAACTTACCAAATAAACCACATTTAGGGAAAACAGCGCATTCTTCGAACAAGTGAAGCCTCCGCAAACCATCGTTAAGCCCAACGTCTAACACATGTGAAGTTTGGATCTCCAAGTTTGTCTGGCAGGCCGCTACCGCACAAATGCGTTTCTCTTTGCTCAACTTCACAGCTGGTTGGCACACACAGAAACACTATGATGACTCACCGATTATTTACGCATGTTGTTTTTCTCATCATAAACACCGGTCACCGATGGTGACGCGTGTTACATTACACGTTGTATTGAACACAAACCAATCACAGATGAGTGCGTCTTTTGCGGCACAGAAAAACAAATTTAAAAGGCTGGCTCAATTCGCTTCGAATGTGTCATTTGGAGTAGGCCTACAGTATTTCAGTCTAATGAAAATTGTGAATATTCTTTAAATCGATAATTATAGCCTACTGAATTATAACCTCAGTCTGGTTGCGCAATATAGGCCTACAACTGATCTTCCAACACAATGGCAACATTCTGGACATATACTTTTAATACCTTATCATGCTCAACTAAAATAGCCTATAGGACCCCGAACATGACACCTCAGGTGACCCTAAGTTTCACAGAGACCAGAGAGCTGTGAGAGTAGAAAGGCTACTCCAGGTGGGCAGCCCCAGCTGCCCCAGCCCTGCGCCGTTCCGAATCACAATGACCAGAGAATCCCATCAAGACCCCACCATCAGCTTGAATTGAACGAGTGAATGAATGTCTTGGAACAGAAACAGGTTCAGTTAGGGAGTCAGAGTCAAAATGGCATGTCAATTATTTTCACTTGGGTGTCACCTCTCTTATAATAGATAGGTGACACCGCTTAAGCCAAAAAGCGCAATCAGCATTTTGACAGCGCATCCAGGAAGTAAACTGAAGAGTCATGCATACATTTACTACAGATGACAGGAAATCGTCTACTCTGCGCCTGTATTTGGAAATGACCGGGGTTATTTCCGAGGAACCAGAGACAGAAGGTGACAGACACGCTCCTGCAGTATCGTTGCAATGTTTTGACGCATTGGATAGCACCCTCACAGACAGATGACGAATGAACTTCCAGCTGTCATATTATGCTACGTGACTTGGCTTTTTGAACAGATACAATATGAACAAAACTAAAGTGGCACAGTCGAACGCGATACGGGTGGAAGTCAAGCGACATGAAAACCTCAAGAACTCTTTCGCAAAACTTTTCAAGCAGTTGGACAGAGTCCAGGACGAGCAGCTTCGCTCATGCCTGAAGGTGTACTTGCACAGTGTTAAAGGTAGGCTAACCGTGGTTCGATACACTATTTTGGCATCTGGACATATTTGATGAATTCAGAAATGTAGCCTATTTAATTTTTAATTTTAACTTTTAATTGCAATTTGAAGTAATGGTGTACAGTACATGTTACAAAAGCCACATACTTTGGTGTCTAGTGTATTTTAGTATATGACTTCATTTTAGCCTATAAAAGGAATAGTGGCAGTAGGCTACCATGAATATTAGACCATGGGCTATTAGTCCCATAGGCCAGACCATCCATAAGGGCCACGGTCAGTGCCCAGTGCAGCCTGCTTGGCAAAGCAGTATCAGGTAGCCAGCCTATGACAGGTGAGGGTGAACAATCCTGACCTTTAGCAACTTCAGTAAACTATACATGTACTGTACACTACTCAGCAAAATAAAATCGCACACAGACTGCTAGTGAGCCTGCTTAGCGCACCTGGCCATGGCAGCTGATGGGTTATTATCAGAGTGCTGTGATGAAAGCACAGAGGAGAATGAAGGCATATTTCTCAGAAAGCATTTTAGGTTTACTGGCTGTGACGCACAGCGTGGGGGCAATTTTGTCAACTTTGTGAGAGGAGGGAAGGAAGTCACTCTAACTGTCTCTTCCCTTCCAGTCCTTATGTGTAGATGGTATCTACAGGGTGGTATAAACAGATGTACACAAACCAGCATTGATAGACCATACAGTAAAGACAGGCAGAGAGAGTGAGTGAGAGAGAGAGAGAGAGAGAGAGAGAGAGAGAGAGAGAGAGAGAGAGAGAGAGAGAGAGAGAGAGAGAGAGAGTGTGCGCGCGTGTCTGTGCGTGTGCGTGTGTATGTGTGTGTGTGTGTGTGTGTGTGTGTGTGTGTGTGTGTGTGTGTGTGTGTGTGTGTGTGTGTGTGTGTGTGTGTGTGTGTACATGCATGTGTGAGTGAATGTGGATGAGTGTGTATGTGTTCCTGTAAATGATGTCCTTAATACTGTTATGTTACTGTTTCCGTAAGCTTTGGCCATACTCATACTATACAAACAGGCATGCCACTTAAGTAAACTTGACTTGAATTGAATGGAATTGAATTACATTGAGAGAACAAGAGGGAGAGTTCTTGTTGGAGCACATGTCATGAAAAGATGCTAAGTTCACAGTAATTGAACAGGACAGGCCGGGTTGGAGGTCTACAGCCCATGGGGAAAACCCAGCCGTGTAGCCATTTATGTCAAGACCAGGGGTGAATTTCTCAAAACCAAAGTTGCTTACTACATTAGCTACTTTGTTGTTTTCAATGCATTTTCCCATTGGCAACTACCGAAGTTGCTAACAGGCTAACAACTTCTCTTTTGAGAAACTCACCCCAGACCAGACCAGACCAGACGGGCTCTCAGGTCGACAACAACCACACACTCCCTTTCTCAGACAGGCCGCAAATAGAGCATCCTTCACTTTCCCCATGCTATTTTGATTCGGAGGGAAAATCAAAGGTACAAAGAAATGCCTGTGAAGTGCATGTCAGACTTGTTTTTTTTCTTCTTCTTCTATCTCTTACTTTGTCTTCTGTGTTGTGTGCTGGATATAGCTCAGCTGAGAGCCCTGTCATGGCAATTATTTTGAAGAGGTGAAGTGTTTCTTTAATGTGGTTTCATTATTAGACCAAATAGAAAGTGGGCTTTTGATGTAATATTTAGTGGAACATTTAAGTAGGGTTTGATTGTTTTCGTAGCACTTGAGTGTATCATGCTGTGTGTTCTACCCAACAAATGTGTTTTTCTTTAGCATGAGAATGTGGCTGAAAAGGACATGGCTGTAAGGGTGTGTGAATAGAGTGGGAACGGTAACACTTTACTTGACGCCGGCATCATACGTATGACATAACAGTGCCATAACAGTGTCATAATAGTGTCATGAATCATAAGGGTCATAAACGAGTCATAAACATGCATTTTATGACATGAAAAGTTGACATTGTTAGGCCTGTGTTTTTCATAACCAAATTTCACTTAAAGACAAAGTCATACAATGTTTATGACGTTGACATAATGTTTATGACACATGCATGACAGCATTACGACAATGCTATGACGCCGTTATGTCATACGTATGACGCCGGCGTCAAGTAAAGTGTTACCGTGGAAACTGTATGTTGTGTAAAGCAGTATCTGCAGTGGCAAATAGATAGGCTACATAAGTATCTAACAGCAGAGTCCAAGTCATCTGTAATGAAGATGCATCCACCTGTTATGGCAGAGTGAAAGTTCTGCTGCATGTGGAAAGCTACAATGTTTAATTTTTCAGTGCAGATGCTTCACAGAATTGATGTGTCTGTGTGCGTGTGAACTCCAGAACAGAAATCTTAATTAATAATGGAGAGATATTCACCTCTGAGGCACTAACTGCTTATCTCTGTATGGAGATGAGAAAACAGACCCAGTTTGAATTGGTTGAATGAGACTGCACTACGATTATTTTAATTAAATTTAGAAAAAAAAATCGGAAATTAAATAATAAGCAAGTGTGTGTTGTGTGATTTGGCTTCCCGGATGAATACATATGGGACTGCAATGATTACTCTGTCTCCATGATGTTAACACTGCAAATGAGTCAGGATGTTCAGAAAATCTGTTGGTACCGTACATATATGGTCTCAGGTTCACCGCAGTTGTTTTTGACATGTAAATATTTCACTGTGGCAGCATCGAAGCCATGATTTGTGGTTATCCAAAAGCTGTGTTCTCTTGACCAACATTGTACAGTCTAACACATGGCTTCATCGGGTCGTGCCGTGCTGTGTTGCACAATCTGTGGTTGCCAGTTGTGCTGCTGTTGCTTCTGTAAATGGTTGCCATGACACCCATCCTGTTTTCTTTGTGCCCGTCTTCAGAGAAGCCTCAAACCCACTTCCCATGCTGCAGTGCAGACACGGTGAGAGACGGTCTGTGGCTGGCGTGAGCAGGGTGTTGAACACACACGTGTACAGATACAATACGCAGCATATTATAGACCCACATACTCAGGCATTTACATTTGTGTATATCTGTATACATGTGGTTAATGTGCATGCATATACAGTATGAGTGGGAGTATACAACCACATGCACAATTACACACATGTCCAATTACACACGCAAAACGATTGTCCACACGCTTGCATGAGTAATGCACACACACACACACACGCGCACACACACACACACACACACACACACACACACACACACACACACACACACACACACACACACACACACACACACACACACACACACACACACACACACACACACACACACAAACGCTTCGTTCTCTGCTCTGTTCTCCGCTCTTCCCGCCTCTCCTGTGCAATAACCTAATGACCACAAATGTCTCACTTGAGCCGATATGAAATAATACTGTTTGACTAGGCACCGTAGACGCACGCGTCCCCTCACTTCCCACTCAAGTCTAAATGCATTTTGCTCGCCCACAGTCTCAGAATGCTGCCAGACACACACACACACACACACACACACACACACACACACACACACACACACACACACACACACACACACACACACACACACACACACACACACACACACACACACACACACACAGACACACACACACACACACACACACACCATGCAGCCCAAAAATGGAAAGATCAAACAAGCAAGAGAGACGGCTGAGGCCAAAGGAGAAAAGAACAAAGAAAGAGCGAAATCTCTTTCATCACTTCTTTTCTTCATCCATCCATCACTTCCTCATCTCATCCTCCCCAACCCAAAGCCTTTGCATTCTTCTCATTAGCAGATGCACGTGATGCTACCCAATTGCCACTAGTGTGGGAGTGCAATTCATCTTCTTTTCAGCGTATAACTGAGGCGTAGGACAGATAAACAAACAAACGTATGGGCCGCCTGCCCTGCAGCACAGAGGAAGATAAACAACTGATAACGCGTCGCTGATATTGCCTGGGTCAGGCCAATTAGGGTGTTTGTTATTCGACGCCTCTTGAGTGCCACGCCATATGCGATGTGCAATAATTCTCATTAGCCTGATGCAGGGACTGCTGACAGCTTTGGCTGGGCCCAGGACAAAGTAATCTCAAAGGGCCCCCACTCAATACATTTAATGTAGTGCAGACCCAATTTGGGCCCCCTAACAGCCCAGGGCCCGGGACAGCTGACCCCGTTGCCCCCTCCTTGTTGGCGTCCCTCGCCTGATGTATTATGCACACATGCTTGAAGTGTGCATTTCTCCTTGAGGCATGCAGCATTACATTTGCAGCATTACATTTGCAGCCTTACATTTGCAGCCTTACATTTGCAGAATTACATTTGCAGCCTTACATTTGCAGAATTACATTTGCAGCATTACATTTGCAGCATTACATTTGCGTCACATTTATCAGATCAGTGGGAGGTCATTAGTTCAATGTCTGTGTATGTTTTATTGTGGGGGTGTGGGGTGTGAGTTGGTGGTCTTGTTGATTGGTTGTGTGTGTGTGTGTGTGTGTGTGTGTGTGTGTGTGTGTGTGTGTGTGTGTGTGTGTGTGTGTGTGTGTGTGTGTGTGTGTGTGTGTGTGTGTGTGTGTGTGTGTGTGTGTGTGTGTGTGTGTGTGTGTGTAAGATAGAGGCAGAAACAGATGTGTCATCGACAGACGGAGATATAGAGGGAGACAGAAAGAGATGTGTTTGGGTATTTGGGCATGTGTGTGCTTAAATCTGTCTCTCTATTAGCCTAGCAAGCCAGACTAAATGTGAGATTGAATGTGAATATTTAGTCTGGCCCCGATCAATGAGACATCAGAAGATTGTTGATGGGAACAACGTTGTTTTTCAAACCGTGTCTCTGCCTATAGGCCAACTTTCTGGCCAAAAACCCTGCCCGATTTGCATCCAAAGATTCAAAACAAATCTCCTGCGTTGTGATTGGTCCGCCAGTTTTAGGACCTGGGGCATTGTCCGAGGCTAGACCCACTCACAGGCAAAATAATTTTGGCCGCTGGCGGGTGGGGATAGTTTACTAGGCTATCTCTCTATGCCTCTATGTGCACCTACTTACAGGTCAAAACAAATCATTCTCAGAGCAGCTCTCTTCCTTTTTATCCCTCATGCCCCATAAAAGTGCACTATACCGCTATGAAGTATATGTATACTCTGTCCACCCCCGAGGCTTCACAGATGGCGAGGTGAGATGCTGGAGGTCACTGATGGAGCTCAGTGATGAGTCACACATTGGGGGGTGATGGGGGGAGCAGTAGGCTGATGTCTCCTTCCTGATGTCACCTGCTGGAGTCCCCAGAGGGTCATTTCGTGTCAGCAGCACCATAATGTGCTGTACTCTACTCAGTGAGGTAATCAAAGGAAAAGTCCAGCACTTGGTCATGAATCATGATATTAAATTACATATTTATACAAAATCCAGTGTATTATTCCACTGTAGCTTAAGAGGTTTAATACTTCTCAAAATATGAATGAATGAATGAATGAATGAATGAATGAATGAATGAATGAATGAATGAATGAATGAATGAATGAATGAATGAATGAATGAATGAATGAATGAATGAATGAATGAATGAATGAATGAATGAATGAATGAAGTGTTGCCAAAAAGTAAAATCTCTTCCACAAATTTGATCCAACTAGCTCAGAATCAGCTGACTGTAAGACAAGTACTGAACATTGATTTGCAGTGACTGGGCTCAGTTACTCAGTAAAGTTACCCATGTTGACATGAACATTTTGAACATTTTTGAATATTTTGGGCTTTTGCCTTTATTAAGACAGTTTGACTGTAGACAGGAAAGCAGTGGGAGAGAGAGATGGGGCATGGTTGGGATTAGAAATGACCCAGGCTGGACTGCCTGCACATGGCTTGGATGTATTAGCACACTGCACCATAGCAGCTCCCTACTTTTACTTTTGAGACCTTTTGTCATTCTGTCAACCTGTAGGTGCTCAGACTTCACATCATGCAGGGATCCAGTCAAGGCCGGATCTAGGCAATTTGATGCCCTAGGCGGGCACCCCCTTTCCTTTTTAGAAATTGGCATCTGTAAAAATGGTGTCATGTCTGATCGAGCACAAATGATATAGTAGCTACGTATATACTGAGTACCCATGAATAGTTACCCATGACTATCACTGTACAGTTTGATGTTTTATTTCACCTAACACTCTCATTCTCTGGGACTTTCGGACATTGCTGGCACCCCCCAGACATTTGGTGTCCTAGGTCGTCTGCCTATGCCTAGCACTAGCCCTGGATCCAGTACCACATGGCTGGGCTAGATTTGGGCTCTGCTGCAATTGCTTCATTACAGTATATTATATTTGACATAGTTTGATGCATTTGGCTCTGTCTCTCTTAAACGATGGCTCTCTCTGTGTCAGTTTAGAGTTTAGTTGAACTTCTTTTGTGGTGCTTGAAAGACATTTTTTTCTCTTCCATTAACAGATGAGAATGTTTTCTGTTCAAATTCGGTCGTGGGAATCAGAAGTTATCTCTCTCTCCCTCTAATAAATGTGTGCACATGCATTCCATATGTGTGTGCGTGTGTGTGTGCGTTTGTGTGCGCACGCGCGTGTGTGTGTATGTTTGCAAGCGTGTGTGTGCGTGCCTGCGTGCGTGTGTGAGTCTCTCTGTGTGTATCCTTTTGCAATGTTGTGCAAGTCGTCAATTTCACTGCCTTTGCATTTTCTTATGAGAAAAGTGTCACCACACCCGGTTATAGTGAAATGTTTTTTTGGTCCGCACTTGTGGTTACACAATGACATATTACTTCTGCCTAATTTTTCTAAAAAACTGCATTCAACAAGAGTGAACATAGCAAGCCTGAAAGATCTTTATGCTGATGTGTGTAAACACAATCAACGTAAAGCATGACAGGTTTTTTTTCCAAAATTACTTTCGTGTCCTGCTATGTTGGCAAACAGGATTTGACACACCCGAACTCAAGGTGACAGATGAACTTTGATGTTGATCTAAGGATTATCCAATGCCACACACAGACACACACACACAGAGACACGCACACACACACACACGCACACACACACACACACACACACACACACACACACACACACACACACACACACACACACACACACACACACACACACACACACACACACACACACACACACACACACAGACACACACACACACACACTTTTACATGCACAAATTCACACAGCCACAACACAGCCCTGACGACAGACCTATTCTAAGAGGTATTTGGCCAAGCCAGTTTAACTGCAATATCTGTCTGGTTTGGTTTGCAAATATGAGCAACACCGTCGTCAGCAATACTGCACCGGCAGACACAAACTTTTAAGACTTTTAAGTGACATAGGCATACGTACAGTGACAACCTGCTGGAAGCAATGCTTTCACAGTAAATGGTGTGGTGTTAATTCAACACTTAGAGAGTTCATTTGA
>NC_085870.1:45097453-45102453 GCF_034702125.1 Engraulis encrasicolus | reverse complement strand
TCTCCTCCCTCCTCCTCTCCCCCGCCCACCCCACCCCACCCCCCTCTCTCTCTCCGTTGAGCACTGTTCGTGTCTGTGCGCCTCTCACATCAAGAGAAGAAGAGAGAGGGAGAGAGCATTACTCCGCGCAGAGATCTCAGTGGCCGATCACCTCTATTCTCTGCTCTCCTTCTTCCTCTCGCTCTGCTCTGCTGTCCTCTACGGTATGTCTGCCCTTCTCCCCTGACAACAGCGGAGGCGATTCATTCATTCAGCCAAGCGCTTGGATTACAGTGCGGCCAGGAAGAGGGGGAAGAGAAGAGGAAGAGACGGAGAAACAAGCCACGGAGAAGAATTATACAGAGACGGGGACGAACGACGAGAAGCAGCCAGGAAGCCAGGCAGCATCAGCCCTGCAATCAACAGCAGGGTGCTGCACAGTAGCACGCCCCTTTCCTCTCTCCTCTTTCCTCTCTCCTCTCTCCTCTCTCTCCGTGTGTGCGAGTGTGATTGTGTGTGACGCTGTCTGTGTGTAACGCTCGTGGAACGTTGCTGGAAATATTGCATTTTACCATCCGATGACTGTTCTCTCTGCAGCAAGGAATATGTAACTGAAAATGTTTTGGAAATAACGCTGGAGCGACGGACGGAGAGGACCACGACTACAAGCAAGAGACAGACATAGACGGACTGTGTGTGTGTGTGTGTGTTAAAAAAGGGACGGATTTCTTTTTTTTCCCCCTCTCTCTCTTTTTTTATCCACGAGGAAAAGGGATGGACGACAGTGGCGGCGCATGAATGGAGAACTGACATGCTGTGTGTTTCCAGTTGCATAATGCTGAAGGAGTCTAGACCATAGGCGACCCCACCGCCCCACCACCCCACCATCGCACACTCATACATCCCTCGCCTGTGAGTTTGTGACCCCCCTCCCCTCATCCCCTCATCCCCGCTTCCCCACCCCGACACCCTCCAGCCCTACACAGGGGCGATGGAAGGAAGTCATGCCAGGCATCAGTGGAGGGCAAGAGGAGGGAGCGGAAAGAGGAGCGGCTGGGACTGAGCCAGTGTGTCTGTACTTGTCTGTGTGTGTGTGTGTGTGTGACTGTGGTGTGTGAGTGAGGGAGTGTGTGTGGATGTCTGTACGCTGTGCTGTGCTGTGCTGTGCTGTGGTGTTCCGTTGGTGTGTGCACGAGTGTGAGGTGGAAGGAGACATTCTGTCAGCTGTGAAGACGAAGAATGCAAACGCGTATGCGTCCAACGTCTGCATGTGTGTTGTGTGCCGGATAGCACGAGAAGCTGGTCAAGCATTTCTCATTCTCGACATGTCACGATTGGGATTCCGACGGATGTTCTCATGACGGTGGGTTCTCTTGGATTTCTTGGAGCTCCGATGGTCCACTCTGACTGACGCTCAACGCTTGATAAAGCACAACAGATTTCATCCTGTCGTGGAGCCACCTGTGACTTCCACCCCTTAGGGGTTTGAGCGGCGTTAGTACTGGTGTCATTGCTGTCAAGCCTTGGCAGAATATTTTTTTTTCAGAGGGGCTGTGGAGGAACGAAGCCATCCAGACCAGCGAGACTAGACCAAGACCTGGACCAATTACTTGATAGATCACAATAGATTTCATCCCTCTGACGATCCCACCTGTGACTTCCAGGTTATTTATTTTTTTTGGAGGGGGGTGTGGAGGAAGTCATCATCCAGCCGGAGGAGATCCGACTAGACCAAGACCTGCACCACTAGACCAGACCCCAGACCAGACCAGACCAGAGGAGCTTCCCCCTCGAGGGAGCTGCTCCCTCCTGCTCTGCTCTGCTGAGAGAGAGAGAGAGAGAGAGAGAGAGAGAGAGAGAGCGAGAGAGAGAGAGAGAGCGAGAGAGAGAGAGAGAGAGAGAGTGAACGAGGCCATCTGGCCACTGGGGAAAACCACCAGCACAGACCCCCTGTCATCCTGTGGGTTTTTCCCCCTCTCTACTCCTCAACGAGAAGAGGAGACGAGGGGTCTGCACATTTTTTTGTTCGCTATCTCCGTTTTTCTCTCTCTGTCTCTGCTGCTGCGGCTGGTGTCGCTAGGTCCACACAGCTGAGGTACTTTTTTTTTCGGGGGACTGTGTCTCTCGTGGCTCTAGCAGTCTATCTCGGCCACCTCAGCCTGTGCGTGTGTGTGTGTGTGTGTGTTTCTCTGTTCCTTTTTTCCTTGCATCTCCTCTTCTTAGTGAAGTGTGTGGTGTTATCGCCCACATAACATGAGTCGATCGGGGACCTTGCAGCGTCGCACCACCTACCTCATCTCCCTCACCCTCGTCAAGGTCGAGGCCGTCGCCGGAGCCGAGGGAGGAGGGGGGGATGGGTCCTCCTCCTCCCCATCCCCTTCCCTGGAGAAGAGGGCCTTGACCCAACAAGCCCTGCCCCCGGCTCTGCCCCCGGCCCCCAGTCCCCCTCTCCCCATGCTGGCCGGGCACCAGCTGATGCTGGGGCAGGATGGAGAAGATGCGTATGATGATGACGACGATGGCGGTGATGAAGAATATGAGGAGGAGGAGGAAGAAGACGAAGAGGAGGATGAGGAGGAAGAAGAATATGAAGAAGAGGGGGTTACCACGACCAGCAGGAGCACCGTGGTGGAGTACCACCGGGAGTCTCTGACCGAGAAGCAGGAGCTGGAGGCGCAGGAGAAGGAGCGGGTGGTGGTGGAGGAGGAGGTGAGGGCCAGCTGGTCCGTTCGGGAGAAGAGGAGGTCCGAGGGGGGAGGAGGAGGAGGAGGAGGAGGAGGTGGTGAGGTCGGGCGTCCGCCCAGAACACCGGTTCCAAAGCCTCGCGACAAGACCGTGCCCCTGGTCCCCGTGAAGGACAAGGTGAGCATTGATCTGCGGGCGGGCAGCCCTGGAGTAGGGGGAATGTCCCTGGTGGAGCAACGCGACAGGGAGCACCACCACCGCACTGCCAGAGAGGACACCCCCAAAATAGACCTCTACCGGGAGGTCTTCCCCCCGCCGCACCGCGGAGTCCCCGAGTGGATCGACCACCACGGCTCCAACGGCACCCCGACCAACCGGCCGTCGTCTGGCATCCCGGTCGGCGGGCGAACGACGCTGGTGGGCCACCCGGGTGGTGGGCACCATCGGCCCGAGGCCCTGCTCCGCTCGCACGCGGTGGGCATCGCCACGGTGAGCCGGCGGGAGCTGCGCGAGGCGGGCAGTCAGAGCGTGCCGCCGTCGCTCTCGTCGGCCAAGAGCCTGGACCGCAAGGCCCGCGAGCGCTCGCCGCCCACCACCATCACCATGACCATGGGGCCGTACCGCGCCTCCTGGTCCGAGAGCGAGGGCCGCGGGATGTTCCAGCGCATGAGCGGCGTCGGAGGCATGGGCGTCGGCGTCGGAGGCATGGGCGTTGCGGCCGCCACCATCGCCCGGGACAGCCCGCGCTCCGACCGGCTGAAGGCCGGCTCCACCTCCCTCCCGGCGCCCGCCACCACCGCCGCCGGCCAAGCCCAGCCCGCCAAGCCCCAGCGAAAGGGAAAGAGCCGCACGCTGGACAACAGCGACCTGCACTCGCTCTCCGAGGACCTGCGGCGGGGCAAGGAGGCTCAGAGAGGAGGGCCGGGGGTCGGGGTCGGTGGCCCAGGGGCTGGGGTGTCCGGCCAGGGCCAAGCACAGCCTCCGGCCCGCGACCGCAAGATGCTCAAGTTCATCAGCGGCATCTTCACTAAGAGCACCTCGTCGTCCTCACCGGCGCCCCCTACCGCCGCCACGCTGCCGCCCACGCCCACCCCCATCTACAGCTCCGTGCAGAGGGGCTCTAGCGAGGAGGACGGTAAGAGGGAATACCAACAACACCACTACCAACAACAACAAGTGTGCCATCTAGAGAAACATTTACCCCACACAACACCCACACACGTAGTGTGTTGTCTGCCCAACAGCCCCCATTTACTGTATATCCCTCTCTCCCTCTCTGTCTCTCTCTCTCTCTCTCTCTCTTTCTCGCTTTCACTCGCTCTCTCTCTCTCTCTCTCTCTCTCTCTCTCAAACACACACACACACGCACACACACACACACACACACACACATGCTTCTTTGGCTTTGCTGTTTGTGCTGCTTTTTCACTTGACCTCATTGACGGGCAGCCTGGTTTCAGACACAACAGGCCAGTACTGTACCATGGGAGCACGTCTGCCAGACATTCACTTTAACAGCCGACTCCAATTAGCGCCACTCTTCAGGCAGGTACGCTGGAAGACTTAATTACCGAAGTCCCCCGTGCAGAGGCAGAGGAAGAAGCCCATGATCTGAGATTAATGTTCATATACAGCATATATTACGTATACTTATTAAGACTTAGTTTCTGACATCCCCTGGAATTGAAGTAGAAGCAGGTGAATTGGGGGGGGAAATTCACTAATATCTTACTGTATATTACCCATAAACTGTCTTATGTGGTATTGGAATATTAGCCTACATACGTATACGTATTTTAGTTAGACTTAGTTACTGACATCCCCTAGAGCAGAAGTGGGTGCAGGTGTATTGGGAAAAAATCATTCTCACTAATAGGCCTATATTATATACTGTATTATATGGTATGGGACTCCATAATCTCTGACTCTACATTGATTTCAGCAATGTTCATATATTATATTACACATTATACGGTATTGGACTTTGTAACCTCTGACTCCAGATTGCCCATCAATGTGCTACAGTGTGTCTACCTGTTTTTCTGGTTGGTTTCTTTACCTGCTGTTCTCAGCGCAGGTGCATGGTGACCTCATCTTCCTGCTTGCCTGATTTCCTTCTTACTCCTCTCTCTCTCTCTCTCTCTCTCTCTCTCTCTCTCTCTCTCTCTCTCTCTCTCTCTCTCTCTCTCTCTCTCTCTCTCTCTCTCTCTCTCTCTCTCTTTCTTTCTCTTTCTTTTTCTCTCTCGATAGCGGGAGAGGGGAAGACAGTGAATCTGTGCGTGTGTGTGTGTGTGTGTGTGTGTGTGTGTGTGTGTGTGTGTGTGTGTGTGTGTGTG
>NC_085870.1:45079953-45087453 GCF_034702125.1 Engraulis encrasicolus | reverse complement strand
TTTTGTTAAAGACCAAAGTTTGGGGGAACCACATTCATTACCACCTACATTCTATTCTCCGCTCAACTGTCATTCGTCGGAATGCAGCGCGAAAAGATAGGCACGTCTTTTTACCCACCTGAATCTCATTCCCCGCTCAGCCATCACAACGCAGTCTCACCCCAAGTAGTCAATTTCTGACTACCTTGGACCAGACGGCCATTTTTGACGTCTTGGGTATTCCTTCCACGTCACATTTTGACTATGTGGCCTAACCCTAAACCTATCCCTAAACCTAACCTCAATGACGTTATGCTGCCACAAGGGGGCGCCTTTGAGGACATAGTCAAAATATGACGTGGAAGGAATACCCAAGACGTCAAAAATTGCGTCTTGGGGTGCCAAAAATTGAGTAGTCAAAAATTGACTACTTTTGGTGAGACTGTGTAGGCCATCATTCTGTGTAATTTTACTGCATTGAAAATTGGAATGCCCCTTAATTAACTACACAGTATTTATTCTCTGCTCACCTGTCTCCAGTCAGAAATTTGCTTCCTCTCTCGCACCCACCACCTCCCCGTTCACCTCCCTTCGTCGCTGTTCATTCGATTCGTCAGGCGTCCTGCCTCTCCAGTTCACTTTACACCATCGCTCTCTGACCATCATTGACCGCATAGAGTAGACTTTTCAATGCTTCAGCACCATGGCCAGCGAGCTTGTCCAACATGGCGCGTAATCCAACTATCTCAGCTTCTCGAGTGCAGTGGTCTGCACGGACTCCGTGCAACACTTTGATGATCGGTCCATCGTGTGGACAGCTGCTCTCCTGCGAGAGCCGTACGATCACAAGAAGTCCGTTCTCCAGCGAGAACGAAGATACATGATTAATCCAAATTTCAGATATTGAACTAATGAAGGGTATTTTAGGGTGGGGATAATGTTTGAATATTTGATCAATTTTGAATAATTTAAGGTATTGGAATGTTATGTGTTGAAATGTAAGGTATTTTGAGGGAATTGTGTTTTTCAGAAATGGTAGGGGGGGGGGGGGGCATGAAGCCTTTGTAGCACCCCTGTGCCACACCTTCTCTGTGACCTGTATTACGACACAGTGACACTCTCATTATAGGCAAGGCAAGGCGAGGCCATTTGTATTTGTATCACACATTTCATACTCAGAGGCAGTTCAGTGAGCTTCATGAAAATAAAAGCCACCAGCCTGGTGCAGGTGCAGTATCTAATATGTCCAGCTGCACCCCTGTGTAGCTTCTGGCTCCCCTTCACACCCCACAGTTGTAGTGGAACAGTGACACTGTCATCACCAAGACTGGTGCAGACCAGGGGTGGAACTTAACCCTATCCAGACTGGGGGGGGGCTAAAAGTGCCCGCACCAACTTTGATGACGTATAACTCCTTAATGACTTAAGCTATGACTACGAAACTTGGTGACTTTTCCTAAAATTTAGTTGGCTACAGTTTAGTACCAAAAGATTCCGTTGATCATTTTTGCCGTTGCCATGGCAACGGTTTTCTGACAGGTATGTCTGACCGAAAATCACTGATCTAAGTCTCATTATTGTTCCTTTTTTAATTTTTTTTGTTATTTCCATTAGTATCAGACAGCTTTGTGAGCATTTAAGTGGTCTGAAGTATATAATCATTAAAATTTAAGTGCATTACCTAAATTTGATGGAAAATACATTATGGCGACTTTTAGGGCTTTATAATCAGACGTCATAATACCAGATAATGACACAAAAATTATGTCATTCATAGATGTCCATATGTAGATCATCTCCCTAAAGTTTGGTGGTCATACCGTATTCCGTTCATGAGTTATGAGGGGGGGGTCAAAAGAGCCCCCCCCAGGCCCAGGAATGCCAAAAAAGCCCAGTCTGAATAGGGTTAAAAAAGTTCCCCACCAGTCACGGTGGCAGGATGATTCTAAAATATACCAGTCACTCACAATTTTTACCAGTCATCATTTTTAGCGGTTCATATTCAACTGTTCCATTGTACATTGTAATGGCAAGTAAGATCATTTTCTGATCAATACTTTTGCTTCAGAGGTTGTAAATTCAGTTATTTTGATGCCAATAACTCTTTTCATTACCAATTTGCTTAACCTTTTGATGTTAGATGCGTATAATTCAGCTTTAACCCCGGCGCCTGTAGAAAACTTTCACCTGTCAGGGTGACTGGTGGGTTGACATATTTCACCTGCCAAAGGCCAAATTCACCCGTCATTGGCAGGTGGACGGGTGCTTACTTCCATCCCTGGTGCAGACGCAATATTAAGATTGGTTGGGGGAGGGAGGATAATCACAAGCGTTTTTTTGGGGTATATGTATAATTTGGGTAGGGGGGTTGTTTTTCAGAAATAGGGGATGGGGAGTTGGGGGGGTAACTGTATGTACATGCACCCTGTCGCACCCCTCACTACCTCTCCTCACACCACACTGTTGTTGCGCCACTGTGACACTCTCGTCACCTAGCCTGCCTGCAACACCGCCTGCAGTGCACTAAACACAATGAACTCAATGACTGGCCGACTGCCGCACGGCACAGCACAGCACAAACCCAGACAACTCACGGAAAATGAATGTGTCAGGGAGATGATTGCCTGCAAGATGCTTCTTAGAAGAAGTGTTTGATGGGAAATGATGTAGAATTCACCCTAAAGGAAATGGTGTGGGAGGCTGTTTTTTTTTCCTTCCCTGGCAGTGGAGATTCAGTGAGATCTAATGCATGTGACTTATCAGTTGTGATTGTGAGTGATATTATTTTGGACTGATAACAGAGGTAACAGAGAGTTCATTGCTATTCTGCGTAAAGAAACTGAGACAGGGGACGACTACTCACATAATCACATTTCTTTGTCTATAGCATTATGCTATCCTTGCACTGGAGTTGCCTGGGTTGGGGAAATAATATTCTCTGATTTTGTTACTGTACATTGTAAAGCAATCAGAGCCAGATCTTGAAAAGTGTGTAAGGGATAATATGCTGCAAAAGCTCCATATTACACAGTCCATCCTGGCAGAGAGATCAAGAAAATCAGAGGCTGCTGCAGCAGGAATTGTGGAATCGCTCTGACAATGTTAATTTTATGTCCTACTGACAAGCAAACCACAAATGTATTAAATGGCTTTCTAGCAAAAACAACTATTGATCCGAAATTCTAATCATATTTTGTAAATGGTTCAAAATGTAGTGTTGTGCCAACATCCTCTGTTCTTTAGCTATTCCCTTTAGCAGTGGTCTGTTGTTCGGAAATGTCAGAAATATATAAAGTTCGGCTAGCCCCTTTTCTTCAAGGGAACAGCATGCAACATTTAAGCAAGCCGTATTACAAGTGGTAGTCGTTTCATGCATAATGGGTCCGCCAACAGTCACATTTACTATGTGCTGAAAAAGTTTAACTACATCATAACAGCATTGCTATGACATTACCAAAAGCAATTCTTGTAACTTGTAAGTAACAGATATGGTCATCACTATTTTGGTAACAATACGGTTATGACAGACACTCTGAATGAAATGGTTAAGGTGTTTGTCTGCTCCCCTCTCAGAAAGAATGGGGCTTTCGACTCTTGTGACAAAGTCAGTACTGTTTTATAAGCTGAGCTGTAGTATATGGGTTAGACAGAGGTAAAGAGAGGTAAACTACTTCTTAAAACCACACCACAAATTCCATATTCAATTGCCCTGGAGGTCGAGATGCAGAATTGTATTTTTCATTTCATTTTTTTTCCATTTCATGTGATAAATAGATGAGTGACTGTAACATGATGTTATGGTCCATGAAGGTGAAATGAAGGATTGTGTAAAAAAAAGCTATTTTGAGATGAAAATATTTGCTTCCTCGGAGTGTACAATTTTTTCATCTCATGCTTTTACACATCACTCAGATGTCACCATTTCAAAATGACAATGTACAGTGTGTACTCAGTAGCTTTTCATACAATCGGTATTGTTTAAAGGTGCACTGTGTAATATTGTTAGTAGTTTATTTCCAGAATTCATGCTGCCCATTCAGAAATGTTACCTTTTCCATGAATACTTACCACCACTATCAAATTGTAAGTATTCATTATGACTGGGAAAATTGCACTTTTCATACATGAATAGAGGGATCTTCTCCATGGTCCGCCACTTTTGAATTTCAAGAAATAGACATTTTTAGCCGCAAACCTTACTATAATTTCGTCATACTCTTAAATATTCGTTAATTATTTTGTAAATATTCATGAAAAGATTAAATTTGGCAATCGACTGCACAGTTTCAATGAGACGCACAGTTGCTATACTCTGGCCACATCCTACACAGTGCACCTCAAACAGCTGATGCTACTCAACAGGTCCACTGTGATAGATGTGTGATTTACCCCGTCATGTTTTACCAATGCTGCAGCCATGTTTGTACTGCACCGTAGGCCTCTAATGTCATACAACAGTGCTGCTCTGAGTGACTTAGCAATGCTGCCGCCGTAGTCTCCCTCTAACCCTGAGGTTAATCTACCCGTCTTGATGCGTTAGGCTGCTCTCATGCGTGACCGCAGCTTTACAGGGCTGATGCTCTCTCCAGGGGCCCTCTTTTAAAAGATGGCCCCTGAGGGCCCGAGTGTTATTATGCTGAAGTAATGGCATGCCGGCTGTCTGCCCGGCTGCTCCCTCCTCTTCTCCCTCCTCAGTGGGCACCAGCCTCTCTGAATGAGATCCATCCATTCTCCCTGTTTTTTTTTCGCAGTACATAAACACACTCACACACGTGCACACACGCATGCATGCAGGCGCGCACATGCGCGCACACACACGCACGCAAGCACACACACACGCGCGCGCGCGCACACACACACACACACACACACACACACACACACACACACACACACACACACACACACACACACACACACACACACACACACACACACACACACACACACACACACACACGTATGTATCACAACATATACTGTCTCAGACACATAAAACCACACATGAACACACACATAAATGCATGCATACTAATCACACATTTTCACACACAGAGCCAGCAAAGGCTCATCAGCAGTTTGCACACCACACAGGCAGGCAGACATAGCCCTCATGCACCTGCTGGGCTCTACCCCCCACCACCCCCTCATCTATTATGGAGGAGGAGAGCACAGAAGGAAGGGATAGAGCGAGGGATGGAGAGAGAGAGAGAGAGAGAGAGAAGGAGAGAGGGATGGAGAGAGAGACAGAGAAAGAAGGAGAGAGAGATGGAGAGAGGGATTGAGAGAGAGAGAGAGAGAGAGAGAGAGAGAGAGAAAGAAGGTGAGAGAGAGGGGGAGAAGGAACGAGAGATGGAAAGAGGGATTGAGAGAGAGAGAGGAAGAAGGAGAGAGAGATGGAGAGAGAGAGAGGAAGAGAGAGAGAAGGAGAGAGGGATGAGAAAGAAGGAGAGAGGAATGTAGAGAGAGAGAGAGCGAGAGGGAGAGAGGAATGGAGAGAGAGAGAGAGAGAGAGAGAGAGAGAGAGAGAGAGAGAGAGAGAGAGAGAGAGAGAGAGAGAGAGAGAGAGAGAGACAACTGTTCCATGCGATCCATCACCGCAGTCTCCTCGCTCGTGTTGGCGTGCCGCCGAAGCGCTAACGTGGTGCATTTGTCTCCTCCGCTCCCTTGTTATATCGCCCCCCATATTTCCTTTCATCCGCCATGAAGTAGAAGAAGCGTGAGACGCTGATGACAGCACCGTGATGAGAGAGTGACAGCCAAGAGCGCTCATTGCCTCCTCCTGTCCTGATGACAAGCACACAAACCCCTTCTGTCTATCTCTAAAGGTTAGCGTCGTCTTAGCATGTACTCTTAGGCAATGGATGCAGAATACTGTCGCTACACCTTCTACTACACACACATAAACCAAATCACAGGCATGTTAACGACACCCCATAAACATGGATGTTGCTGGAGTTCGCATTTTCTCAGACAATGATGGAAGCCTAGTTTTAGCATCCATAGGCTACCCTACAGTGCCTGCTATTCACACGCAGGGATGCCGACAGGGGAGGACAAAAGGGTCAGTTGTCCTGGGCCCAAGGAGAAAGGGGGCCTAGAATTGGTTCCGATTACTTTGTCCCGGGCCCAGCAAAAGCTGTCATCGGCCCTGTTCACACGGCTAACTAGAAGAAGGCTATGCTGGCTACGGCTTTTAACGTGATCATAGAGACTGGCTGTCTGGTAAAGATATAAATAGTTAGCTGTGGTGTTCTGTTAGATGCTGTAATAGGCTCGTATGTAGCCCGGTATATACACAAGAGGTTATGCGAGAGGCGATGAGAAACCATAAACACACACACACACACACACACACACACACACACACACACACACACACACACACACACACACACACACACACACACACACACACACACACACACACACACACACACACACACACACACACACACACACACACACACACAAAGCTACTAACAACAAATACTTTTGTGCTGCTGTTTCATTGTGTCTGACTGTGTCTGGCCAAGAACTGTTCTTCATACTTTAGTCGTTATGCTTCCCTCCGTATTTCCCCCCATTTAAAGGACACGTGTGGAACTGTTTTGAGAGCAGCTTCACAGAAAATATTTTTTTGTACACACACACACACATACGCACACACGCGCACACACACACACACACACACACACACACACACACACACACACACACACACACACACACACACACACACACACACACACACACACACACACACACACACACACACACACACACACACACACACACACACACACACACACACACACAGAGAGAGAGAGAGAGATGAGGCTATGTAGGCTACAGTATGTACATAAACATACACATTCTCACATGCAGATTGACTGACCTAGAAAAGCACACATGCACACATTAACATATGCACGCACGCACGCACACACACACAGAGTGAGAGAGAGAGAGAGCACCCATTAATACATGAAACACACACACACACACACACACACACACACACACACACACACACACACACACACACACACACACACACACACACACACACACACACACACACACACACACACACACACACAGTCATGGAGAGTGAGATAGACTACTGTATAATAGCACACACCTACAGGTATTGCACAGAGTTGTTAATGAATTGGAACCTGAGCTATTCTGCCCCCATGGTGCCTGCTGCAATTAATTTGCACTCCTCCCTCTCTCCCTCTCTGCCTCCACTCTGCTCTCCTCTCCTCCTATCTGCCCCTCCTTCGTTCTCTCACTCCATCCATCCTGCTGTCCAGCTAGCCAGCCTCCTCTCTCTCTCTCTCTCCTGCGGTGCCCTGGGCCATCTGTCTGGACGTGTGTGTGTGTGTGTGTGTGTGTGTGTGTGTGTGTGTGTGTGTGTGTGTGTGTGTGTGTGTGTGTGTGTGTGTGTGTGTGTGTGTGTGTGTGTGTGTGTGTGTGTGTGTGTGTGTGTGTGTGTGTTTGTTTGCGTGCATATAT
>NC_085870.1:45049953-45074953 GCF_034702125.1 Engraulis encrasicolus | reverse complement strand
TGATAATCGAAACTGTGCTACCTATCACCAAATTTAATCTTTTCATGAATATTTACTAAATAAACTAATATTTACTAAAAATAAAATAATAAAATAAAATAGAATAAAAATAAACTAATATTTACTAGTTTACTAGTATGACCAAAGTATAGTACTTTGTACGTTTTGCAGCTATAAATGTCAAAATTCTAAATGGCGCACCATGGAGTAGATCCCCCTTTTCATGTATGAAAAGTGCAATTGTCCCAGTCATAATGAATACTTACACTGTAACAAATAGCTGTTAATTTACGGCAATTCTGCAACAGCATTCTACTGTTTTTCGAAAAAACAGACAACTACTGTGAAAATATTACTTTGAGTCACATATTGAGCATAAACAGTAAGTACTGCACAATAGCAGTATTCGCCGTTGTGGAAAAAACTAGAGATGCACCGGATCCTGATTTTTAGGATCCTGCCGGATACCAGATCCACTGCTTAAGATCCTGCCAGATCCGGAACCGGAAACTACAAAAGGGTTGAAACATATAGTCTACTCGCACACGTGGGCCCTTTTTATTACGTTGGCGCAAACTATTTTTTAGACTCATTGGCTTATTGCCACACTGCCTGCAATAGCCGCTTCCAAAGGGATTTCACTCCATGCAGTGATTGGGGTTGTGAAAGACTGAAAAGCCTAGGCTAGACATGCACCAGACCCTGATTTTTAGGTAACATGCCGGATACCGGATCCACTGCTTAAGATCCTGCCGGACCCGGATCCTGTGAAAAACTCTATTATCCTGACGGAACCGGAACCGGAACCGGATCCGGTGCATCTCTAGAAAATAACAAGTTATTTTAGGCAGCACCATTGAAACCCATTCATCCTCCACTTGTCCGTGATCACCATCAAACTTCAATACCACCTGAAGAACTGAAGTCATTCTGACTGGTTAAAGATTATCTGATACTATCAAGCATGATTAAACAATTTCTAAGGAAACTACAATACTTAAAAAGTGCTTGATGCAGCAAAGTGTGAGTAGCACATGCATTTTGATAGTGATGAAAGTGTGAATGGCTGAAACATTTTAAGAACTTGTAACACTCTTGCAACAAGCAGCCCCATCTAAACCAATCTGCTAATCAGTGCCTGGCCTCACCTGAGTAGGGCTGTTATGCCATTATTCAATTACGGGCGTCACCTGCCAAGGGCCTGATGACTCTGGTCACATGGTACTCTTGCACCTGTATATAAATCTGGACTATCAACACTTCCGTTGCTTGTCTGCCTGCTGGCTGGCCTGCATGGCACAGCAGCACTTGTTTGCCTACAAGCTTGCCTACAAGCTTGCACACTTTCCTCTTTGTGAAAGCTTGCTGTATGTGGCATCATTTGTGGCATTGTTGCATATAATGTGCCTGCTGCAAATTAGGCATTGCTTTGAGAGCTAGCTTGTAGTGCTGCTTGTTTGCTGTGCTACTTGGTGCAAAATATTTTTTTAAAGACTGACCAATGCTATATTCATCATTGGCTCATCAGATATACAGTAAAAAGCCCACCTTGCACACTATCATTGTAACATAGCACTGCGTACTCTGAAATTTTATTCATGCCCACACTTTCAAAGGACCACCGCAAACCATATTCTCAATACAGCATAGCGACATAGTATCATGCTCAAGGCATTCCAGTCATGGTGAACGATGGGAGGGTGGGGTGGTAACATGGCCAGGGTACCACAGTTATGGAGAATGATGGGTGGGGTGGGAAGTTGCCATGGCCATATTCATGAATACAACTATGACCCAGTATTTGCCTGTCATCACACAGTACAATTCAGCTTTTTAACTGAAATGTACTGTTATTTTACTTATACTACTGCATAAATATTGTAGAGCACTTTTAGTTTAACAATACTAATACTGTGAACGTTCTGTAGAGTACTGTTATTTAACAGTTCAATTCACCTTTGGCTAAGGCCCGCCCTAAAGTGCTTTTTGACCAATCACAGCGCAGCAAAAGGACGACCTCGGACAAACCTCGGACAGTTTTGACAGCGCTCCATTGAACTCAATGCTGAAATCGCATGTTTTCAAGTAGTTAGCGAGATACGGTCGTATTATTATTAAAATATGATTGGAAATTGTGCCTGGGGTATTTGTGACAAATGTGCAAGTTTCCCCGCGATGTAACAGGTGGTAATCACTTTCTTCTTTACCTAAAACCGGACTAATATTACTAGCAGCTGGATAGTCTGCCTTGAAGGGTCTCGGCAGCCCCACACTCGACTAGAAAGCACACGGATCAAAAACATACTTTGTGTGCTCCGATCATGACACCATCTCATTCATGTCCCTTTTCAGTAAGGTTGTAAGCAAACCACGAACCTGTTTCAGAGTAGGATTTTGGATTTCTGACCTAATTAATGAAGAAACACTGCTAGCAAAGTTAACTATCGGTCACGGCAGGAGTGTTTTGACTAGCAGCTGATGGACGTGACTTTGTTAAGCTACTGAAGATATAAACGCCAAACGTTAATGTTACACATTGCTGTGGTAGCTTTGAAGATGACTACAGTCATTAAGTTGTGTGATTTCGTTTTCGTCTAGCAAGTTTGCGTCAGGGCTCAAAAGATATGCGACCTCAGCTTACCATGGTGCTGGTTACAATGCCTATCGATACCCATAGAAGAGCCCATAACAGCTGTGATGCATCGCATGACCGTTCAGAAAATAAATACTTATATTCACAATACTATGAATGCGTTTTTTATTTATTATGAGTGAATAACTGCTGCGATTTGCAGTCACTGCATAAATCACGTTGATATCTCAGCATTGAAAGTTTATCTGTCCGACCTAGCAACTGTAACTAAAGAGGGCGGGGCTTAGCCAAAGGCGAATTGCTGCTGAGAAAATGTTATATACTGTGATATATTAAACAGCAATGAGCTGTATTTGATTTTTGGTGTGAAATAACAGTAGAATTACAGGTAAATATAATTGCCAGTAACTGCCGTTATTTTGCAGGGAAATTTTCTTAGAGTGTAGACTTTGATGGTGGTGGTAAGTATTCATAAAAAAGGTAACATTTGTGAATAGGCAGCATGAAGACTGGAAATAAACTACTAAAAATATTACACAGTGCACCTTTAAAAACTTTCTCAATGAATTAACTTTCTGAAATGAATGAATGAAGTGTTGCTTGGTCAGGAAATGTCAAAAACTTTTTTTTAAAATGTTAGGTGTTGAAGACAGGAAATGAGTGGGAGACAGAGATGGGGTAGGGTTGGGAAATAGTACTTGTCCTACTTGTCCTACTGTACTTGGCCATATGGCGTCTTGGCGCAGTGCACCAGAGCACCTCTGGTTTATGAGTGCCTGCTTCATCGTAGTGGCTGTAGACATGGTGTCTTCTGCATCCTGTCTTTAGCAGCTTTAGCTCACCCATTTGTTTCCTGTCTGTGTGTGTGTTCAGATAAGATCAACAGCTCAAACCCAAGAGTCATAGAGGATGCCAGGGCACGCCAACTCTGCTCCGACGTCAGACGCTGCTCCTACTTCGAAACCTGCGCCACCTACGGTCTGAACGTCAACCGTGTCTTCACTGAAGGTAGGAGTCAACAACCCTAGACTGCTTTCCGACACTGTAGTATGTGTTTAGTGCTTGTCGTGATGAAGTACATACTGTAAGAGACTTACTAAATAACTACAAGGTATTATAACTACAAGGTCAAGTAGAATTAAGACAATACGAACTACATACAGTAAGTCGGTGGTTCTTAACCTTTTTTCATAAAGCACCCCCTTACCTGTTCCCAAGACAAGCCGTGCACCCCCATCCCAAACGTCTACACGTGTATACGTACTAAAAATGCTTTAGACATCAATCAATACTTTAATGACTTTAATGACTTTACATGACATGTTTTATTTTGGTATTGATTTGACCTAATTATAATGTTTGGAATCAGAATTTTGGTAACAACCTCAGCACAAACAAAATTCCGCGCACCCCCTGAAATCTCTGGCGCACCCCAGGTTAAGAGCCACTGCAGTAAGTTAAGTGCAATCACTACCATGGCACCAAAGATATCAAATGATGCCAAAGGAGAATAATAAATATAAATTGTCTAGTTCTCCAGTTTGTTGGTATTTTACAGGATACACAGTACCTGGTTGTGAACATTGCATTTGCAAAGCAGAATAAGGACAAAATAACAAGAATTGAAAGGTGGTTTATGCAGTGTTAAAAAAAATCCCTCACGGCCACGCTTGCAGTTTTTTCTCCCAGTCTGCTGAGGTATCTAGTTTTGTGAAGCACTTTCACATCTGGCTCCTAACACGCTTCCCTTTCCTGGCAAGTGAGAAACACAGAGGTTGCGACAGATTAGCACCTTCTAAAATGTGTTACAATTTTACACACGCACATCAGCTCCTCTGTAAACAAGACCATAGATACCAGTACCATGCATCAGGTTGGTTAGTGTCCTTGCACTCCACAAAATGAAAAACATTGCTTAATGACAGAGTATTCATCTTCAGGATCTGCTCCTATGGTAGTGTCTAAGCCAAGAGACCTGAGGAAATATAAAGTCAGGCCAAGATTGTAGATTTTATTGCTTATCTGGCATTGTCCTCACATTCATTTTCTAAGCTTGACAATGAGAAATGGCAAACTAACTACGCAACTGGTGCAGACAATGTTCTGTCAAGACATGCTGCATTGGCAAAGTATACTACAGAAAGTATAGGATGTTAAGACAGCCTTAACACAAACTCCAACTCTAACGCCTTGGGGTGCAACTCTCGTACGTTATAATGGCTCGGTAGGACCGCCTTGCAGTTTAGGACAAAATGGCAAGACATTGGTGTCCAGCAGGACCCCTAGGCAACAGTTTTCTTTGGGACCCCCTGGAAGGCAAATTTCACGACACATTTACACTGTGTCATAAAAACGAGCTAGGAATTAAGGATAACATGTCAACCTACTGTATTCAATACGACAGATGAAATTTTCAATATTGCATCTTGTCACAATCCAGCAGTTTTTCACTTTTAGCCAATCAGGGCCCCCCTGTCAGGTGGGGCGCCCGAGGCTGCAGCCATATCTAGCCTGTGCGTTATTCCAGCCCTGGTGCCCAGCAAAGCCCATGGTGGATGGGGGGAATGGAGATTGGTGCTGTTGTTTGGGGATTGGTGTTTGGCTCCATCAATCACCCCTCTCAGCAGCAGCAGCAGCATATCCATCTACTGCCGTAGCAATGGGCTTTCTCATCAGTGTAATGTAATGCTCCAGTACAGTATGAGACTAGAGGCATGACAATGAGCTCAGCGCTCTGCAGTTGCTGTTCATCAAGTGACCTCACGTCACGTCGCCATCTGTGCAGTGTAAGTGCAGTGCAGTGCAGTGCAGTGCAATGCTGTGGCTATTATGGACCGGATCCATTATCGGACATCTTCAGAGTGTGACCATTGGAGAGCAGTACAGTCTACATGGGTCCTCCAGCCTGCAGTGTCCTCACTATCCAAAGCACAGACAAGGGATGAAGCCGTAGCCTTTGGGCGCATATGGTCTCCACCTCACAGATTTTTTTTGTGAAGAAAATCAATTATATCAACACTGCTAGGATATCACTGAGAGTTGTAGGTAGCAGATTAAGACTGCCATGACCATTTTGGTAAGAACACGCTTAGGCCTATAACAGCATATAAAGCATGTAACTGAACAAAACATTATTTTAGTAACATTTTATCAGGATAGTCCATTGTTCAGCCGCACACTTTCCTACTGTACTGTAGAAGTGTGTTATAGAAGTGCAAATAGCTGAGGTCTCAACGGCAGTCTACTGTTTATGTACGAAAAAGGGGAAATAGTATGCTAATATAGCAGGACTGGAGTGGACCAAACAGCCCAGGCACTGATGGCACAGATCCATTAATATACTGTAGGCCATTGTCTCTATTAAAAATTGACCAATGGGTTAAATTGTGGACAACAAAAACAAAATCATTGGCCCCTGAGGATTGTCGGTCCACTGGGGAATGCCCTGTATGCCAGATTACCAGTCCAGATCTGAAATACAGTCATACGTCTAAATTCATTAATATTCAGGGTGCAACGTGAAAACACAAGAGAGATATAGAATGCAGAAGTTCTGCGGAGAGAATGAGGAAGGTCAAAGCGACGTGACTATAGAGTTTGCAGGAGAAATGAAGTGACAGGGGAGATAAGCAATCGACTTTATCACAGGCCGGCACCACCACATATACATTTAAACAACCACAGCATCATTTTTCATCTCTCTCTCTCTCTCTCTCTCTCTCTCTCTCTCTCTCTCTCTCTCTCTCTCTCTCTCTCTCTCTCTCTCTCTCTCTCTCTCTCTCTCTCTCCCTCCTCCTGTGTGTGTCAAGGGCAAGACAATATCCAGGTTGATGTGTGTGTGAGATACTGCAAATGAGCTCATTCTAGGCTGTTTACCACACACACTCTTCCGTTCATTCCCATCCCACTCTGCCTTTTATTTATTCACTGAACAGACTCGCACAGATGTGACGGCTAAACTACGGAAAGATAAACGAGTTAGCGGAGGCATCTGGCATATTCTGCTCTGGAAGACATCCATTAAAGCAAAGACTCAAATATTTCACCAGTCAAAAAGCAAAATGTAATATAAACATTTTATTTACTTCATGGCCTGACATGCAGTATCTGCAAATCTGCTTGCTGTTTTCCCATCTGTCAATTTGGTCTATTATGATCAACCCACGCTACAGTGGAGGACAGCACAAGGTGACCTGAGGCTTTGTTTTTGTCACTAGAATGTTTCATGTGGTGAGAGCTCTAGTGACAGATCTAACAGAGTAGCATGTTTATGACATCTGAAGGTCTCTGACAGCATCCCTGCTGAAGAAAATCAAAAGACAGTAACTGCATTTAAAACAAGAAATGCACTCAGAGAGTGCAGACCTCCACCAAGGCAGCTTTTTGATAGAACATTTGACTGTGTTACTCCCTATTTTTTTCAAATGTCTTTCTGTGTAAGCAACTGTTCACTTGTTCACTTTAATCACTTGTTCCTTTTGTCAACTCCACAAAATTTCATCAACATCCGTTCATAACTTTTTGAGTTATCCTGCTGACAAACAGACAGACAAACAGACAGAGAGACAAACAAACCAAAACACCGAAAACATAACCTCCTTGGCTGAGGTACAATTTAAAAAAAACAAAAAAAATCTAAACTGAGATTTAAACACCTTAGTTGCCTTGTGCCCAAATGGTGGGCTTCTCTACTTTAAGTATAAGAGTGATTCTACGATTCCCCTACGCTTTTGGCAAAAGCAAAATGTCAATTATCAGTATTTTTTTCAACTAAATGACCTAGATGTTTACATAGTGTATATATTTAAGTTTCCAAACAAACAAATTGCCAAGCTTAATCTTAAATCATTTGATAAATACTCTAATGAAAGCGAACATCTGCTTAATTATTTTGTCAACAGTGTTATGGACAAATACTATGTCATTTCAAACATATATAAAAATACTACAGAGTTGAAACAATATATGTTTGAAAGTGCTTATGTCCCTTAGCAGTAATGTTGTCATTAATCTGTGCAACTGATATAGAAAATGTGATTGTTGAGCTTCATAAGTAGGATTTTATGAGTCACTGTGATACAGACTGACACATTTTTCATCATAAATCCCTGTAACGTCTGATTTGAATATAGTCACCCTCCTTACACAAGACTTCCTTCTCCAGAGATAATCCCTAGTGTATGTTCATAGGATTTTTCCAACACATAAGGGATCAATAGCGCAAAAACACTTTCAAAACAGTCAACGGTGTTACTCAACGGTGTTACGGTCAACAGTGCAGGGGAACAAGTCGGCATTTTTTTTAGGAGAGAAAAAAACAGAGCAGACAAACCCATCTCCCTAGAGCACAAATTATTTTGTTTGTTTGTCTGTCAATATGGATATAAATTGGCAAAAACATACTCCTCCTCAACTGTCATCAGTGTTGCCAGATTGGGCTGGTTCCCGCCCAATTGGGCTGCTTCCCGCCCAATTGGGCTGCTTAGGATGGCCGTGTGCGGGTAAAAATGGCATCTATCAGAAAAACCTTCCCACTGCCATATAAATCAATAGAATTGGGCGGGTTTTTTTTAGGGCGGATTTTGATCATTTTTTGGGCTGGAAATCATCAGCCTCATCTGGCAACCCTGACTGTCATACTTAATTGTAACACCATTGACGGTAACACCGTTGACATTTCAGCCATTTTTATGGTGTTGTGCTAACTGAGGACCTCAGAAGTTCCACCACAACACCTTAATCAATTCATGTATCTGTATGCTTTATCTGTGTTTTTCTACATGTGATTTCTAATTCAGATTCTTATGAATATGTTTGATAACACAGTTGACAGGCAATTTTCCCGCTATGAGAACATGAAAAAGAATGGATTAAATTATGGAAGGATGGAGCTCAAAATTTACCAAAAAGTCTTCCCGTATCCTGCCAAAGAGGTTATGACATCACGTGATGTTATTCGTATGGCCTAAGACCAAACCATTACTGATTTATGGAGGAGGTTTCAGACCGTGACACGGTTAACACAGTTTTCGTGGACACACACAAAATGGCAAATTTCATGTATAATGGAAAGGACAGTGGTCTTTCTGACAGTTTTGTCATATTGTGATGATTACTGTGAATCAACATTTGCAATCGTCTTGGGCAAAACAAGTTTCTTTACATGCTAATATGAAGACTGAATCTGACATTTGGAAAACAGGACGGCATGAAAACGCCCAAAACCAGTATTAAATATTCATTCTTGCTGAGGGAAATAATGCTATGTCTACACTTTCTGTATTATATGAAAGATAAATGTTTTCTAATGTCCAAAACATCATTGGATGCAGTTAATAGTTAGTGGAATTGCCAAATAAAATCCATGGACTTAAAAGTGTAGGCGAATTAGAGAATCACTCATAAGCATGGTCACTATGCCTGAAGTTTGTTTGGCTGAACAGTTGAGTGTGACAACCCTAAGAGGCATTCAAATTAAAGAAAAACTCACATTAGTCTCGTTGTGTTTGTCTGTGGCTCCATTTTGCATTTGTAGGGCAAGGTTGTGAACAGTTCTCCTAATATCTAATCTAATTTATTGTGCCTGTCTCCGCTGTGCCTATAGCTGCTCAGAAGATCGTGGCAGTGAAAAGACAAGCGGCTCTGTTCGCCTCCTGTAAATCTCTCCCAAACTCCCCCAGCCACTCCGGAGGCTCCACCCCAGTGTCAGGAGCCTTCCCTGGGCAGGTGAGTCTCATGCATAGCTGCCCATCTCCCATAGACCCATCTCTGACCCATCCTATACTGTAGATCTCCTCCATCTCCTCCCACCCCCTCTGTATTCTCCTTATAGTAGCTGAACACCACAGTCAATGTCCATTATATTGTGTCCATAATTTCAAATCAAGATTTGTACCACTATAAACTGAACATGACACAAGGTAAAATAAAAATAACCACACCCTCCACTATTTTTATTAAACAGACAAAATCTTGGTGGCGAGTCTTGAAGGAAATAGTTCTTTTGAGTATGATTGTTTTTCTTTCATCCATTTACAGTTCTTGTGTGCACTCAAAGACTAATATGTCTGAAGTTCAGCACTTCAGAACTTCAATGACTCAAACACTATCTTTTTCTCCATGCTTCCTCCCACTAATGTTTTATACTCACTGTAGTCTTTGTGTAGATCTTTGTTTAGATCTTGAATTACTTTGTATTAATTTATAATAGTTTGGAATTCAATATCAGTGTACATTTATTTTGCCGTCTTTGTACATTTGAAAACAAAACTTACCAGCATGACTGAATGAATCAGAGTTGCCGAAAGACACGTGCAAAAATACAAATAGAATGACTATATGTGTCTATAGAGACACATAATAAGGAAGAAAGAAAATGTGGAAGGAAAGTTATAACTTGAAATATACTGTGGATATAAAAAAATCCCATCAGACAAAATGGGGAACACAATTTCTCTCTCTCTCTCTCTCTCTCTCTCTCTCTCTCTCTCTCTCTCTCTCTCTCTCTCTCTCTCTCTCTCTCTAAAAGGCAAGCAATGGAGGCCAGAGCAGTGACTACTCCTCGTCGCTCCCCTCCACTCCTGTCATCAGTCATAAGGAGATCGGGGGCTCGGGAGCCGAGAAGTTGGGCAGTGCCACCCCAGGCACCCTCAGGAGTGGCCCTCGACGCCGCACCACCCGCTTCCCGGTCAGTTGACCCTTGACCTCTCCTAAGTGTCACATTTTATTGTTTTGTGGTTCCCAATCTTTTTCAGTGGGGACCCCCTTTGGGACTTAAAAATATTTTCGCGACCCCCCCACCCACCATAGTCTTAGCCTAGCAATGGATTTCTAGCAATATGCGTAGGCATTTTTTTGTCCATTAATATTGCTAGATTTTCCATTACTAGTTTGTCCGCTACACATCTGACTCCGTCCTTCCTTTGTTTTAACTCATTTGGAGCGTAACAACTGGTGTACACAATTAATGAGTTTACAGTGTTAATTCAACATACAGATGGTAGTACATGACCAACCTGAAGAGGGATCAACTAGACTCTCCAAGTGTTTCACTTAACTTAACACTGCAGTAACCACTGTGTATTGTACCAGATATGTCAATCCTAGGTTCAGAAAGAGACAGATTTAATACATTCAGCTCTGAATTAGAGTAACAGATTATAGTTAGCATTTAAGACCGAGGACATGTTTGCTTGCTGTGAATTTTATGTCAGTTTTGCTCGTGGTACAGCGCCGAACACTATGTACACAGACACGTGCATACGGTGCAAATTTGACAGAACCATGGGGGGTATCTTCCGAACTTCCATGTTGAGGATGCAGTAGTCAAACAATGATGGAAAATTTTAATGAGAGCCCCATTTCTGTTGTGCATTGTGCTCTGATCTTTCTGAAGCAAGTATGTGAACTCGGTCACACGTAATGCAAAATTTAGGGTACAGCCCAAGAGGTAGAACAGCTACAGTAGAGGGTTTTTTACATTTGAAACCCGTGACTGACACTTCTACACACATTTGCATCAATGACAGGTGTTGCTTTGGAAAAAAATATCCTTATACTTTCTTTTTGAACATCAACACTAATGTCAACAACTGAGAGATGCAAGAGATATAAAATGGGATGGCTGTAGACTAGAGCAGTACACTGTAAGAAAATTTCCCTGCAAAATAACGGCAGTTACTGGCAATTATATTTACCTGTAATTCTACTGTTATTTCACACCAAAAATCAAATACAGCTCATTGCTGTTTAATGTATCACAGTATATAACATTTTTTCAGCAGCAATTGAACTGTTAAATAACAGTACTCTACAGAAAAATAACAGTACATTTCAGTTAAAAAGTTGAATTGTACTGTGTGATGACAGGCAAATACTGGGTCATAGTTGTATTCATGAATATGGCCATGGCAACTTCCCACCCCACCCATCATTCTCCATAACTGTGGTACCCTGGCCATGTTACCACCCCACCCTCCCATCGTTCACCATGACTGGAGTGCCTTGAGCATGATACTATGCCGCAATGCTGTATTGAGAAAATGGTTTGCGGTGGTCCTTTGAAAGTGTGGGCATGAACAAAATGTCAGAGTACGCAGTGCTATGTTACAATGATAGTGTGCAAGGTGGGCTTTTTACTGTATCTCTTGATGAGCCAATGATGAATATAGCATTGGTCAGTCTTTAAAAAAATATTTTGCACCAAGTAGCACAGCAAACAAGCAGCACTACAAGCTAGCTCTCAAAGCAATGCCTAATTTGCAGCAGGCACATTATATGCCACAATGCCACAAATGATGCCACATACTGCAAGCTTTCACAAAGAGGAAAGTGTGCAAGCATGTAAGCAAGCTTGTAGGCAAGCTTGTAGGCAAACAAGTGCTATGCTGTGCCATGCAGGCCAGCCAGCAGGCAGGCCAGCAACTGAAGTGTTGATAGTCCAGATTTATATACAGGTGAAAGAGTACCATGTGACCAGAGTCATCAGGCCCTTGGCAGGTGACGCCCGTAATTGAATAATGGCATAACAGCCCTACTCAGGTGAGGCCAGGCACTGATTAGCAGATTGGTTTAGATGGGGCTGCTTGTGTTACAAGTTCTTCAAATGTTTCAGCCATTCACACTTTCATCACTATCAAAATGCATGTGCTACTCACACTTTGCTGCATCAAGCACTTTTTAAGTATTGCAGTTTCCTTAGGAATTGTTTCATCATGCTTGATAGTATCAGATAATCTTTAACCAGTCAGAATGACTTCAGTTCTTCAGGTGGTATTGAAGTTTGATGGTGATCACGGACAAGTGGAGGATGAATGGGTTTCAATGGTGCTGCCTAAAATAACTTGTTATTTTCTAGAGATGCACCGGATCCGGTTCCGGTTCCGGTTCCGGTTCCGGTTCCGGTTCCGGATCCGGATCCGTCAGGATAATAGAGTTTTTCACAGGGTCCGGGTCCGGCAGGATCTTAAGCAGTGGATCCGGTATCCGGCATGTTACCTAAAAATCAGGGTCTGGTGCATGTCTAGCCTAGGCTTTTCAGTCTTTCACAACCCCAATCACTGCATGGAGTGAAATCCCTTTGGAAGCGGCTATTGAAGGCAGTGTGGCAATAAGCCAATGAGTCTAAACAATAGTTTGCGCCAACGTAATAAAAAGGGCCCACGTGTGCGAGTAGACTATATGTTTCAAACCTTTTGTAGGATCCGGTATCCGGTTCCGGATCCGGCAGGATCTTATTCAGTGGATCTGGTATCCGGCAGGATCCTAAAAATCAGGATCCGGTGCATCTCTAGTTTTTTCCACAACGGCGAATACTGCTATTGTGCAGTACTTACTGTTTTTGCTCAATATGTGACTCAAAGTAATATTTTCACAGTAGTTGTCTGTTTTTTCGAAAAGCAGTAGAATGCTGTTGCAGAATTTCCGTAAATAAACAGCTATTTGTTACAGTGTAGTTCACAAGAGACATTAAGTGTAAAAAAAGAGATAGACCAACCCTTTGTGCAGAATTACTTCCATAATTTTGTAGCGTGAGCCCATCCTTACAGCCTGACATACTTAATGTCCAAGTCAGTCTGGACAGTCTGCTTTTTTCTAATTCTCAGTTCTTCCAGGTCCATAAAAATCCAGAACCGATGAAAAGTTAATGCTACGCATACATCATAGGAATCAGTGGGACGGCACGTACAGTTAGATCTGTCTACTGGAGTGTTGCCAAGCAGAGCAAGCTCTATCTTAAAGACCGGGGCTACAGCCAGGCTAATAATGTGGTGGACCTTTTTTAAAAAGACATTTCATTGGGTTGTTACACCTTTATTATGTAGGATGGCGAGAGAGGCAGGAAATGAGCAGGGAGAGAGAGAGTTAGGGAAGGATTGGGAAATGATCCCGGGTCAGAATCGAATTCGGGTCCCTGGGGGGTAAGGGCACATTGCCTTAGCTTACTGAATTTCCCCCTGGGGATTAATAAAGTTACTCTACTCTACTCTACTACTGCGCCACGATGCCTCATGATGTGGTAGATCTAAACTGAACAGCTTCTGGAATGTACTGACATGCATGTTGCGCATAGAAAAGTGTATACAAGAGAATGCTGTGGCACAGGTTTGGGTCGTACCCCAACCCTACCCCATCTCTCTTCCACTCGTTTCCTATCTCACTCTTCACTGTCTTGTCATAATACTAAAAGCTAATAAAAACATTATATATACATATGAAGAGCACTTTTCCAAAACGCTATATACACCATTTTTGACTTTTTGCATTTTAATATTGGAATTGACTGTGAAGATGTCCTATCATCTATGTGTGAATTCTTGCCATTCAAATATTTTGAGAACATACTTTAAAACCTCTATAAAAATGCATTTTGCAATGCATTTCAATGGAATGCCCAATACAAAAATGTCAATTTCCCAACATTCTATAAAATGGATATATCTCATTTTGGAAAAGAGCTCTTCATATATATACATATATATATACATATATACAAATATTCTTAAATGTAGGAATGGAGGTATTTTTATATTTTAATATAGCAGAATATCACAACTATACAGTTGGCTTGAGGTAGAATACTAAAATATACAGACAATATACAGAACATTACATATTGTAATAATAAAGATGTGTTTTTGTTCTTAATTCCCTTTTTCATGCAGGGTCGGCGTGGCAGTGAGGAAAGAAGGAGTGTTGATAGCAAATGTGATTTTGGCAGTGGAAGGGCTATCCCCATCAAACAGGTGCGTGCGTGCGTGCGTGTGTGTGTGCATGTGTGCATGTGTGCATGTGTGTGTGTGTGGGAGTAGAGTGTGAGTAGTATTTAAAAATCTGAAACTCCTATGCACAGCCAGGTTCCAGGCTGCAGTCATAAGTAATCCAAAGTAAAGAAGAAGGATCACAGGAAGGCACCTCCTCTGCATGCATTATGAATGTGTATTCCCTATGATTGCCTATTAATTGATACAATAAAGAGGTTTGTGTCACAAGTCTTATTTTCTCTCGCTGACCCATGGGCACCGGAGGAGGTGCGACAGGCAGCAATGCCCAGCAGGTATTAACAGCTACCTGTACAATCCTTAGGTGAAATAAAAAGCAGCAAAACCAAGTCCACCAGTGTGCGGTGATCCTTCTTGTTAACTTTTAGACTTTGAGTAGTGTCAGTTTCAGAGTTCTACAATACATTGATTTAATTCATGAGGTGCAAATGTATGCTTTCCTCTTGGCACACAAACAGACTCGCACACAAACACACACGCATACATTTTCTCTGTCTCACGCTCTTTGCTTTCCTTTCTTTTATCTTCTACTCCTTTGCTGTCTATTCTCTTCCCTGGTCTCTACAGAGTGTGCTGCTGAAGCGTAGTGGGAGCTCCATCAATAAGGAGTGGAAGAAGAAATATGTGACTCTGTCCAGCGATGGGGTGCTCTCCTATCACTCCAGTGTCAATGTAAGTCCACACCAGACATGCATACAGTATGAAGAGCTCTTTTCCAAAATGAGATATATCCATTTCATAGAATGTTGGGAAATTAACATTTTTGTATTGGGCATTCCATTGAATTGCATTGCAAAATGCATTTTATAGAGGTTTAAAAAGTATGTTCTTAAAACATTTGAATGACAAGATTTCACACATCAATGATGGGACTTCCTAACAGTCAATTCCTATATTAAAATGCAAAAAGTCAAAAAATGGTGGATACAGCGTTTTGGGAAAGAGCTCTTTGTATACTAAACTGCATTGTGTGCCTGCGGGTACCTGTGTAGAGTTGTGCATGTCTGTCCATGCGTGTATATGTCTGCATTTATTTTAACATTTAGTGTGTGTTTGTGTTTGTGCTTGTGTGTGTTTTTGCTTGTGCGTGTATATGAAACACAGAAGCAATATAGCCATTTTAGTTCCACTGCTGAATGAATATGGTGTGTGTGTGTGTGTGTGTGTGTGTGTGTGTGTGTGTGTGTGTGTGTGTGTGTGTGTGTGTGTGTGTGTGTGTGTGTGTGTGTGTGTGTGTGTGTGTGTGTGTGTGTGTGTGTGTGTGTGTGTGTGTGTGTGTGTGTGTGTGTGTGTGTGTGTGTGTCTGTCTCTGTGTGTGTCTGTGTCTGTGCCTGTGTGTGTGTGTGTGTGTGTGGGTGTGTCCGTGTGTCCGTGTCCGTGTGTGTGTGTGTGTGTGTGTGTGTGTGTGTGTGTGTGTGTGTGTGTGTGTGTGTGTCTGTGTCTGTGTCCGTGCGTGTGCACGTGTTTCTGTTGTTTATGGGTCTCTCAGACACGCATGCTCTTAAATGGAAGCATTGATCACAGCCCACACTGTAGATAAATCCCATCCCCCTGGGAGTGTTACCAACACGCTGTGCAGAATTGGTTTGCATCCAGCTCCCTCCCGTAGTGAAAGAGCTCCAGTGATTGGTACTACTCACTGCCTTTGTTTTCCCCCTCATGAGCATATGAAGAATTTATTTACGAAACGGTGTATCTCCATTTTGTAGAATGTTGGGAAATAGACATTTTTGACATTTTTGGCATTCCATTGCATTGCATTGCAAAATGCCTTTCATACAGGTCGAAAAAGAACTGTATCTTCTCTAAATATCTGAATGGCAAGAATTCACACATAGGTGATCTCTGAACAGTAATTTTCAATGATCGAGTAAAAAATAGTGGATACACCATTTTGCAAATAAACTCTTCATATATACACCATGCATTTTGTTCATTCAGCACCATGAGTAAACCCAAATACACTCTAGAGTCATATGTAAAATTTGACTTTTAAATGTTGACTTCACAAGTCATAACACTCAGAGTACACTTTGATAGTGTGTGTTTGTAAAATCGCCATTGAACATCGTTGATTGAACACTGTAAAATGTTGTGTGTAGCGCATTCAAAAATTCTGCTATGCCGAGCTTTTATAGTTGCACAAAAAAGGCATCAGAATAATGATCTGCCTGGAGACTATGATTCCTCTTTTGCCCTCTTCTGCTCTCTTCTCCAACTTCATCTGGAAGGAGGCGGGTGATTGAGTATAGCATGGCCGGCCGAGAAGAGGGGAGCTTTTGATAGACGAAGCAAGATGACAGCTGCACTGCTCACAGTGTGACTGCTCAATGGGGTTCACCAGTCGTGGAAACTTTTTAGTCAGACGTTGGAAGTTTTTTTTCCAGAGTTTTGACAGAGGTCAACACATTTCCTGCTGTTGGACAAGGATATGCAGATTCTTTTTTTTATCATCTCGCATAAGCTGGTACAAGCTGTGATCTTGTACTGAAGCTGATCCACAGAGACAAATTCATGAAATGGTCTGGACCTGCAACCAGCCAGACTCAAAATGTGCCAAGCGCTCTCATGCCAACTATCCAGCCCTACAGTTCTGTTTTAGTGCACAGTCGTTGAACCGAATTGTAGGACTATAAAATGGTATCACACCCTTATTTTAAAGAATAGAGGACAGCTGAGAATTTTAGGCAGATACATACAGAGATGGTTGATGTGATCAGCCTCTCAAAAACTCTCTGATTTAATGTCAACTTAGTGCCTATTAGACCCATCTGTTAGTGTCTCACACGACTTTTACTGTATCTGTATCCTGAATAATGAAATCCTGAATCCTGAAATCCTGAGTTTACAGTATTAGGAGCAGGACCAAAACTAGGCATGGCTGTCTGGCATCTGCTCAGCCCATTGGTCAGGACTCTGGTCCATCCTTCTTCCTGGGTTAGGATTGTAATTGGCCAGGATTCTACGTCCTGCTTTTCCATTGGTCGGGACTCTGACCTTGTTGCTGACACTGTACAACCTGCTTTGACCTCTACAGGAGTACATGCAGAACGTCCATGGGAAGGAGATGGACCTGCTGAGGGTGACTGTGAAGATCCCAGGGAAGCGCCCACCTCGAGCAGTCTCCTCTGGGGCTCCTCCTGCTGGACAAAACGGAGTAGTGAAGGACGCCCCTGGACCCGAGGGATCAGGAGCAGGTAAGGGACGGAGGGAGAGAGAGAGAGAGAGAGAGAGAGAGAGAGAGAGAGAGAGAGAGAGAGAGAGAGAGAGAGAGAGAGAGAGAGAGAGAGGGAAGAAGATTGAGTTGGAGAAAGAGAGAGAGAAAGTGAGCGAAAGAGACTTAGTGACTGAAAAACAAGAAATAGATAAGGAGAAGGAATAGAGAAAAGGGAAATTGGAAAAATAATGGAAAAAGGATTTGATTATTTTTTGTAACCTTTTTACTAAAATAAGTTTTGGGTGCTTTTCTGACTCTGCCTGTCTATCTGAGAATGGTTACTGTGGGCACAGAAAAAAAATTAAGGCAATGACGATCCGCACACCAATGAGCTCCCTTTTAATACATTTTATCGTAGTGACATTTCAGGCCATCATGGCCATCCTTTGGCTCATCTTTCCATAATCTTGATCTATCCTACATTTGACCCTACACCTGGTTTAATAAATGTGCTTGAGAGCTAACTAAATCACCCAATAAAAATTGCCTAAGAACATCAATAACCAGAGTAAATTCAGTAGATCTTCTATTTCCATGGAATGTCCAGTCTGGAACAGTATAGTAGAGAAGTAGGGTTTTTATACACAGTAAAACATATTCCCGTGATGTCACAGGGAATTACTGGCTACTAATTGCATTCATTTCACAGTAGTTTACTGTGGCCATCCTCACAGTTTACTGTGATCTTCTCACAGTAGTTTACTGTGGCCACACCACAGTAAGTTACTGTCACCCTACCCACACTACCATGATCCCGCCCCTCCATTCATCACCACAAAAGAGGTAGCTACCATGTTATTGTGGCACCTCCCATTCCCCACCATGACTGAGACAACTGTGGCATGGAACCAGGCCATCACACTGCTGTATTGAATTGATAGACCGAACTACACATAACCACAGAGAAACGCAAGTATCTGAAATATGTGCAATATTACCATTTGATACTTGTAGTCTCCTGGATGATGGTACTTTCACCAGTGTGTATAGAATACTCTGGTTAAGCATAATTAGACAAACCTGACATTTCTTGATCAAGTAAGTAACACTCCAAAAAGGATACCTGCTACCATAAAACTCACTACCAACTAAATAGCTAGCCAGCCAACAAATCAGTCCACCGGCCAACCAAAAGAGTCAGTTGTCAGCTAGCCAGCCAAAGACTAACTAACTAACCAACTAACACTCATTTAGTCAGCCAGCTAACCAACAAAAAAGTCAGCTGTATGGCTAGCCAGCTAACAAACCAGCCATCCAGTCAACCAAAAGAGTCAGTTAGCCAGCCAACCAGCTGGCCAACAAACAGTCAGTTGGTCGGTCAGTTAGCTCACTAACCAACAAGCCGGACAGAGAGCCGGCGAACCAGTCATTTAGGCAAGCAACTCAAGCATTGTGACAGTCTGAGTTTATATAGAGGTGACAGTTAACCATGTGACCAGAGTAATCAGGCATGTGGCAGCTGCAGGTAGTAATTCAATGAACTTGTAACAGTCCTATGTACTCAAGTGAGGTCAGGTACTAATTGACAGATTGATTGGGCACTACCATTGTTCCTGGTTGATGGTAGGCAATGTCAATCATGTCATGCAGCATTTGACTTTCAATTGTGCAATGGCACTTCACAAGATAGCCTAATTTTGTTTACTAGGTGGCAATATTCTGATTTAAAATTGGATGCTGGAGTTTTGGCATGCACATCCAAGACAAAGGCATTAGCAGGTGCCAACTTAAGAAAGTGTTTGTGTAGCACATTGGTTGCAACTTAATTTATTGGAAGCAGAACCAGCAACATTTCCAATCATATACCTTCTTCTAATTAGGCCTGGCAATTAGTAATTACAATCAATCATGGCCAGGAGCAACCCAAAGTGACATACAGATATGCAACATTGGTTACTGTCCCTAGGGTAATGCCGGGTTAGGAGGGATTAGAACCTGCAACTCTCTGATCTTAAGTCCACCTCCCTAACCATTAGGCCAAGGCAGCCACATAATGCACCCAATCATGGCCTAGAGCCACGAAACACCTGTTATAACAGCACAGTAGTTAACTGTGATATGACGAAAAGTCTCTCTGGATTTCACAGTAACAAATTATGGCAGAATGTCACAGTATGTTACTGTGAAATGAATGCAATTAGTAGCCAGTAACTCCCTGTGAGTTCACAGTAAGATATTGTTACACACTTGAAGTGGGCGAAAGTTCAATGGGGAGGCATGTCAGTTGGGTTGAAGGTTGACGCCTTTACAGTAGTTAACTGTGATACGACGAATTCACAGTATGTTACTGTGAAATGAATGCAATTAGTAGCCAGTAACTCCCTGTGAGTTCACAGTAAGATATTGTTACACACTTGAAGTGGGCGAAAGTTCAATGGGAAGGCATGTCAGCTGGGTTGAGGGCTGACGCCTTTACTCAAAGTGATACACAAATATACAATATTGGTTGCTGTCCCTAGGGCAATGTAGGGTTTGGAGGGATTTGAACTTGCAACTCACTGAACTTAAGTCCACCTCCCTAACCATTAGGCCAAGGCTGCCACATAGCACAACCTGGGCCTTCAGACACTTCATCGACATTTACAGCAAACTATTTAGTCATCAACTTCTTGTTTGCTACATGTCCAAAATACTGGATAAGAGAAAGATAACGCAAACCACGGCCACTCAATGCAAAAGCGTGGGCTCAAGTTGGGTCTCCTAAGGGGGCGTTGTCCCCTCCTTCTTCTTCTATTTTTGAGGTGTTTGCTCAAGACGTGCGCTACCGCCATCTACAGCGCTAAGGGGACTTGTTTATTCTCAACCTCAGGACTCCGAAGGTCTCCTTACCGAAGGTCTCCTAAAGGGGCGTTCACCCGACATAAAGTGGATACCGGAAAGGAAACAAAATGACGCTTCTTGGTTACATCCAGTTTCTTTGTTCCCATGCTTGGTCATCTCCTTTTTTCTCACTTCCTCATGTCAATATGTACAACCTGAGGGGGAGAGGCTTAGGACATATGGGCTTCAGATCGAGTCCCATCATGCAATGCACTTATGGAGAGCCATTTATCTGGATGGAATATCTTAAGTGTGCTTCAAAATATTACTCCTTGTTATATTCTGTGTTTATTGTAGGGGTTGTACTATTTAAAGTGGTACACAAGAAAAATGACCATATTCCCACCGTCATGAAGATGGTCATGTATATCTCCCAATATATAAAATCTCATTCTCCTGTTATTTGTCAAAGCATGGGGAAAACGTAGTCAACTGATGATGGGTGTATTCAGGTATACCACAAGACATTAAGAATGATATAATTTGCTGAAAATGTCAATGAAAGGTGTGATTGTAATGAAGAGTCCAAACTGTCTATGACTGAAGTTGTGCCCCAATGCACTAATAATTCAATAGATACTCCGCCCACACAGTAGTTTACTGTGATGTTTCCTACTTTATCACTTTGGCATGCTGGTTATCCTTGAAGAGCACAGTACAATACTGTGATGTGCAAGTTAGGTGAGAAATGGCAAGTGATACAATGATTTCAAACTAATTTACTGTGTGCCGTGTGACCATCACAGTAGCATAGTGTACCAGAACATCAGAGTAATTAACTGTGAGATTTCACAGTAAATTACTCTGAAATCCTTGTAAGTTTTTACTGTGTACACTACAATGACATGCACATGACATTCAGAGCTAGGGATGAATGTAATGAAAAAACATTAATCGTAATCAATTAATCGTAAGTGGATCGATAAGGCAATCAACTAACGATAATGAATTAATCGATCATTTGCATCCCTATTCAAAGCTATATGCAACAACAGGAGAGGAAGCAGCAAGCAGTCGATACAAACAATGCTAGATCAGATGATATCACAAACACTTCCTGGAAGAAAACATTTTTGATACCGAAAGTTCCCTTGCCTACTGTTGTTAGTGCCTACTACTTTAATTGACATGACATACTGTCTCTTGTTCCTAGTTCCTGCGTATCCCAGTGGCCTCCTGACTGTGGACGAGGGGCCAGGAATGATGGGTGGGCTCACCCTGGGAACGCGAGGGGTCCAGCGAAACCCCTCCACACTCTCCAGTAAGGCTCAGAGTATTGGTGAGCCCTCTACTGTACCTCAATCCTCAAATCATAACCCTGCTCTCCACAGTAACCTGTGGACTAACATGCTAACAGCTCCCAGCTAACTACCAACTAACACTGCTTTATATAAAAGGGCACTTTTTCTATTGTTGCCAAATGCTGTGAAAAGCATCCGTATTACGGTCTGTTGACAATGCTGCTGTTGGCTTTATAGGGAAATAACAACAACTGAGGATTTGTGATGTGCAGAGGCTCACATTACACATGCTTAATTAATGTTTAAGGAAGTCTATTATTGGCATAGTTCCTCTTGTCATCCATTTCGATTTCCGTTCCAGTATCTGGTGAGAAAGAAGTTAGCCCCGAGTTGCATAAGGGAGGGTTGAAATGATTGTATTTTCACAGGGATAACATGGTAGCCTAGACATCTAGACGGCCCTAGTGACCACACAGTGTTTGGCTTGCCAGGCTAATAACATGCCTTATAATATTCACTGCCGAAAACATCATCTTCAATGGGATGACCAATACAGAACTATGCTGATAATATGCTTGCTTACATTAACCATGATAGAAGGATCACAAAAAGAACATGTCACACAACACATCCTCCTGTTCATGTCTACAGACTCCTCCGTAGAGGGTGTGTCTAGCCCCACCTCTGGCAAAGAGCCTGGCCCCTCCTCCCCCGCGATGGACAAGAAGAAGACCAGGAGGAAGAAGAGCATGAACCAGAAAGGAGACTCAGCATCCGGCCAGGCTGAGGGTAAGACCAAAGACCATTGACACCTAAGATGCCTTACTTACATCACAGTACATCCGGACAGGCTGAGGGTAAGACCAAGGACAGTTGATATCCAAGACAGCTTACTTACATCATACTACAGTACATGCGGCCAGGCTGAGGGTAAGACCAAAGAGGATTGATACCTAAGACAGCTTACTTACATCATACTACACATTTATGATGCAAGTAAGCCGTGTTCAGTATGAATGATCTTTCGTCTTTGGCTCAATGGTCTTATATTCAGCATCAGGCCAGGCTGAGGGTAAGACCATTGAACCAAAGACCAAAGACCATTGATCCAAAATGCTGGTGCTAGAATTCTAACCAAAACAAAGAAAAGGGATCATATAACTCCAGTACTTAGGTCTTTACACTGGCTACCAGTGAGATTTAGAATTGAGTTTAAAACTCTTCCGATGGTCTTGAAGTCACTAAATGGCCTTGGCCCTAAATACAATATAGATATGCTAGAGCAATATCACCCTGAAAGAGGGCTTGGGTATTCAGAGTTGCCTCTGGTTTGAGCCTAGGGTAAAATCCAGACAGGATGAAATGGCATTTACCTGTAGTCATTATGCTGCCAAATGCTGCAACCTTCCTGTCCAAATTAGAACTGCCCCAACAGTATCATTTTTTAAAAAGAAATTAAGCACAAGCACAGCTTTATTTTGGTCATAGTTAGTTATCCACTCTCTATGATACTTTCTACTTTCTACAATAATGTATGTATGTATACATTATTCTCTCTTCTCTTTCTTTTGTCTGTAGAACATTGAATGACAGTTATGTATGATAAGTCTGATGTATGATTCGTGGTTCATGAAATGAATGGCGGGTCATGCCTTCATTTAGATTTTTTTTATGGGTGTCCATGCCGTAACCCGGAAGGTCAGCCAAATTTTGAGCAACAACATTTTATAGCATGTAAACGGCTCTCTACTGGTCATAATAAGCCCACCAAACTAGCATCCAATGGGCACAAAGGCACCAACCAAAGACCAGTGCTTCCATATTTTTCATCATTGCCGTTGTATTTCCGTGACCATAAATTCCACTCCAGGCTGTTTGTGTAAGCCCACCCAAGACAACCCAACAAAACACAGAAGACTGATACGGTCTAATGATATTTAATTGTGGCTAATGATGGTTAACACTGATAGGGGACTAAAGGGGGAGTCCAACTCTCCTGATGACTATCTCCGTAATGCAAGCTGTGTGGAACAACAGATACGGCCAAGAGATGTCTAGAGCTTCTGTTTTCGTTTAAAGTCAGGGTAAAGTCAGAAAAATAATACAGTCGGCAAGTTCCTCATCCCAAAAGAAGTTGCTGTAACTAAATCCCCTCGTTAATTTTTGAAGAGTTGGACTATCATGTTTCTACAAGACATAATTAGTGGTAAAATATATATGCTGTACTTTCTATTCTGGGAGTTTGTGGGTATGTACTGTATTAAGCTCCATTGGCAGAATGTGTAGTCTTTAAAACCATGTCTGCCTTGTGTCTTTACATGACCCCTTGCCCCCTTGAAGGATAACACACTGAATATCAGAGGTCGCTGGCCTGGCGTAGTTATATAGTATACACAATAAGCCACTAGGGGGAAGTAGCCGAGTATATTGCCTTTCTGGCAGAGAAGCAGGTTGGTTATTGTATTAGACCTGGCAGTGGTGGAAGTGAGGTTTCATCAGGACTGTACTGTATTTCTTTGGCATTATTTGAAATAGACCTTGTGTAATTTTGTAATGCAGTTGCATAAGGTGAATCTTTTTCCGTGAGGTTTTCGACACTACGTATGTGTTATGTATTGAATGTAGTTTGGAAAGAGGCTTGCACTGACTAGTTTACTTCGGGGTGACATTGGATTGGATTGGAAGTCTATTTTCCTCTTAATACTTCTCTTTTGCTTTCTGAAATCTACTCTCATCTGCTGCTAATTCTGCTGTTTTGTATTTTCCTGAAAGTTGTCGTTCCTCTCTCATTCCTTCTTCTTCTCTTTCCCTTTCTCTCTTTCTCTCTCCATGTTCCCCCTTTTCCTGTCCACTACTCTATTTCCCTATTTACGCTCCCCTCAGCCAAGCGCAAAATGTGGAAATTAAAAAGCTTTGGTAGCTTGAGAAACATTAATAAGACAGGTAATTTGGTCATGTATGTGCATATAAATGTATTCATTTGTGTGCATGTAATGTGTGCATACACCATGGTGTGTGTGTGTGTGTGTGTGTGCGTGTGTGCTTGTGCGTGCGTGCGTGCGTGCATGTGTTTTGATACAGTGTAATTGTCATGAACTAAATTCATCCCTTCTGTGGTTTATGGTGGATTTGGGATGAAAAAAATGTGAGACTCAATTTAGAATTTATATATTGGATTATGCAAATGATACAGAGTGAGAATTGTTTAAGGCTTATATTTATGCACTTGTAATACACATGGCAAATTCTTCTGGACACCATATGGACGAATTGCAAATAAACTATAGACATGTGTTAAACATTTTGAAGATATTATTAACTATTGTCATTGGAAACATTTCGAAGTGAA
>NC_085870.1:44974953-45044953 GCF_034702125.1 Engraulis encrasicolus | reverse complement strand
CTACAAGTCCACACTCAACGCCACACGGTTAGTAACTTACATTACATCACAATATATTACACTGCTCTTATATACACAAGGCCGCTACAAGCCCATGTCTGACATCACACGGTCAGTAGCAGCTTACATTACATTACATTACACTACATTACATTATACTACATTACATTACATTACATTACACAATGCCACAAGCCCACACCATTAACAACTTGTATTACATTACAGCTCACTCCAAATGCCACACAGTCAGTAACAGCTTACAACACATTACACTACACTTAGCACACTTTTCTCCACCACAAGCCCACGTCCAAACACCACACTCTCAGTGCCAACTTATCAGGAATTTGAGAATTAGGGTTAGACATAGAGCAATTGAGTGAATGAAAACAAATAAAATTGAATGAATGTGACATGTGGGAAGTTTGTACAAAGGCCAAAGCAGTCTTACCAGGACATTAAAAAAAAAGTCATATCATGAAATAAAATGATGCTTATGTCACTCACCACTATCATGGGAGCTTTTATAAAATGAATCATAATGTGTAACAGCCTGGTTTCATGGCAATATGAAACCCAGGAACAGAATGCATTAGCCCTGAAACCAGGGGTGAGTTTAGCATCTCGCTGTTATGGAGGAGCTTTCATTTTAAAGTCTCTAGCATCTTCATCTTGCCTCATAATTAGATTTCCTTTTTTTCCTCACAAGAGACAGATGATGTCGGTAAAGAAATGTCTAATGTCTTTGGTGCTTACCAACAATGTGCTATAATAAAAACATTGCCAGCTGCAAAGCATTACAGGAGAGACAAATGGTCTTTCCTGTATCTTTGCTTGTGAAAAAAAACAAACCATAACAATGTTACTGGAGCTGAGCGCACACCATTTTTAGGTTGGTGAGTACACTCTGCTGGTTGCGAAGGAAGAGCTCAGTTTTGGGGATTGGGGATTTGTATTAAGTTTGCAGAGGCCAGCTGAAGTCTGCTAACAAGGCCCAGTGCACATTACACACATCGTGTGCTGCACTTGAAGAATTTAATTGTGCCATTAAAATATTAAAAAGTGCAAATCAGTGAGATAGAAATCTTTTCTGTTAGATACCCCAAATTGCTCTGTGTATTGTGGTTTAACCACAGTGTCCTTATGGCCCATGCAATCCTTTACTGTTTGCAAACCACTGTCAGCACACAGCACATTATGTCTCTGTAAAACAATTGATAACACAAAAGGGCAACATCCACACCACTTACTGCATGTTTCATGGTTGTCAGAAGGGCCCTTAAAAGTATGTATTATGGCAGGCATTTGTTCTGCTTAACCTTAATGGTGGTTTATTTTAGTCTGTAAAACAACTCACGATCATGAGCAAAGTACCCGGATGCCCGTTTATACGTATGGACAGAGAAAGTGACAGAACTGAAATGTAAACAAAGGCACAAGGAAGCCAAAATAGGCTACGAACATGGCACAAGGGGGGAACATGGACAGAGAGATCAAGACGAAAACACAGAACATATGGTCCAGATCATGACATAGCCTACACTCTAAGAAAATTTCCCTGCAAAATAACGGCAGTTACTGGCAATTATATTTACCTGTAATTCTACTGTTATTTCACACCAAAAATCAAATACAGCTCATTGCTGTTTAATGCATCACAGTATATAAATTTTTTTCAGCAGCAATTGAACTGTTAAATAACAGTACTCTACAGAAAAATAACAGTACATTTCAGTTAAAAAGTTGAATAGTACTGTGTGATGACAGGCAAATACTGGGTCATAGTTGTATTCATGAATATGGCCATGGCAACTTCCCACCCCACCCATCATTCTCCATAACTCTGGTACCCTGGCCATGTTACCACCCCACCCTCCCATCGTTCACCATGACTGGAGTGCCTTGAGCATGATACTATGGCGCTATGCTGTATTGAGAAAATGGTTTGCGGTGGTCCTTTGAAAGTGTGGGCATGAATAAAATTTCAGAGTACACAGTGCTATGTTACAATGATAGTGTGCAAGGTGGGCTTTTTACTGTATCTCTTGATGAGCCAATGATGAATATAGCATTGGTCAGTCTTTAAAAAAATATTTTACACCAAGTAGCACAGCAAACAAGCAGCACTACACGCTAGCTCTCAAAGCAATGCCTAATTTGCAGCAGGCACATTATATGCAACAATGCCACAAATGATGCCACATACAGCAAGCTTTCACAAAGAGGAAAGTGTGCAAGCATGTAAGCAAGCTTGTAGGCAAGCAAGTGCTATGCTGTGCCATGCAGGCCAGCCAGCCAGCAGGCAGGCAAGCAACTAAAGTGTTGATAGTCCAGATTTATATACAGGTGCAAGAGTACCATGTGACCAGAGTCATCAGGCCCTTGGCAGGTGACGCCCGTAATTGAATAATGGCATAACAGCCCTACTCAGGTGAGGCCAGGCACTGATTAGCAGATTGGTTTAGATGGGGCTGCTTGTTGCAAGAGTGTTACAAGTTCTTCAAATGTTTCAGCCATTCACACTTTCATCACTATCAAAATGCATGTGCTACTCACACTTTGCTGCATCAAGCACTTTTTAAGTATTGTAGTTTCCTTAGAAATTGTTTCATCATGCTTGATAGTATCAGATAATCTTTAACCAGTCAGAATGACTTCAGTTCTTCAGGTGGTATTGAAGTTTGATGGTGATCACGGACAAGTGGAGGATGAATGGGTTTCAATGGTGCTGCCTAAAATAACTTGTTATTTTCTAGAGATGCACCGGATCCGGTTCCGGTTCCGTCAGGATAATAGAGTTTTTCACAGGGTCCGGGTCCGGCAGGATCTTAAGCAGTGGATCCGGTATCCGGCATGTTACCTAAAAATCAGGGTCTGGTGCATGTCTAGCCTAGGCTTTTCAGTCTTTCACAACCCCTATCACTGCATGGAGTGAAATCCCTTTGGAAGCGGCTATTGCAGGCAGTGTGGCAATAAGCCAATGAGTCTAAAAAATAGTTTGCGCCAACGTAATAAAAAGGGCCCACGTGTGCGAGTAGACTATATGTTTCAACCCTTTTGTAGGATCCGGTATCCGGTTCCGGATCCGGCAGGATCTTGGTAGTGGATCTGGTATCCGGCAGGATTATAAAAATCAGGATCCGGTGCATCTCTAGTTTTTTCCACAACTGCGAATACTGCTATTGTGCAGTACTTACTGTTTATGCTCAATATGTGACTCAAAGTAATATTTTCACAGTAGTTGTCTGTTTTTTCGAAAAACAGTAGAATGCTGTTGCAGAATTGCCGTAAATAAACAGCTATTTGTTACAGTGTACCTATAGGTTTGGTCTGCCTCTCCCATAGTCTGAGTCCTCGACGATCTTTATGCACATCTCTTTAAGCATCCCTTATCATTCTCCTTTCATTAAGCAGTACTTGCTGCAATCAAGGTTTATGGAAATGAAATGTTTGTTTAAGAAAGAGTACATGCACATAATGCACCCCAGTGACAGACTCTTCCACTTTTTTCCCATCTTACTTTTAAAGCAGAGTGCGGCTGCTATATCTGATCTGTGTGGTGTAGTTATTTGGTGCATGTATTCCAATCTAGGCTTCAGGCTTTTTTAATATCCCATGCATTCACAAGGGATGGCCGACCATAATTACCAGATTAGATTAGTCCGATACTTATCAGCAGCTTTTACGCAAGCACTTGCCTCAGACAGGATCAAATAGCCTACATGTACAGTATTTACTTCACAATTACCAGTTTCCTCCCAATTACCCAAACATACATTCACTGCTAGTTACGAAATGGCAAATATAAATCTGCTCCAGCTCATGTTGTTATTTAGGATAATGATATTGGGCTACATACAATGGCATGCTCTCATATACAACAGCCATAATACATTGGGATATGTCTGACAGTGGGGCAAAAAGCCAGCCTAGCGTTTAAGGCTAATGTTTCTATTATATGTGGTGGTCACTGGAGTGGCCTCAGTGACGAGTAATTGATATCTGCAATGTAAATGTATGTGAGTGCAATGCAGCAAATGTACAGTGTGTGTGTTTGCGTGTGTGTGTGTGTGTGTGTGTGTGTGTGTGTGTGTGTGTGTGTGTGTGTGTGTGTGTGTGTGTGTGTGTGTGTGTGTGTGTGTGTGTGTGTGTGTGTGTGTGTGTGTGTGTGTGTGTGTGTAGTGCAATGTAGGCCCTGGACCGATGAATCCCTTCACAGGATGGATGAACGCTCTGCTGTGTGATGCAGTCGTTCCTCTTCAGCCACTTAATGGCCTTTTAATATCATGCCACAGTGCTCATTCCTAATGGGAGCTGCTTGTCTGGGAGCGGTGTAAAGTAGAGTAGAGTAGTAGAGTACCCTACGCTTCACTCTTACACTAACAGCAGACTCATAGCCAACCTACGCCCACTCACATGCATAAACATCATGGGGGAATATGCTACATATTTTAATGTTATTATATATTATATTATATTATATTATATTATATTATATTATATCATATTATATTATATTATATTATATCAGTCTGTCATATACATACTTGTGTATAGATAGTTAGCTAACACTTTTTCAGTCTAGCATATACAGTAAGACTAGAATGCCAAAAAGAATTACAATAAGGTTGCATTGTGTGTGTGTGTGTGTGTGTGTGTGTGTGTGTGTGTGTGTGTGTGTGTGTGTGTGTGTGTGTGTGTGTGTGTGTGTGTGTGTGTGTGTGTGTGTGTGTGTGTGAAAGAGAGAGAGAGAGAGAGAGAGAGAGAGAGAGAGAGAGAGAGAGAGAGAGAGAGAGAGAGAGAGAGAGAGAGAGAGAGAGAGAGAGAGAGAGAGAGAGAGAGAGAGAGAGAGAGAGAGAGAGAAGATCTGTCTTTGTGAATATATGTACAATAATAATGTAATGTTTGAGGTTTCTGTATTTACGTATGTATGCTACTGGACACCTTAATTTCCCTCTGGATTAATAAATGATACTCTACTGTACTCTACACTACTCTACTCTGTTGTAATTAAAACCACTAGATAATTAGTTCTGCACAAATTTTCACATAACCATCACTTACCGCTTATTGCTGCTACTATTACTCCCAACCTGTCCAATAACAACAGTATGTTGTATGTATATTTTATATTATACCAGTACATCGCATACATGTTTTTTTTGTTTATAAACACGGTGTTGTGAGGAGGGGCAAGACACTGGCAGCCAACCACATAGCACATTTTTTGACCGACAGCGGTTTCCAAAAATCAGTGGCTGAGTTGTGCGCAGCCAGGGTCATTCAGGCAACGGAAAACAAAAAATGAGAACTCATGTTGACGCTAACTTCCTGTCATCTCCCTGTGGCCCCCAGAGAGGAACGTGAGTCGTGGATCCGGGCCAAGTACGAGCAGCGGATGTTTGTGGCGCCCCTCTCCAGCGCCGGCAGCGAGGGATTGGAGGGCTCGCTGTCGTCCCGCCTCCTGAGGGCGGTGATGGACAGGGACCTGCCCCGTCTCCTGCTGCTGCTGGCCCACAGCTCCAAGGAGGAGATCAACGCGCCGGTGTTCACCGTGGTGGGGATGGGGCACCATAGCAACGGCACCGGCCAGCAGCATCAGCAGCAGCAGCCTCCATCTCGCACCACCGCCCTGCACGCCGCCTGCCAGCTGGCCGACATCGTCATGACCCAGCTGCTGGTCTGGGTGAGGCTCCTTATCAAGCTTCTTCTTCTTGTTCCTGTTCCTGTTCTTCTTGTTTTTCTTCTTCTTCTCCTCCTCCTCCTCCTTCTTTTTCTTCTTCTTCCTCCTCTTCTTCCTCTTCTTCTTTGTGTTGTTTAATGTTGGGTATCATTAACGGGTATCTTCTCGATCTCCTCCTCCTCCTCCTCCTCCTCCTCCTCCCCCTTCTTTTTTTCTTCTTCTTCCTCTTCTTCTTCCTCCTCTTCTTCTTCTTCTTCTTCTTCTTCTTCTTCTTCTTCTTCTTCTTCTTCTTCTTCTTCTTCTTCTTCTTTTTGCTGCTCAATGATGGGTATCAGTAACGCCCTCTTTTGTTTTGTGGTGGGAAGTGGACCAAGGTTTCACCTCCCCTCAGAGAAATATTGGGTAGTAGTGTATCACGTACTTGGTAAAAAAAAAATCAATCCAATTCTATCAAATAAATCCGCCTCTTTAGCATTTTTTCACCCATAGCCTTTCAAACACCTTCTCTCTCGCTCTCTGTATGTGTGTGTGTGTGTGTGTGTGTGTGTGTGTGTGTGTGTGTGTGTGTGTGTGTGTGTGTGTGTGTGTGTGTGTGTGTGTGTGTGTGTGTGTGTGTGTGTGTGCACGTGTGTGTACATGTGTGAATGCTGTCTTCATTTTTTCACCCATAGCCTTTCAAACACCTTCTCTCTCGCTCTCTGTGTGTGTGTGTGTGTGTGTGTGTGTGTGTGTGTGTGTGTGTGTGTGTGTGTGTGTGTGTGTGTGTGTGTGTGTGTGTGTGTGCGTCAGTGTCTGTGTGTGTGCACGTGTGTGTACATGTGTGAATGCTGTCATGCATGTCTTCTGTGCACTGCATGCATGTACCTGGTGTGTGTGTGTGTATGTGTCGGTCTGCATGTGTGTATATGTGCATGTGTGTGTGTGACTGTGGATGCAAGTGTGTCTGTGTGCCTATAAATGTGCAAGTCTTTTGTGTATGCATGTACTGGGTGTGTGTGTGTATGTGTCTGTGCACGTATGTGTGTGTGCATGCGTACGTGCGTGTGTGTGACTGTGGATGTGAGTGTATCTCTGTGCCTGTAAATGTGCACGTCCTTTGTTCATGCATGTACTGGGTGTATGTGTGTATGTGTCTACGCGCATGTGTGTGCATGTGTGTGTGACTGTGGATGCGAGTGTGTGTGTGTGTGTGTGTGCCTGTAAGTGTGCACATCTTTTGTGCATGCCTGTGTGTGTGTGTGGTATCCTGCAGAGGCTCTCTCCCTCTCTCCTCTGGCCATTAAAATGTCACACTGCCGTGCTTTATGGCCGCCTCTTGAAATTCAGCTCTCTTCAGCTCAACATCATTCCTCTCCTTTGTTCCACAACCTCCAACCCCTCCTCAATTTCAATCACTTGCTTTTCTTCTCTCTCCCTCTTCCTCTCTCCCTGTCTTTCTCTCTCTAGTGCTCTCCTTGTCTTCAAGTTTATGTCACTTGTGGTTTTTTTCCACTATTTTTTCATGTTCCACCACTCTTCATCGCTTTCCTTGTCCTCCGCACAATAAATTGAGAAAAGCAACCTTTGTCTAAAGTCTTTCCTCGTTGAATGTTCTGCTTGATAGCTGTCAGTAATGGCAAAGGACTGCTGAATAGTGTTATTACATTCATGAAAAGACATGACAAAAAGTTAACACACACTGGTCAATGCTCCTGGCACGGTATTTCTACCTCAAAATCTTGTACTTCTTGCCATTATTTTGATGGAGGACTTTTGGCATTTTTATTTTAGGACAAGATGTCTAAACCTTTGTCCTAGTAAAGTCATGTTTGAGAGTGTCTAAAGGCCCTTTTCCACTGCATGTTTTCTACCAGGTATACTGTAGCTCGACACAGCATGACTCGGCCACCATTTCTTGCCTTTCCATTACAGAGGCAGTGGCACGGCCCGACAGAGCACAACACAGCTCGAAAACCAGCCCTCGTCTTTTTGGCCGGCTGAACCGAGCTGTGCGGGTCTTTGGCTGCCTACTACCCAGAATCCCTAGTTTGACACTGTATTACTTTGACTTTAAAATCGAAGGCCAAAATCAACCAAATATGATGTTGCTGAAACTATTTATAGCCTACTTGGATAGATCAGATATCTGTCAGCCTAACGTCAAGTCAATTAGTTTATGTAAAGTAATGTTACATGACTATGTCAAAAACGTAGCCTGGCTCTCGCGAGACCCCTAGTGCTTCGTGCATCTTCGTTACACTTCGTGAGCTCGCACAGGGGTCTGGTTCAGCCTTGTCGAGCCCGAAGTCCTCGAGTAGAAAATAAACGTGCCCCGACCATTGGATAATGTCAATGTCAATCATCGTGGAGTGAGGCGTTGACGGGTATGACGTAGCATCTTGCGCGACATCACTGTAGTGCTGCTAGCACACCCCTCAGTCAGTGTGGCTAGCACAACAACGGCGGCCTGCATACTGTATGAACTCCGCGATTTCAAGTGTTATCAAAACTACCAAACATTCATTCTTTGAGAGAGGAACAGAAAACAAGGAATTAGTTGGTGGCAAGAACGTTCTCGCTCTTCTTCCAATGATCCACTGAAGGAGAATGAGCAGAGCGCAGCGATGTTCAGTCTTCAACTGTTTACAAGACCAACTTTAAGTGGGGATTTTAGTCGAGGTCCATGCCACATATAAATGGTGAGTGAAAACCTCTTGGTTGTTTCTAACGTGTTTTTGATGTGTGTGAAACAATGACTGACATGGTAGGCTACAACTGTGAATGCCCCCATAGTGCCGGTAATTCAATATTGTACAAGCCTCATTTCCAGACCTCGCATGCTATGGTGACTGAGTGCTGTTGATCATAATAGTATGCCAAGATGTCGCATTCAGACCAATTTGTTTATGCTAAGTTCGTGTTAAATTAAATGTACTATCCCCGTGATCGCTGCCAATGCAGCATGTCCCAAAACGTCAGCATGTGAGAGATGGAATGTTTATTTCACGACGACATTCTGACTTCAAACTCACCAGGATGGCTTCCCCACAGACCTATACATATTGGTATAGGTCTGTGGGCTTTCCCCTTTTCACTTTTCTGCCCTAGTTTGTTAACCTGTTTCGATGGTAAAGACTAAAGTAATCACAGATTTTGCATGGTTAAGAGACCTACTTCGTGTGAAACAGAATTTTACACAAGAGGGTACTGGAATAAAAACAGGGTGAGGCCTGTCACTCACCAGCTACTGGCAACCCCAAGTCTCCCTTTCTGTCAGCAGTAAATTTAAAACTAAGTAATAGTAGCCTACTGCTGTTCAGGTCTTAGCCTTAAATAGGTATGAATTCAAATGCAGATACTAGTCCTATAGAGTCTTTAGAATTACAGTTGCCTTGTTTGCAGATTCTATTTTAATATTATGTGTGTTGTTTTCAGGTAGGCAAGTCATGGAGTTGGCAGCGTCTGCTGGGATTGTCATCACAGACCGGGTCATCCAGCTGCTACACATGTACAGTGGAAATTGAATTAGGCTCTTCCCTCACTTGTACTGTTGTAAACCATCAAATGAACACTCTAGGTAGACAAGACAGTGAGTTCAGTAATGGCTGGCACAGAGCATGTGCACCACAAGTGTGGAGCCAGCCAGGTCATACGTGTTGCACCTACCACAATTCCATTTCTTTGGTCTTCTGTGTTGAGCCTGTTTCAAAATGCGCCTGTACAACCACATGTGTATAGAATCTACACTACACTACTCCACCAAGATCTAGACATTACTGAAGAGTTGGAAATGTTATCATGGTCTGCTGACAGCTGTACAGAACATGTGTACTTAAATACCAGATGTGCCACTTTCATTAACGAGACTGTCTGCTCTGGGTTTGGACAAAGCCTAATGAGGCAGCAGTCAACAAACAGTCCTTACATTTGACATCATTTACAAAACAACCTATGGTTTTAAGGTACTTCATGCTACTGGTTGTGAGCGAGGCTTTTTGTGACTGACTCTCCCTAATGACAGATTCATAGACATAATGGAACATGTAACACAGCATTAGTTCAGAATCTAACCATCATCCATTAGGAACAAAGAAGTGGAATCTTGTCACAATATCGAACCGAATATTGAACAAATGGTGTAAATAATGGTGTACACAAGTAATTGGAACATATGTAAATACAATTTTATTGTGAAAAGAAAACACTGTCTAATTTTTTTCAATGTACAGTAATGAAAGTGTAAATAATGACAAATAAGATATCAATTTATATACAGTATACACATTTTTTTCTTTTAAATATTGGTTACTGGCAATGCAAGAAACATAGCTTACAAAATGTAGCGTTCTTGGTGTTAGGTGATGTATTGTACAAAATGAAAACCCAAATGGTGACGCACTCCTGAAATGTTGCAAGTTCTTTAAGGAAAATGCCTTGAAATCTTGTTCTAATATTTTGAAAGGCATGGAATCTGTGAGGGGATGTGCTGGGTCCTCTATGCTGTCGTTTCTTCATACACCTCCTGGCTTCAGACACAGACCAAGGAAGTATAGAAGTATATTAGACAAACATTTCAGAAGGTTATGTGTGACAATTGTGGCTACATACAAGGTTTTGAACAAAAACACGGGAATTGATTGCAACACATTTTAAAATATTTCTAGGTGACTTAAAGTTCATTAACAACAGGGTATGCTACTTACTCTGTGTACAGAGTATTTTCCACCCACATGTTGCATTACTGCCCTTGTACATCACTTTGATCAAAAGCGTCTGTCAACTGTAATGTTATGAGGAGTACAGTCTCTTGAGAAATTAATGTAGGTTTAGGTGGATAGTGGTGCAGGACAGCACATATACTTTTCAGTTACTCTTACTAAGAATTCAAACCTGTAACATTGGATACCTTCCGAGGCCACAGGTACAGGTTGAGTCACAAGGGTCCTATTTACCTTGATAATAGGTTCTCAGTCATTTCACATCCCCACCCTGATGAAAAAAACTAATTGTTTACACAAATGGGTTTTACACCCCTTAACAATACGGCTTTGCTTGCTTCAGTAATGTACTCTTTGCCTTTGACCTAGCAATGGATGTAATAAATCAGACATACCTTATATAACCGTGGGTCTTGGGTCACCTAATAATGGAGAGAGAGAGAGAGAAAAGACATCACCATTGATCAATTAACAATGGCACAGCGTCTGTGTGTGTGTGTGTGTGTGTCCCAGCTTATGACGGTGAGCACGATTAACTTTGGGTCGTCCGATCAACTAGGGATGGTCACCTACAACTTATCGAAGTGCTTAGCACACTCACGAATCGACTATTTGAATTGACCACAGCTGAAGTGTTTGAGAATACAATCGCGCACAATAACAACGGCAAAAGTGCGACGGCATGGTCCTCTCGTCGAACCGTAATGCAGTTTCCAAAGTGTATAATAGAACTTAAGACGCCCCATCCTGTCTCGTCTGACGTGAACAGCTCTTTATGCCATCCAAGTTAATCAGACCCGAAGTTAATCGTGCACACCGGGAGTAGTTAATGCAATCCTGGTGTATATTTCTCTCATGGTAGGATATACAAAACGTATGGGACTGTAAACGATTTACTGTATTATCATGGGTAAATTGGCATGCCTAACGGTGACCAGAACACAACCAATAATGCTAGTAGCAACTGCATGCTGTTGAGGCTGCATTGTTTTCATATGGCTGGCAATTTTGTCTGAATAACATTTTATCGCTGGTCAATCATTTTCAGCGAAATACACATACTTGATTAAGTTTTATTCATCAATATATGTCACATTGGTTGTGCAGGCAAGCAGACGTCCATTTTGTCTGCAATATTTATCACCCCGTCAGAAACGGACAAACCCATGCCCGTGATGTGTTCACTAAAAGAAAATATAGCCATTTCAAGACATCTAACTTACCATATCTTTGTTGTGATTTATCTGATGCAAACGATGCTGGCACCAAATGAGTAGCCGGTCCTCCTTGGTGCTAGGGGCTGGTAGCATGTAACCTGGCTCTCACGTAGGTGGATTGTCAGGTAGCATGCCGCTGTTTGGACCCTGCAGAGTACTCGTGCACTATGTCGGATTGCCAACCAAAATCCACCGATGCCTTGTGTGTTTTGTAACCGTCAGTGGTCCGATGTCGGACACAGGTGGCATACCACAGGCGGCTTGCCGTTCAAACGCCACCAATGATCCACTATTATGCTAGCTGGACTGGAACTACTGTCAACATGCTAACTGCTCTGTTGTGGCTTCTATCGCGCGTCGCAGACAACTACGTCACGGCCCGTTTCGATGTGATTGGTTGAAGTAGTACGTCACTGTTACCTAATTTCTCCAATCACGTTCGAGCTAGAACAGCAAGGTTACCACCAAAATTCCAGATGGATGACAATCCATCTGCGCGAGAGTCAGGTTACCAAAAACGTACCTCTAACATACTATACTCCGGGTAACACGGTTTGTAATGGAAACACAAACCGGGCTGGTTTAACAGCACCACTCAGCTCGACACGACATGGCACAGCCGGGTTCCATGTGGAAAAAAGCTTTATCAGACCTGTGTTATTTCTTTTCAGTTCAGTTTTCGGTCCTGCACCTGCCTTACTGCATGTGTGTGCATATTCTCTCTCCTTTTGTTAATACATGCATACCAACTCCTGGAAGAAAAGAATACCAATACAGTACAAATATGATTACATTTACAATATGTGAAAGGTGTACTTTAGAGTAAACACATACAGTAATTGTACAGGTCATTCAAAATGATATAAATTAAAGATTTATTATTACATTACATTACATTGCATTTGGCAGACGCTTTATAACCAAAGCGACTTTCAAAAGAGGACATAATCAAGCCAACATCACAAGCAAATACAAAGTGCACAGGAGATATACAGAACAACAAGTGCAGTTGCAAAGAGGGGTTAGTTGTGTTTTTTTTGTTTTTTGTTTTTTTTTTTAAATATAAAGAGTAAATAACGAGTACACACACACAAACACACGCTCACAAACAAAACTAAACTAAACTAAACATCATGTCAGGAGTCTGCCCAGGGGCAAGGCCAGTTCAAGCATTAGTCTAGTAGATTCTCTCGAAAGAGGAATGTCTTTAGTTGTTTCTTGAAAGCTGCAAGAGATGTGCTCAGTCTTGCTGCCTCTGGGAGACTGTTCCACCACTTGGGTACCACAACGAAGAACAATCTTGACTGGGAGTACCTAGAGCGACTGGATGGCAGAGCCAGACGGCTTGTGCTGGATGAGCGCAGTTCTCTTCCAGTAACATAAGGCGTTAGTAGGTCCTTCAGATAATCCTGTGATGGTTTTGTAGGCAAGGGTCAATGCCTTGTGCTTGATCCGGGCGGCGATCGGTAACCAGTGCAACTCAATAAATAGAGGAGTAACATGGGTCCTTTTGGGTTGATTGAAAATCAACCGTGCCGCCGCATTCTGGATCATCTGCAGAGGCTTTAGCGCACAAGCAGGTAGACCTGTCATGAGTGAGTTGCAGTATTGCATTTATATTAAAGATACATTCTCCTGTCCTTCTCAATCTCTTGTGTCTCCTCTTCCTGTGCAGTATGGCAGCGACGTGCGGAGCCGCGACATGCAGGGTCAGACGGCCCTGTGTCTGGCCCGCCGCGCAGGCAGCCAGGAGTGTGCCGACATCCTGCTGCAGTACGGCTGCCCCAACGAGAGCTCCACGCCCTGCACCACCCCCACCGGCGGCCCTGGCCCTGGCCCTGGCCCCGGCACCTCTTCCCTGGGCTCGCCCTGCTCCTCTGGGCCCCCTCTCCCTCCAGGCGCTGGTGGTGGTGGTATGGGAGCCCCCTCTTCCTCTGCCTCCTCCAGCACCCCCACCCTCGCACGCAAGACCAGCGCAGCCAGCCTCAGTCGCAACAGCTCCAGAAGAGCGGTGTAATAAAGAGAGAGAGAGAGAGAGAGAGAGAGAGAGAGAGAGAGAGAGAGAGAGAGAGTGTGTGTGTGTTTGTGTGTCTGTGTGTGTCCACACACGTGTGTGTGTCCACGCATGTGTGTGTGTGCGTGTATGTGTGTGTCCACGCGCGCGTGTGTGTCTGCAGTGTGTGTGTGTGCGTGCACACCTATCTTATTCTAGGTGCATGATGTTTGTGATGAAAGTGTGTGTGTATTTGTGCACAGTATGTATGTCTCTGTGTACAGTACGTGTGTACAAGTATATGTGTGTGTGAACAACAGTATATGTGTATGTGTGTAAGTATGTACTTCATGTGTGCAGTGTGTGTGTGTGTGTGTGTGTGAACAGGGAGATGACAGTTACTGGTTCATACACTGCAGTGGCCGGAGAGAACAAAAGAACAGCAATGACTGTAGAAACGATTACATTGCCACTGAATGTGTCCCACTTGACACAAATCTATACTGTGACAATAGGCAACAGACAACCTTTTAGCAAAACCTTTAGTGTGTGTGTGTGTGTGTGTGTGTGTGTGTGTGTGTGTGTGTGTGTGTGTGTGTGTGTGTGTGTGTGTGTGTGTGTGTGTGTGTGTGTGTGTGTGTGTGTGCGTGCACATGTCTGCATTTGTGCGTGTGTGTGCATAAGCATGTGTGTGCGCATGTGTCTTTGTGCGTACATATGTATGTGTGGAAATGTGTATAAGTTTGTCTGTGTGTGTGTGTGTGTGTGTGTGTGTGTGTGTGTGTGTGTGTGTGTGTGTGTGTGTGTGTGTGTGTGTGTGTGTGTGTGTGTGTGTGTGTGTGTGTGTGTGTGTGTGTGTGCGTGCATATGTGTGTGCGGTTATTCCATACCATGGGATAACAGCAGGAAGGAGTGCAGTTTCACCCCTTTAGTGTTCCGACAAAACCCTGCAATGCCCATTCCCCCCTCCCTCCCTCCCTCTGCCACACAGACGCACAGAAACACTTCCTCAATGTGCGCCGTGCATCGGAATGGCTTTGCCTTGCCAGAGAGCAAGACAAGGCACAGACAGACAGAGACAGACACACACAAACAGAGTGAGTGAGAGAGACAGAGACGGAGGCCCAGAGCAGGCTTGGCAAGCTGAATGCCACAGAGATGCAGCCTGCCTGTGGACTCTTGGCCCTCTCTCAAAGCAGTGATAACAAGCCCAGCCAACAACGGCCTCCACAGTGCTGGGGGTGGTGTTGGAGGACAAGCCGCCCGGACAAAAGAGCACCAGTAATAATGATTCATAAGCTGATGCGGAGGAGGCCAATGCGGTACGGCACGCCACACTCCACGGGCGTCTGTTTTGGGTGCCCTGTTTCAGTTTCTAGCGTAGACTTAGGAAGGGGGGAGAGAAGAAGGGTCAACTCGTGGTGCGGAACACTGGCAGAGTGTTTTTTTTTTCTTTTCTTTTTTTCAAGGTCGCAGGAACAGTACAAGGTCACTGCTGACCTGCTCTGTGTGCTGAGTCGCTACGGAAACAAAGGAAATGATGCGTCAGGAAAAAAACTGTTCTAATATGCTAACTGTACTCTTATGAAGGAAAAAAATGGAAAGTCGTATTATTGGAATGAGACAAGAGAACAAGAGACTGTGAATATAATGAAAGCATTCTTATATGCTTGGAAAAAGAATTCATAAGACAAAATGGGGACAGAAACAAAGAAAAAAAACTGAAGGACCTTTCTCTGAAATCTTAACTCATGGGATGTTTGTCAGCTGTCCATAACAGCAAAAAGATTGCTGAGTGGCGTTGTTGGTACATTCATACCATGGTGCACTCATAGAAATAGTCTGCCATGACAGAAAAGAAGAGTGCAGATTAAAAAACAATGTATGAAATTTCTACTTTTAAAAGAGCAGACAAATAATTGTACATGATGTCCAAAATGCTATGGATTAAAACAAACAAAAAAGATTGATAGACTACCGTGATAGCACTGATGGCAAGTAGTGTTCCAATGTTTGAAAACTGTGACTGTATGTAGGCTACTACTGGACTTTGTACTATTTGATTTTCCTGTCTGAATTCCCATATACAGAGATTTTTGACTAACTGTTGAGGAGTTTGCATTCGGTCATCAGTCTTAATTCGTTTTCTCTTTTCCTTTGTTTGGTCAAGAAAAAAAGTGAAGCATATGGGCTACATGAGGGACCATATGACATTAGCAGGATGTATCTTAACAACCTTTTTTGTGCTTATCAGTCAGTCACACTGCCAAGAGAGAGGGCGAGAGAGAGAGAGAGAGAGAGAGAGAGAGAGAGAGAGAGAGAGAGAGAGAGAGAGAGAGAGAGAGAGAGAGAGATAGAGAGAGAGAGAGAGAGAGAGAGATGCCTTTGAGTGATTGAATGTACTGTATCTCTAAATTCCATTATTTGAATGGGTTCCTATGTCTGTGCTACAAACAAACCAGGGACCATTGTGAATGTACAGTAAGCTACTTTGTGTTTGTAGTTTCTGATGAATTATGTTGATGGTGAAGTTTGTTTTCCTCAGCGCTGAAAATGTCACTGATCAATCAGTGACTATACCTGCAATACGAAGAGGTTTTAAACGTGTGTTCTCATAAAATATCTGCAATTATTTTGTGGCATATGAAAAAAAACTATTATCAGTTCATCCTGTGTTGATATGAGATTGTTACATGAAAAAAGATGTGGTTTTGATCTGTACTGGCATAATACCGTTTGGGACAACTGCTGTCAGTTTGTCCAACTAGTGACATTTATATGATGGTTCATACATAAAACATGAAAAAATCTCCAAGGTCCTTTTATAATTCTTTGCGAACTGACAGAGTAGCAGAGGTCTTTGGTACTCCTGAAAATGCATTGCAAGGTAAACATGCCGTTTAATCAATATGGAGCTGTCTTCTGGATATTCTGTGGATCAATTAATTAGAATATAAACAATGAGAGAAAGAGAGCCATCAAATTCACTTCACTCTTAGTGGTAGCAAAGCCGAACCTTGTGGATTCATCCCAGCTGATTAATTGTGAGAGGCCGTGAGCTGCAAGGCGTGTCTTTAGCCTCACCTCTGCACCTCTGAAAACCAATTGTCCGTTGTCAGCATTAGACGCTCCTCATTTTCCATTGTGTGTAAATGAACTGTGAGGCATTCTGCTGTCTTTCTTCCTGATCCATTTTCATGATGAGATGGTGTATATTGACGACATTCTTTTGCTTTCATTTTTTAAAAATGTGAAAACAGCAGATACAAAGCGGAGTAATACAAAACCTGATCAAAAGACAACAACTCAGAACATGAATAAATCTTTTATAAAATATTTGTGGGGTTTTTTGTATTTATGTAGACCTACTATATATAGCCCTAGTCATCCGCATACTGGATCTCTGTCAGATGCCCATCTGTCTCTGTTGTCTGCTGTCTGCCATCTGCATTCGCATAAAAATCTCTTGGAAATCACCCTATAAACGTCTCCAACAGTTGCCAGTCTCCAACAGGCTATTACATACACACATTGCAGTAGAATTAAAGCCTTATGCTATGAATTAACACTGCTCGGATGCTACTCTGTCCCTAAAGTCCCCTCTTATACTATCCTATCCTATCTTATACTATCATTTGTCATTGTCCCAGTGTTTTATTACATACTAAAGATTTGTGTCCTGATGGTTAGGGATCTGATCTAGGGGTTGGAGGGTTGTAGGCTTTAATTCCTGTGGCAGTTGAAAAAAAACGTCTCTTCCATGGTTAAAGTGGCCTTGAGCAAGGCATCACATTGCTCCATGGAGACTTACCCTGTGCCAGTCTACTGTAAGTACCACGGCAGCTACTAATCTTTTTTTTTTTAAGAAATGTTTTTGTTGCCAAACTCCAAAAAGAAGTCATTTATTTTACCTTAATTCTTTAGATCGCCGCCTAAATGAATGATAGTCAGCTACTGTACTGCTTTAGATTGAATTTGTGCTCCTTCCGAGTTTCAGTCATTATAATGCACTATAATGTTCCACTATGCTCACAAATTCATAACACATAGATGTTGGTGTTCGCTAACTTTTTAAAACCATGCATTAAATAGACTAAATGATCACCTGATCGCACCCATTAGTATCGTTGTGCCTTCATTGTAATATCATGTTGTACTCATAATACCAATCACGGATTACACCAACACATTCATACGAAAACGCTCGCAGAATTGCAATCTTGCACCGAATTCCAAGCATGCACAGAAATGCTGACACCATCTTACTCTGATGCAGGCACAATGGCAGGAAACAGGGTGTTTCACTGGATTCTGAACAATTAGCCTACACGCAGGATCCTGGACCTGGACACACTTGAGAGGGTATAGACACTGACTGAAGAGATCTCTCTTATGCAGTCAAGTGAGTCATAGAAAACCATTGACCTTTCAAGGTCAAACCATTCAAGGACACCAAGATGGTGTTTTTAAATGATATGCGTATGGAAGTTCCAATATCCAAAGTGCCAATATCTGCAGGACAGGGTCTGACCATACACAGACATACACATACATTTTTATTTGCCTTTAAAGAGTTACACAGCATTCTTCAAAGAAAAATAGATTTGAAATCTGACCATAACAGCTGCTGAAAAAAAATTCAATCAGAGAGAGAGCTGAAGAAATTGAAGCACTATGGAGGCAAATCTTGGAGCAACATCTACAATGTCAACAACAGTTAGCTGATATCTCCATTTAAGGGACTTTTTTAGGGACAACCCCTCATATGACATGCAACATGAGGGGTTATAACAGTACATTTCATTTCATACAGGTGATCTGGGTTTGCTGCATTGAGAGCCACCTCATTTATTTGCTGTTTTTCGTCCTGAAGGTTTAGACTCCACTTAAATGAAAAAATAATGGTTCTGTCTGACCTATTGACCTGCCCGACCGCTGACATCATCTTATGACGTGCAATCAGGCTGACCCTCTGTACAAAATGAAATGAACTTCACCAAACACAACATACAGATGGAGGAAATTCCTAGCTGACACAAAATTTCCTTTGCAGCAATGTTGTGTGACATTTACTCCACGTCTGACTGGCTGGTGGTGCTGGCGTTACTCATCTTTCTCTGGGGCTTGCCCTTCCCCCCGGCCTCCTCCACCCTTCCATCCTCACCTGGGAGCTGTGCATGCCTCCTCACATACCTCGCCAGCTGTTTGAGGAGAGTTTTGCGAAAGCCAGGCCGCAGTAGGTTATACAGGACCGGGTTGGTGATGTAATGGAAGTGTGAGAGAGAGAGCAACAGGTATGCGGAGTAGTACACAATGGCGATGGTGTCACAGTTCAGTTGATACGGGTCCAGGGTGTCCACCATCATGATGATGCTGATGATGTGGTAAGGCAGCCAGTGGAGCAAGAAGACGGCCGAGTAGACGTGACACATCCTCATGTCCACGTCCGTGCGGCTCTGCAGCTCCGGCGACCTCCTCAGGGCCTGCGCCGTCAGCCAGTTGCAGGTGAGGATGACGCCTCCCGGGATCAGGAACTGGAAGACGAAGGAGGTCATGGTGATGATGGCCATCCAGAACTCGTGGTTCCTGTCGGGGAGGAGGTAGCAGCCGGGCTCGTGGTACTCTATCAACTGCATGTTGGACACCATCACCGGCGAGAGCAGCAGGGCGAAGATCCAGAGTCCCGCGCATATGCCTGCCCGCCGCCTCTTCTCGTTCACGCCCCAGGGCCTTGCAGCGGTCGCGGTGGGCTCACGCGTCACCGACAGGTAGCGCTCTACGGACAGGTACGCCAGGAAGAAGGAGGTGCTGTAGTAGTTGAACTCGTAGATGAAGTTGGTGAAGTGGCACATGAAGGAGCCCCAGGTCCACACGTCGTCCATCATGACCTCCAGCAGGAAGGCGGGCATGATGGTCATCACCATCAGGTGCGAGACCGACATGTTGAGCGTGCAAAAGACCTCAGGGCTGGACGAGTGCCGGCGCTGCCAGTTGACCCACAGCACCACGCTGTTGGCCGTCAGGCCCACCACGAAGGACATCAGGTAGATGAAGAACAGCATCATGCGCCTGGATCTGTGGTCCAGCTCCACCGAGCAGCTGAAGAACACGTGCCAGAAATCGTCGGTGGCGTTGTCGTCGTACATCATCTGGTTTAAAAAGCAAACGTGAAACGATGAATACTTTATTCCGTTTATTCAGGTCGACTTTAATAGCTAGCCTGATTATCATCGACTTTCAAATCTCTTCGAGACTTTAAGAAGCAACGCAGAAGATGTTGCGTCACTAGGAGGGCGTGAGCTGGCTAATAGTAGCAGGCTCAATTAGCCTTTTTGATGTCAAACAGGTTCCATTTTGAAGCAAAGCAGATCACTACCAGTTTAAGGCCCAACACAGAGGCAAGTACTGTATGCACTGTATATGTCTAAGACACTATAGGCAACTTACGGTACCTGCTTCAAAGGTGTCTGTCGTCACATGAAAAAGGACCATAGACAAGCAGAGCAGTAGTTATTGTTGAAGTTTTGAGTGGTTATTGAAAGTGGATCAAGAATCAGAAAAAAACAAGTATTCTCACACAAACATTTTCATACAATGCAATTAACAATACAATACTCATAATAAAACTTTTTCCAAAAGATACATTAGATGCATAATCACAAACATCACAAATTTCAACCATCATAAATGGTATAAGAAGTACAGATGCATCAGCAATTATCATCTTTTTGTTATATCAGGGCTGCTTCCAAAATGCTATTTTTACAGAATGATTTAATCTCTGCAAGATGGCTTCATACTTACTTTAGGTTACTTTATGATGTGTCAATGAGGGTGTTCTGGAGTTTGAAGGACGATTCAGAACAGAGTTCTTGGTTGGCCTCAGCAACGTTTTTTCTGGACCATATTATTTTGCTGTTAAGTCTCTTAAAATTATCCTTGATAGCTAGGACTTTTCAGCAGCCGATTGTTGCCCCGAACCTGAGATCAAGAGACAGCAGAGTGGTTTGGTTGTCATGTGGACCAGTTGACAAGAGAGACTGAGCTGAGAAAATCATGGGTTTGTTGTCGATGGCAATGGTGGGATGTGGCTCAGGATGTGGGGGCTTTCAGGGGAAGGCTGAGGGCTTGTTATGTTGACACCCCCAACAGGAAACAGATGAGCTAGGGGGCTAGGGGCTCATGAGCTGGGGACAAAAGGCGCCAGCCCAGAGTGACATATTACTTTATATATGATAAATTACTCTCTATTTACTTTCTATCTACTTACTATTACGTAGCCTCTTACTGCAGATGGGGTCGCCGGCAGGCCTATTCACTACATGCAGAAAATACTCACATCATAACAACATTGCTATGACAGTACAGAGAGCCTTTAGTAACAGATTAAGATATAGCAATTACAATTTTGGTGACAGTAAGGTTGTAACATAGGCTCTACACCAAGGGGTTAAATTCGAAGCCTCACTGGCGGTGAGTGGCAATTTAGCTGGTTGAGCTTGAGTTGATATGCATTTTAGCTACTACGAATATATTAATATGCAAAGAGATCGCTGCAGACTATTGCTTAATCTAAATGGTGGCCCCGGGCCCTGCCGTGGCCAAACGGTGGGGCAATCGTCTGCCATGCGGCTGGCCCGGGTTCGATTCCCGGCCCGGGTCCTTTACCGACCCCTCCCCGTCTCTCTCCCAATTCGCTTCCTGTCCACCTCTCACACTGTCCTATCAAATAAAGTCGAAAAAAACCAAAACAAATCTCTAAATGGTGGTTCCTGGGCTAGAGCCAGTTGAAAACCCCTGCCCTACAGGAAAAAGATAAAGGGGGGGCTGCGGGCTGGGGTCAAAAGGTGCCAGCCAAGAGAGAGTGACATATTACTTTATATGAGGTATTAGCCTATATTATTACTTGGGTCTTGAGTCTTATTGCGGTGTCTCAGACTCACATTAGATTCATATTAGATTTTTCTTACATCAGTGGTTTCACTGGACACTGCCTTATGGGAAGTGCCAGAATGGTGGATATCATGTTTGGCCAGTGACTGATCAGGGCACCATATCACCATCACCCAAATAGCTGACAACGAAATGGCTTCTCAATCTTTGTCGACTTTATGATCATCCATTTGGTAAGGACACTAACTGGGGAGAGAATAGGAAGGTTTGCATAAACCAAGAGAGTAAACAGACACAGGCATTATTTCTGTGCGGTGCTTCTTCACATTTCCAGATTTAATGTACAAAGTAATAACATTTTGGCCTTGAATTGAATTGTACATACATGTTCATTATAGATTAGTGTCAATCAATTCTACTATATGGAACAGCTACTTGATATAATTTCCTAAAAATAGAACAAGGCCAGTCCAGTTCCTTTATTTCTTCACATGCGTACAGTTAAAATATAGTCTTCATATAAATAAAGTCAATATAGTCTTTCAATATTTGTGATGCTTTCCATATTTCTGAAACACATATTTTACTCAAACAACACAGTGTAATATTAGATCGTCTGAGAACATACTACATACTTTGATATTCCATTTCAGATACAATAGCTTAATAAATCACATAGTATATCATATAAATAACTGATTTAGAAATGACTCTCATCTCACTGTGAACAAAATGTACAGTACATTTTGCAGTGTTAATTCAACGACCTCAGAGAATTGAATCTGACACTCAGTGTTGGTGTTACTCTGTAAGGGTTAAATTAACGCTGCAGAAATGCCAGTGTATTCTTCTCACCTGGGCCACCCCGCTTATTTTTTTTATAGCTATGACCAAATGCAATGCTAGTTGCTAGTCTTCTTGCGTCAACAGAAAATAGGTGACACCTGAATATAACCTTACATTTAGCTATCACACAAGTAAACACAAACGCAGTACGTTCCATATACAAACTATGACATATGGCAGTTTTCACAAACTACTGATGTCACCTGAAGGACATCCAATATATCAAATCTTCTTCACTCAATAGCAGGCTCGAAAATCCTTCAGCAGAGCAATCTCTTGTCATTTCTATAGTAGGACAAAGAGCTAGGCATTCAGTCAATTCAGTCAATAAAACGAGTGATTGCGGTACTCATCCACTGAAAGGGCTGTGGAGTGGTGAGGCCGTGTGACTTGATGGACTCAGGCGAAAATGTTGGCGATGAATTCTCGGAAGCGCTTGGCGTACTGCTCTGGATGCACCGTGGATATCTCCGCGCCGGCCTAGACAACGCACAAGCATACCACCACAGTAAGTGGGATGACTGCATGCACATGATCATCATGAACAACATAGACAGAGACAGTACACCAATAAATCCTCAACAGGTCTCGTCGTCATTGGTTTTTTTTTCAGCCTAGGGACCCCGAAACTGATGGGGAGCTGGAGTAGGGACACCCTACAAGCTGCGTGGAGGAATTTAAATGTCACCGTCATCCATCACCGTTATTTTATTATGATACCTCAATCATCTCCAATCATGCATAATGGCTGTGTACTATGTTGTGTGTTGCCGTGTTAGAAACATAGCCTGTGCTTAGTAACGGAGGATAACTAGCAGAGTTTGGCGTGGAACGTTACAGTATCGGTATCGATGGGCTATCGAATTGGTCCTTTCGAATTGGTCCAGTGCTATCGTGCTGTGACTTCCATTGACATGGTGGCGAGTTCACACCCCCGAGGGGGACGGGGTGCGCAGTAATACATCAGGTTACACTTACCCCATGTTTGACTGTCTTGGCAGCGTGGGCAGCTTTCTTCTTGGTGTCATACTGCGTCAGCACGTCAATCAGCCCCATGAAGTAGACCTCCCGCTGGGGAGCACCTGAGGCACAACAGGAAGTGACGTCACGTCACACAGACAGAATGTTTGAGCATAATTGCAGATGGATCAAATCATAAATTGATTGATTGAATTTAATTTATTTGACATTCTCATTCTAATTTGGAGTCAGTCTATCAGTCAGACAGACAGATAAAAAGGCAGGCAGGTAGACAGGTAGTCACACACACACACACACACACACACACACACACACACACACACACACACACACACACACACACACACACACACACACACACACACACACACACACACACACACACACACACACACACACACACACACAGTCCAACAGACACAAACAAGACAAACAGACAAATATACAGAAAATGCACCCATACACACAGACAGCTAGTCCAACAGATAGAAAAGCATACAAGACAGACAAGAATATGACTAACAAATAAAATTTCACTCACCAACGTCACTTTGAATGGCGTACACGTCTATGTAGGGGTCAAACTCTCCAGGTCCGAAAGGCTTGAAGGAGTTCATGTATCCCGCAATCCCCTCAGGGGAGGTGCCCATGGAGCCGGCTGCGGAGTGCGCCTGGGCCCCGGGGGGCAGGGGGATGCCGTTCGCCACCTGAGGGCCAGAACAGTTTGCAGCCATTGCTGCTGTTATTACATTACATTACACTTAGCTGACGCTTTCATTTATTCAAAGCGACTTGCAGCTCTTATTTTCAGGGTATTGGTTACAGTCCCTGGAGCAATGTGGAGTTAGGTGCCTTGCTCAAGGGCACTTCAGCTATGGATGGAGATGTAGGGTCAGGGGGGATATGAACCGGCAACCCCTAGATTGAAAGACCAACTCTCTAACCACTAGGCCACGGCTGCCCAAATTATAAATTATGCTTCCAAAGTAGAGCAAAGTAAAGTAACTTGTGCTTCTGAAGTATACCAATGTAAAGTAATTTGTGCTTCCAAAGTATACCAAATTAAAATGTATATCGATGATTGTTGATATGTTTGGCTGGCTGGGATGTGTGGGTGGATGTGTGAGGCTTGTGTGCACTTGGTGTGATGTGTGCGGTTGAGCCGTATGTGTATGTGTGGAGGTGTGAGGTGTTGTGCACTATTCTAAACTTTTATCTGAATTCATTTCTTATTGCTTACCAATATTGCTTCGTTGTGCTTGATGACAAATAAAAGATGTTAAAAGATATTTTATTCTACCTCTTCTTCCTCCTCCAGCGAGGAATCCTCCAGCTCCTCTTCCTCGCGCTCCCCCCGGTCCACATCATGGATGCCCAGCAGCAGGCTGTAGTCCATGATCCTCTGCTGCACCAGGAACTAGCAGAGTAGTAGAGGCGAGTGTTTTATTTATCCTGAAGGAAATGAAGAAGGGTGCTCCTCGGAGGCGGTCTTAGGGGCGGGCCAAACGGGCAGCTGCCCAGGGGCAGGAGACTGTACCCGTAAGGAGGCGGCACCATCGTCATGCTCCGCCCCTGACGACATTACGAAATTGGCAATTAGCACAATTAACATTTCATTTCTGTGCTATTACCACGCTATCCCAATAATAACATGGTAGTAGTTATCATTAGTTACCATACTTTGCCTATTTTGTGATGTTTTTTCGTGGGGGGGGCAGGGCCGTGATTGGGAAGGTGGGGCGCCAGAGAGGGCATCAGTGATTGTAGGACTGCCACTAGTCCCATAATGTAGTATACCTTAACGCAGCACACAGCAGGGAATGAGTGGAGTGCAGCAGCAGTAACATTGTTAAGAAATAAAGAATGAAGAAAAAACATGCACCACCACTTTGAAACGGGATCCGACGCCCTTGACAGGAGGTACACAGATAGCAAAGGGGCATTGAATCGGCACCGATTATCGTATAGTCAACACCCTTTTGCTCTCTGGGTATCGTTTGTGTCGTTACACACACACGCACAGACACACACATACACACACAGTGGGTACTGTACCTCTACATCTCTGTTGAGCTTCTCCATAATCTTCTCCTTCTGCTCCTCGCTCACAAACACCTTCTGCATGTTATTGCGGAAGTCTACATCTTTATACGTAGGCAGCTCTTTCACCTGTTAACAGTGGAGAAGAGGACCATATTACCAAGGACCATATTACAATTTTAAATGTCACAGTAAAGTACAGTAGGCCTACTGAGTCAGAAAGGAATGATATAGTACATTAGAGCAGTGGTTCCTGGGATGTGGGCACCCCCTGGGGGTGCACCAGAGATTGCAGGGCGTCAGTGGAATTGTGCATGTTCATGAAAAGAAGTGAGAAAGGAGTAAAATAAATTTGTGGAGGATGAGATCGTTCTACACAGTGCATATTTGTGGATATGAGTGAGTAATGAGTAATAAAGTTTAAAGACACTGTAACACTCTCTCACCTGTTTTCTTGAGGAGATAAGATGAAACAGTGACATTTTACTGTATCGGACCATATCGCAAATTCTAAAGTCCCAGGAAAAAACACTGACGTGGAATGAGACAGTTTCACATGCATGTTTGTTAATATCAGTGAGAAAGGTGTGATACATTGGTGGATGAGAGAGAATACATGGTAAAAATGTTTGTCCAAAGTGTGAGTGAGAAAGAAGTAAAACCCATTGGTGGAGGATGGGATACAGTAATATAATTACAGTAATACACAGTACCGATAAATGTTTGTGGATATGAGTGAGTAGAAAAGAGTTGTCCTTTTTAAGGAACCGTATAACGCTTACCTTCTCTTTATCGCTTGCTTCACGTGACACCAGAGAACCCTTCAAGGGAACATTGGCATTTGATTAGTCCTTTCTTGGTTCTTCTGATGTAGATGGCATGGTACTAATGCACAGATCAGTCCCATCTTAATCATTACATGCAGGGCTCTAATTTAACTTTTTTAGATGTTAATCTTACTAGTCAAACACACACTCACTAATGGGTCAAATTGGCTAATAAGTTGGTATTTCCTACCAGCCAAACTGAAATTTCACCAGCATTTGGCAAGTTGGCTGGTGTTAATTTAGAACCCTGATTACATTACATTATAATAAACTGACTTTTTTTAATGCAAAGCCATTTACATTATTTAGGTCCAATGATACAGTCCTAGCAGCAATGTGGGATTAGCTGCCTTGCTCAATAGGCCAACTCCCAAACCATTAAGTACCACCGCTGCCACAAATGATTAATAGCAGACAGTATTTGCCAGATGATTATATGAAGGACTTCATCTGCACTTGGTTAGATGAAGACATGCATCAGAGTGCCGCTTCACTCCACTAGGATGCCCCCTTGTGGTAAGGTTTCACTTCACATTTGACCATGCTTTTAGACAATGTATTTACATGTACGCACAAGGAATTGCACTCCTGTAGATGTTAATGTGACACATAGTAATTTACATATAATGATGGGGGATGCAGGATGAGGGGGTGCAAAGATGGAGCACACAAAAACAGGACAGTGACATGACCAACATTACATGCGCTACCTCTCTGTCTATGTGTTTTTTGTCTGCGCCTGTATTTCTGTGTCTGTCTGTGTGTCAGTGTGTCTGTCTCTTTCTATCTCTTTCTCTCTCTCTCTCTTTCTCCCCCCCTCTCTCTCTCTCCCTCTCTCTCTCTCTCTGTATCTGTATCTGTGTATGTACCAAATGTGTCCACTAATTACCTTGAGGTCGTACTTCCTGTGCACGACGAGTCTGTGGCTGAACATGTTCCTCATGAGCATGAGGTAGGTGTCCTCGCTCTCCACCGTGACCCGGTACAGGCCCAGGAACTGAGGCAGCAGCGTACTGCCATGACACGTCACTATGTGCTGCACCATGGACACAGCACAGAATAGAACAGAATAGAATAGAATAGAGAATGTAATAGAATAGAACAGAATAGAATAGAATAGAACAGAATAGAATAGAATAGAATAGAATAGAATAGAATAGAATAGAATAGAATAGAATAGAATAGAATAGAATAGAATAGAATAGAATAGAAGAGAAGAGAAGAGAAGAGAAGAGAAGAGAAGAGAAGAGAAGAGAAGAGAATAGAATAGAAGATAATAGAAAAAAACAGAACCGTTTTTTGAGTGTTATCAAAGATTCTCTAGGTTCCAACCGTCTTTGGTATTATCATTTTATGTTTTATATTGTACAGAAGTATCATTATTATTCTGGTAAACTCAAATGCACTCAAATTTTTTTTTTTTTCAGATGGATGTAAAATATTAACATGGAAGATTGCTATCACCTTTCTATGTGAATGATATGCCATTCATGGAAGAACAGCTGTCTGTACTAACCACTTACCAAAGTTGCCGAAATTCATATTATTGCGTGTTAGCGCAGCCGTGGTGTAAATGGAGATGGGCTTTTGATCAGAGGGTTGCAGGCTTGAACCTCACCCCTCCACTCTCTATCACACTCCATGGCTGAGGTGCCCTTGAGGGAGGCATATAACCCCATACTGCTCCAAGGACTGTAACCATTACCATGTACTGTATATTTATTATACTTTGGATAAAAGCGTCAGCTAAATGTAATGTAATGTAATGCGTGTTGCTGTTTGGTAGCACACTTTGCATTACAAGCCTATTGTAAATACTCAATGAAGGATGTAGGAGGACTGAAACATCTTTGACATTATCTCCAGTACATCTGGTACAGGGGCCGTTGGAAACACAAACAGACTGTATTCAAATGAGCTACTATGCCTAGATAGGGGACTGAGCCAACCTGAATATGGTGTGCCATGACAAACAAGCTGTGTGTGTGTGTGTGTGTGTGTGTGTGTGTGTGTGTGTGTGTGTGTGTGTGTGTGTGTGTGTGTGTGTGTGTGTGTGTGTGTGTGTGTGTGTGTGTGTGTGTGTGTGTGTGTGTGTGTGTGTGTGTGTGTGTGTGTGTGTTTGTGTGTGCGTGTGTGTGCGGGTGCGCCAGCGCATGTCATGTGTATGTGTGTCTAGTTGTAGTGGGGGTTGTAGGGTCAGTGACTGACTTCTACTTTTCAACTGTGTTCCTGGTGGTGAAGGGAAGTTTGATGTGAATAAATAAGTAAAAAAGGAACAAGAACACATCTCAAATATCAAGTCCAAATAAAGATGTCAGCTCACGCAAAAAGGAAATCTCACCAATGCGATTCTGTGACACCGGTTTGCGTATCAAAAGCATCCAGGCTTGTACACCAACATCACATCTGTGATTATTACGTAATTGCACCTGGCTATTCTTCAACAATGCTGATTTATATCACAGCTGGTAAACTACAGTACTAGGTGAACCATAGCAGCAGAAAATATTTTTGAATGGCACTACACTGGAGATAATGCGAAATCTGTACTTCGATCACAAAGCTCTATCTGAGCAGCGAGTTTTTCCTGTTTGAACCTGTGTGATGAGGGCATAAAAAGTTGAAGACATGGCTGGGTTTACCTATTACAGGCTATTTGAAAGCAAATGGTTGGTTCCATCTAACCTCCAGCATTGACAGTAGGTAGTGCTGTGTTGGACAGTTCCTACCATGCTATAGTCTGTCTTGCCAGGCTAGTCGGCAGAAGCTGTAGCCTGCAGGCTGGCTGGAGAGTGAAGGTTTACACGGCACTGACTGTTGATGGATCCCATTGACTCGCATGGGTGGACGCGAAATGAATTGTAAATGAATAGTATATAGACTGCATTTATATAATGCCTTTCCACTACTTCGAGCACTCAAAATCACATTGTATGCCTCACATTCACCCTTTCACACTCTCATTCACACAACGGTGGCAGTGGCTCCCACATAGGGTACCACCCACCGCCAGGAGCAACATGGTCTTAAGTATCTTGCTCAAGGACACATTGATGGGGTCAGGCTGAGCGGGGCTCGAACCTGCAACCTTTTGGTTGACGAAAGGCTCCTCTACCACCTGAGCCACCAGCGCCCACCAGACCGTTGGGATAGAGAGACAGGGAAGGATTGGGAAACGGCCCGGGTCAGGAATCAAACCCAGGTCGCCCGCGTTGCAGTCCAGTTCTCAGCCGTTAGAACCAAGGCTGGGCCAAGAATTGTTATATTTGACCATTTCGGCTGATCCATCAGCCAATCAGATCGCGTGTATGAATGTACAGTAGAACACAAAACAAGACAACCCCCTTTCTGTCAGACACGCCCACATCAACCGCAGATGGTTAGTGCCCGCCGTGGGAACGGAGAGTAACTGACCTGGTGGTACTCGGAGAGGATGTTGAGCATGTCCTCCACCTCCTCGCTGGAGATCTCCTTGATGATGAGGGTGCGGTCGTAGGAGAGGAGAAGCAGGCCCTCCTCCTGCTTGGAGTCCGGGTGCTCTATGGGGGGACTGCGCACCAGAGAGGCCTGCAGGGGGAGACACACGGGTGGCACCATAGCCAATACTGTAACCGTGCCAACAGACCAAACTCAGCAAAATTATCTTTATGGCAATGAGCTTTGAGACTGCAAGGTGGGGTATGCGCCAGGGAGGCCTGGGGCCTATACTACAAAGCTGGTTCAGGAGTGAACCAGGTTAAGTTAAGAGGTAAATCATCTAATAGAAGAGCCTGAAGTCCTCACTTTCTTGAGAAAATGAGGACTCCAGGCTCTTCTATTAGATGATTTACCTCTTAACTTAACCTGGTTTACTGCTGACCCAGCTTTGTAGTATAGGCCCCTTGAGACATACACATACACCAAAGAGGAACAATAGCAGAGACTGTAACCGTACGACCAAACTAAATGACAAAAGTGAAATGAGACAATCAAGAAGAGAAGTGGCAAAAGCATTTTTTGTGTCAGAAGGTGTTGGGAGACGTTAAACTACAGTTGATGTTATGGTAATGAGTTATGATGCTGCACATCAGAGAGGCCAAGAGGACACACAACATACAGTAGCAGACCCTGTGTTGTCAGTGTCAAAAGTCATATAACTCAAAGGCAGTTGTAAACCAAAAAATGTCATCACATTTGGAATTCACCACTTTTATTCATTTCTCAACCCGTTAAGATACGGCATCATACATTTGCTATTACCAGGCCAGCACTTACCACCACTTTGTTTTCTGTCTCTTTTTTTCTGCTTTTAATACAGTTTCACTGTGAGCATCCAGCTCCTGTGAGCGACTCCTTTTTCTCCCTACATCATTACTGTTTTGGAATTACGCACCGAGTGAAACTTCCCAAGTAAGACAAAGGCGCGGACACCAGCTCTACCTTCTATTACCAGCATGGCAATGACCTAGTCATAGTTCATTACTAAAGGCCATAGGGTAGCACTATGGTAGTTAACCCCTTAGCGCAGAGCCTATGCTATAACCTTACTGTCACCAAAATTGTAATGGCTATGTCTTAATCTGTTACTTAAGGCTCTCTGTAATGTCATAGCAATGTTGTTATGGTGTACAGGTAGTTGAGTATTTTCAACAAATAGTGAATAGGCCCGCCGGCGACCCCATCTGCACTAAGAGGCTACGATTTCAATAACTATTACAGTGTTCCACTGCATGCATTATGGCGCTACTTCTTCTGTCTGAATGATGTGTCCAGTATGACTCGTCTTTCTCAGATACACTGTAAACAAATTCTGGTCTGACTTCCCTAAAGGGCAAGGCAAGTGTGATTAGCAGGTAATCTGCATATTTTTGCTGGCCGGGCTGTCACCAGCTAGTGCCTCCTCTCCTCCTCGTGCCTCTTATTTAAGTTTCCTCCAACAACTAGGTCAGGTATCTGAGCTATTGCTACAGACCATTCTGGAAAACCAGGCAGTATTAGGTGCTGGTGATTGTGACAACCAGCAAACAGAGGCCATGACATTGCCTGCCATAGGTGTGCACAGATATGGGCTAGATGGTGCTAAATCCCCTGCCCCTTTGCCGTACTGGACAAAAAAAACACCTTTTTGAATGTTTTTTTCCCAATGTACTGTGGTCTATGTTGACATTATCATCTAGAAATGTTTGCCGATTAAAAGTGTGTGGCAATAATGCATCAATATAATAATGTACAATATCTATAGCCTTGTAAGGCAGCTAGATGTCCCCCAGCTCCCTTGAGCACCTGCCCTCCAAAATATCTATGCATGCCACTGTTGCCTGCCCGTGGTTCAGAAATTCCAAGTCAAAATCAAACAACCGCAGCACAATCAAACCGGCTGATGCATCAGGCTTTGTTTTTGCAGTGAGACATCCTGAACACTTAACCACCCACATTAGGAGGCCTGGTTATCACAAAATAACAATGCAATACTCTTTAAATGGTACTATTGTATTGAGTATAATAGCATCAAACGAGCAGGAATGAGACAAGCATAACTATGATGCAGGGAATGGAAAAACACCAGATAGTAAAGAGAACAATCAGAAAACAATTTCTGTGCAAATAATTAAATCAATAAGATATGTATGCCTTTGAATTTAAGTAAAATAGAGAGAGATGCTTTATTGATCCTGAAATAAAATTATGGAGAGATGATTTTTATAGTTGCTTTGTCCTCTCAACGTGTAAAAGCTGTGCATGTCAGCCTTATTTACAGTAGTTATGAATAAATTAATATTTTTCAGCATGCTTGTTGTATCTTTATAATACAGTTGTCATGAAACTGCCCCCACACGAGTAGTGAAAGATTTCTGGAGAGCATATATTGAAGGCACATCATGGCTGCCCTTGTAAACTACCGGTATGCAAATGTCAATTCAAATGATGTACCACATACACGCCTTCACCTCATTGTACCTACCAACTGCCGCACCATCAATACTTCCTCATCAACCTTCAATATGAGTGTGTGTGTGAGAGAGAGAGATAAAAGAGGGGGGGGGGGAGTGTGAGAGAGAGAGCGAGAGAGAGAGAGAAAGTGAGGGGGGAGTGTGTATGTGTGTGCATGAGAGAGAGAGAGAGAGAGAGAGAGAGAAAGAGAGAGAGAGAGAGAGAGAGAGAGAGAGAGAGAGAGAGAGAGAGAGAGAGAGAGAGAGAGAGAGAGAGAGAGAGAGTATGTGTGCGTACGAGTATGTGTGCATGCATGTGTGTGAGTGTGTCCGAGTGTGTGCCTTCAAACATGTGTGTGTGTGCTATCAAAAGATCAACAGCAACAAAATGCATCTGCACACCTGGTAGTCCAGATCCTCAATGCCAAATCGCTCACGGAGGTTTCTGAAGACTTGTGGGCAGTACTCCTTGAACTTGAAATGGCCAGGAAGATTCTCCCTGTAGCAAGAGCAAATAAACACAGCAGCATTAGCAGCATCACAATACCAGGCATCAATAGTCTAATGCAGTGGTTCTCAACCTTTTTGAATAAATGACCCCCTGGACCTCATCACAAGCCTTCCAACGCCCCCTTGACCTCATAATAAGTTTTCCAATGCCCCCTTAGTATTAAAAAATAAATGGACTAATGCCCCCCAATGGCAACTAAGCACCATCCATCTGTATACTTCTCAATGCCCCCCTAGGGCTCCTCAATGCTCCCTGGGGGGCTGTAAAAGCCCCGTTGAGAAACACTAGTCTGACACATTCAATGGCTGAGTGAGGAGATAGCAGCACCCAAGTCAATAGTTCAAGGCATTATTTGGCTTACAACCCCAGACAATGCTGTACAATGCGAAAGATTAAATCTTAACTGTTTGGATGTCAAAACAAGTGTAATTGCATATCGACTTGGGCCTTCTCTCCTTTTCAGAGGTTCTAAATTGAATGTGAAATTACAAAGCCATTCGCACTAATACATTGTGCATACTAATGTTAAGAGTACTGGGGGTGGGGGAACAAAACACTGAAAATAAATACAGAGATTTTGTCTTCAATAACAACACTATAGACTTAAATAAGATGAAACGCAAGAGCATTTCAATACACCTTTGGAAACATTTTGGCGATTTACTGTGACAACGTTTTGGTTCGGGCTGTTCAAAATCCTCAAAAAGGTCTTTTGGCAGCACCTAAATACCAGACCAGATTAAAGGATTTAAGAAATCCTATGCAAGCCAGAGAAAATCCCACCCTCTTGCCCGAGTTGGGAAACAAGGAATAAGAACTGTTTTAGAGTTCTTACTTCAGATGAATTGGTTTTCTAACCTAATACCCTTTTCATCATACCTACTGTGCAAACATACACAGACACATATATACACACAGATATACACAGACACATATATACACACAGATATACACAGACACAGATATACACACAGATATACACAGACACATATATACACAGACACATATATACACACAGATATACAGACACAGATATACACAGACACATATATACACACAGATATACACAGACACAGATATACACAGACACATATATACACACAGATATACACAGACACAGATATACACAGACACATATATACACACAGATATACACAGACACAGATATACACAGACACATATATACACACAGATATACACAGACACAGACACAGACACAGACATACTCTCTCTCTCTCTCTCTCTCTCTCTCTCTCTCTCTCTCTCTCTCTCTCTCTCTCTCTCTCTCTCTCTCTCTCTCTAAAATGACACAATACAAATGTAAAGAGTTTGTATTGTGCGAGAGTGTGGGGATGTTAAACTGAACCAGAACTGCAGAGTAAGTGTTTTGGCCTAATAATAAAATGTCTTCAAACTCCAGGCAGAAAAAACGCAACTACAACGTAACTACGTAAACAATTACTGTGAGACTTAGACATTAACATTTTGGTGACAGTGAGATTGTGACAGTGGCTCTGCACGAGGGTGAACGGGTTAAGTCTTATGAGTAGCATGTCCTGGATAAATGATCATCTTCTACACACATTATCACAACACCAATACTCAAATGTACTACAAATGTCCTTGTGTTATTATTTATCTATTCTTTGTGTAGCCTATATGTGGTTTTAAGGGTGGTTTATGCCTCGAGATCAGCGTCCCTGCGTCGTGATGCAGTGAGCCGCGCAGTTAACGGAGTGAAGCCCCCCCCATCACGCAGGTACTCAGGGGCACCTCCCCAAAATTGTGTCTCGACGCAGGGAGCGACGGCGTGAGGGGCGAAAATAGGTCTCTGATTGGTCCTCTCGACCAGCCTGCTCTGTCCTCGAGTCGAGAGCTACTTCCTTGTTCTAACCTTCGTCGGTCTACGGACTGTGAGCTCTTCATTAAATAAGTTGCCCGTGCTTTGTCGTTTGATTTATTTACACGAACCAAAGACAACACGTGCGCTTGCAAGTTACCATGCTGAAGTTATTTGGACAGTTGAACAGTGGTTCCGAGGTCGAGGAAACATTCCGCTTCGTCCTCGACAATTGAGCCACTTCTTTGTTCCAAACTACCACGGTGGCTGCCAGTGCGATCAAACATGCACGTGATATAAAGATGTAATGTTTCATTTTCATTGTCGTCGAGTCTGTGAAGCTACAAAAACAACCGACACGTCTAGGTTACTCTTTGTATTGAAGGCAGTTTGAGCGTGGAATGACATCGCGCAGACCGTGCTTCAAAACAGGGCATAAACCAAAATTAACTGCATCATGGCTGCGACAAGCTCACTCTGTGGCGCAAGTAGGAAGCATAACCCGCCCTTTAGACTCCATGTTATGTATCATGTGTCTTGTGATTTCTATGTAAGGACAGCCATCTTTCCTCTTAAACTGTAAACCCAGTTTACCTTCAGGTACCAATAAAGTTGAACTGAACTGAACTGAACTGAAGACAGATAGACACGGAAAGAGAGTTCTTCACATTCTTCCTTTCAGTGGACATGTGTCATCAGTGATCTAATTAACCCCCCACCCCCCACTGTACAGAGATGTCCTCTGTGTGAAGTCTGAGCTAACATGGAGTAACCTCACCCTGTGCTTGCCTCTGATTGTTTCTGCTTTCCTGCTTCCCTCTCTCTCTCTCTCTCTCTCTCTCTCTCTCTCTCTCTCTCTTTCTCTCTCTCTCTCTCCCTCCCTCTCTTTCTCTCTCTCTCTCTCCCTCTCTTTCTCTCTCTCTCTCTCTCTCTCTGAAAGCCTTCAGCTCAACAGCTGTGTGGCCAACTGATAACTCGCAGCTCTTGAACTTGTTAATTTATAGTCAGACTAGTTATGACGATGAGCAATAATGAGATAAAGGGCACTTCAAACTTGTCTTTTGAATGTCACCTATGCAGTTATGCTTTAAGGTGGAAGATGCATTTTTATTCACCAACCAAGGTTACAGTATGCATTATTGTCTAGTTATTCTCTTACTGCAAATGTGCCATGTTGATAGAGCCAGAGCATCCTCATTTTAACCGTGATTGTAGACTACTGATGCTGGGTGAGGTGCAACATGTGTGCGTGGCGGATAAATCCAAGATAAGATCTCAAATCACAACAATTAAAGGGGTATGCCACTATTTTGGGGCTTAATACAGTTAAAATCATTGGCTGGAGTTTATAAAGGTGGTAAAGTGTCTTATTTTTCATTTTAAGCGTTGTCTTGCTTTAAGACAAGTTAAAAGAGGGAGTATGTCGCTAAGCTAGTGAAAGTCAATGGATCCGTGTAGCATGTAGCATGCTACACGGATTCATTGACTTTCACTAGCTTAGCGAAATTGGCTTTCATGTAAAGATCAAATTTGGCAATAGGCAGCCCCGTTTCAATGAGCAGCATTGTTGCGGTACCTTTTTTTGACCATTTCCTGCACAGTGTCCCTTTAAGATTCTTCAGAATGTCTTTGCAGACATTATGTCTGTGGTAGTAAAGTCAGAACGATGCACATCATGAGCTACAAGGATACATCCTTTAGGGAAACTTGCTTTAGTCCAGTGTAACCAAGGTCATCTGCGCTAGTATGTCACTCTGGACTCGAACCCACAACCTACAAGTCAACGTTCCAGTTCGGACAGGGAGGCACAGCATGATACTGCTGAGATAAAGGTCCTGACAGATGGCCCAGCACTACTGATATTGTATGAGGCTCCATCTTATCAGGGGACCTAGTTAAGGGTGTTGGTTGTCAAGGTGCTCGCTTTAAGTATGAAGTACAAAGAAAGAAGCCCAGAAAGCCCAATTGGGAAACTCCAACTCCCATTGTCATTGAGACACAGCACACAAGTGAACACTGCACACAAAAAAATGCATTTATGCCTCACCCGTGCAAGAGGGCAGCCCTCAATGGCGCCCTAAGGGAGCACTGCGGTGGGACGGTACCATGCTCAGGCCTCAGTCATAGAGGAGGATGAGGGAGAGCACTGGTTAATTACTCCCCCCACCAACCTGGCGGGTCAGGAGACTTTGGGCTTCAAGTCTGACGCGCTAACCGCTTACCCATGACTGCCCTATGCTTACCCATGACTGCCCTACAAGGAGAAACACTGTCACTGACCCATTCACTGTCCTTTTCCCCAAGGAAACTTCTCCACCCTTTAGGCCACAGCTGCCTGTTCTGTGTAGCATGCCCATGTCATCGGCCTATTTCCTCCTGCCAGACACACACTGCTCATGCTGTTGCACACTGAAGCTTGGCCTCTGTACCAGGAAGTCTTCAATAGGACGCCTCAGCTACAAGCAGACAGGGGAGCAGTGTGCCAGCCATTCCCTTCTATTCTAAATCCCCCCGTAATGTGGGAACCGGCACAGATGAAGTCATGGATACTGTTTATTAATCATTCACAGTCCAGTGGCACTGTTTGTGAAGCTAAATCTGCCTTGTTTTTGTCCAAATGGAGACATAAATAGTTCCTCTGAGGATCTATTTCCATTTTAAAATACTGGACTGAATTCCCTTTTACTTGTGCTTTTTTTTTCTTTGTTTTTCATTTACCTGCAGTGTCCTGTGTGAGTACATCATAGTAATGGTGGAACAGACTCTGGGTAGTATGTTTGAGATGATCAGTCCGGGCCTGGTCTGTGGTAGGTCTTAATGTACCTCATTTTGAACCTGACTGAGGGAATCACCCCCATGCTATCATACCAGTGGCTGCAGCTTGCTGTGGACTGCACACATCAGGGTCATTAACATTTTAAAGCCCTTAGCGCAGAGCCTGTGTTATAACCTTACTGTCACCAAAATTTTAATAGCTATGTCTTAGTCTGTTACTGAAGGCTCTCGGTAATGTCATAGCAATGTTGTTATGATGTAGTTGAGTATTTTCAACAAAATAGTGAATAGGCCCGCTGGCGACCCCATCTGCACTAAGAGGTTACAAGCAGACGTCAGGGTGGCATGGTGAAGTCCATTAATTACTTAATTTCACAACATGCTTCCTTTACATGGAAGGCACATTTTAAAAAATATAAACCAACAAAAAATACAGTAGTAGCACCACCTGGGTTCTGCCAGTAAAAACATCAATGAACCATAGCCAGACACACATGCTCTGTGTATAGTGTCTGTTGGGAGTGCACAACTCACTTGTTGAAGAGATGGTTGTTCACCTTGATCTTGGTGTTGGCTTTGAAGTCGTCCGGAAGCAGCATGACAGGGACGGGTATCTGGGACAGATCATTTATCTGTGGAGAGGAGTGGACACTACGTGTAAAAATACACATGGTGGAAAATCGACACACATGAAGAGGACCCGCACACAGACGTGTCGAAGTAGGCTACTGTAGAGGTAATAATATCATATTAACAGGCGGAGGGGTTACATACACACACACATGCGCGCGCACGCACACACACACACACACACACACACACACACACACACACACACACACACACACACACACACACACACACACACACACACACAAATACACACACACACACACACGGAGCACCCACGCACGTGCACACACACACACACACACACACACACACACACACACACACACACACACACACACACACACACACACACACACACACACACACTGGGTGTGATTTGTTTTGTTTTGAGGCTGTAATGTACTAACAGAAATTATATGGTTATTTTGAAATGTCCACAAAGCGCCTGCAAATGGCCCTGCGCGCACACACGCACGCACTCAAACGCGTGCACACACACACACACACACACACACACACACACACACACACACACACACACACACACACACACACACACACACACACACACACACACACACACACACACACACATAGACACACACACACACACACACTTGTATACAGTGCACAGTTTGAACTCCACCATCAACTCTCAGCATCTCAACATCACAACACACAGTAGGTCCGTCCACGTACCGTATGGTTGACCCCCCAAATGAATACACTGAGGACAGAGTTGCTTGCCCGGAAGACCTCCACCTTCTGATGCACAAAGTGTTTCTTCTTGCTCTTGGTTCGAGCTAGCTTTCTCACGGGATGTGGGAGGCGAGGTGACTTACCGGGAGAAGACATGTCCTTTCCACAGCCAAACCCGGAAACGAGTAAAAGTTTACAAAAATCGACACTTGTTCGCGGTAGCCGCCTACCCCCACCTGTCTCCTTTCGCTCCGTGCGCTACAACCAGGTGGCCGTATCCTTTTGCGCGTACGCTGGTCTCCTTATCGAACAGTTGAAGCGAATTTCCAGATAGATGCCGACTAAACTTTTGTTCCCCGAAGTTAGAGGGGCTACAGATTTGATCAAACTTTGCTCACGGATGGAGCACGAACCACGGCAAATTCCAGCTGTTTCATTACCATCCAAAACAAACACTTGCCGTCACCGATAGCTAAGTTGCCAAATGACGTCAGTGACCAAGCTTTTCAGTGGGACTGCCCAAAAGCCTGGCTGACCAGGGCTGTCAACATGAGCAGACCTTACACCAGTGCCCCTAGCTGTGCGAACGTCATCATCACATTACATGTCGTGCTGATTAGTACCGGTAAATGCAAATATGTCAGATTCTTCTCTCAGCTGTCTCTGGCAAAGTTCTGAGATGACTGTTTCTGATGGCTGGTGTCAACGATCAGTTGACTTTCATGTGACACCCCCCCCCCCTTCTCTCTCTGTCTGCCTCACTCCTCACACAGAAACAAATTGAGTGGCATACCTCACATTCTACATGCTTTATTGAATTTCAGATCATGTCAGGGCATCCTGTTGTAGCAATATGCATTTACATGATAAATAATTATGCTTCTGCAAATGGCAGCTGTAAACAGTTCCAAAATGGTTGTGTCAAAAATGGTTTCGACAATGTGCCTCAACAACACTGGACCAGCAGTGTGTGTTTACTGCAGCCCTGTCATATGAGAGAGATTTTCAGATTACCGCCACTTGGATCCGGCCCTGTGCTGCCTCTCTTAACAAAGTTTCCCTTTGTCCAGGTATTTCCCTACACGGACATGCCTGCTGTGCCTCAGTGACACCCTTGGAAGAGAAGGGGCATCTGTATTTCCCGAGACATGGACGAAAACAAGCAGAGACCAGCAAGGGAATCAACCCTGGCTGGAAGATCCTCTTTTTTCTTGGTTTGTCTGTTGCTTTTGAATACACCTTCTGGCCTTTATGCACACAGTAGCCTATCCTATGGCGTGTCTTTGAAGGTGGGATTTTTAAAGATATTTCTTTTGTACTGTATGTACGTTTTGGATTGGGGGGCCCTTCAAATGACTGTTGTCCGGGGCCCAGTGAAAGCTGTCAGTGGCCCGGCACACACACACACACACACTCACACAGACAAACAAACACACAAACACACACACACACACACACACACACACACACACACACACACACACACACACACACACACACACACACACACACACACACACACACACACACTGTTTTTGTCCCTTCATTTTGGCCTATTTCTAATGAATCTAATGCATTCTGGGCCCTTGCTGTCGTTTGTGCCCGTCTGATTTTTTTGTTTTTGTTTTTGTGAAGAACATTGAGTTGCACTTGTGTATGAAATGTGCTATTCAAATAAACGTGCCTTGCCTTGCCTTCGAGTCAAGGTTGAAGTTATAATAAAAACCCTTTATAACCTACCCCTGCTCCACCAGAGGTGTCAAAGGTTTGATTAGAAGTAGAAGAAAACTGAAAATCTGCCGATTTTTCCCTTCCAATACAGGTGACTTTACTACACCCCGCTGATTCTGAGCTGATTCTGACGTTTTTTGGTCTCTGGTGTCTTTGGTTTTTGAGGTCTCTGTTACAGTGTATTTACCTCATTCGATACAGTGGAATAACTGATGCATGAATTATGTAATAACATTGTACTAAAATCACCAATATACTATACATTATGTCATATCACAGTGTTGCAATGGGAGGGGTCAGTACACTGTCACTTGACACAGCTCATTGCCTATAGGGTAGTGTGCTGGCTTGTCTTTGGGACTGCCCTATAAATGAGGAGCGGGAGGTGATGATCAGGACCTGATGATGCAAGGACCGGACCTACCTGTATCCCTACCCTCTCCTAATTAAATGAACTACCGAAACGAGGCGCTTGGATTCGCCGGCTCAGAGAGCCATCACGTTAGCCTGATTATCATCGACTTTCAAATCTCTACGAGACTTGGTCTGACCAAGAGCATAACAAATAACATTTCCCACCTTCCTTAGTTTGCTAATGGTTGTTTGCTCACTGACAAAGTGGGAGGAGTTCCCATTTTTCCGGAGCTCAGAATCGTGTTTGTATTGCTCTTGGCCTGACTACCACCACGTGGGCTGTTCGCCAGGTCTAAGCTCACCCTGCCTCTGGGTTATACCGCAGCCAAACATCAGCCCCCTCACGTTAATGCAACATAAAGTCAGGGCTCCTCTCTGCAGACAGGGAAATGACAGCGGCCCCCTTTAGACAATGAAGCCTTGGAGTTGTAGAGTATCATAGATCTGCAGGGTAGTGCCGCAATAATAGTACTAAATCATCAATATACTAGTGTTGTACTTACAGTACACCATAAATCTATTTATTCTTTTGACACCTCTGCCAAACACACACACACACACACACACACACACACACACACACACACACACACACACACACACACACACACACACACACACACACACACACACGCACACACATGGGCACACACACCTTCATACCTTGTCTATGCAGTACAAAGGCAATGGGCTTATACACAGTTTGTATTTAAATGAGAATGTGTTTATTTTCTTATAAAATCATTCTTTCCTCAGCAGGTATGAGCTTTCGAATGGCATTTAAGTGTCCACCATACCAGGTGGAAGTTCATCACGGTACAAAAAAAGGTACACAATAGAGATAAATAACAATGAAAATTATATTATAAAAATACAAAGTTTGTTAAATAATTCAAATTAACTTATATAGGTTTATAAAAAAGTAAATATACAAAAGTATCTTGATAAGAGCACTGATTTGCAACATCAAACACCACAGCAAACCATGAAGTTGTCAATGGCTATGATTCAGAACAGGCCCATATTAGGGTAGCATCTGTCTTCCTCGGAAAACTACACATTCAGTAATTGTTCACAATTCAGTGGTATGGCGTCCCTCCATATGTAGTTTGCCTATTTCTTGTCTATGCCATATTCCAGTTTCTAGTTTATTAGAAATGTGCTTATGGAGATGTACAGAATGTTCTCCACAAGAAAACATCAAGACCACTCACCAATGGAAATATGCATTTTTTATACCTACTCCATTTTGTGTCTTTCATAAAGAAGGCCTGTGTAGCCTACAGAAAAGGGTCCCTTTTTATGGATATTTGCTTGTTTGTGTCGGCTTGTGTAATTGTGTAGTTTGTGTATTCTTAACTGCACGCCACACTCTATGAACAACGCCAGAGACAGACAGACAGACACACAGGGCCTTTCTCAAAATCTAGTGCAGTGCACTTCCAAGTGTATCAGCCTAATTAATCATGCCCAGTGATTGGATACTCTTTGGTGAACTCTACGGAATATCCAATCACTGGGTGTGACTAATAAAGAGTATCCAATCACTGGGTGTGACTAATTAGGCTGATACACTTGGAAGTGCACTGCACTAGGTTTTGAAAGGCCCATAGACAAGCAGACACTTGGCTAAGGGGTCCAGGGGCCGCTGTGGCAATAGAGGCTCCCCTCAGACCGCATCGCAGAAAACGGTGCCGTCCTCCGCTGTTCTTGACGGCATCCGCGCTCCCAATTCATTCACGCACCAGCACTCCCCACGATGTATCCCCCTCGAGGACTTGCACTGCAGAGGGAGGGAGAGAGAGAGAGAAAGAGAGAAATATTACTATAACTGCATTGTGTTAAGACACTTCCCCTGAAATATGTATTGTCCCACTGATGGAACATTGCTCCTTATAAGGCTACAATGACTTTCAATTACATTTATTACCCGTGCAACAGACTCAAGTAAGTATGCAAGTAAGCTACGAGATATGTGTGAGACTGATGCATGCCACTGTGCTTACCTGCTTCTTCCTATAGAAACCTCTTCTGTCACAGTTAGGGATGTAAATGACATGATCCGATTGGATGATCTTCAGCTCCAGATCAGGTAGAATTCTGTTCTGTTCCTTTCGGCACGGGCCCTTCAACCAAACACATGACATGCCATACATGAATACATCATCTACGTACACAAAGACAAAGCATGGTCCAAAGAGTGGCTAAAGTGTGTCATTATCTTCTGGTTGTCAACATTTGTCTGCAATTGAATTACCTTTTCAAAGTCCTCACTTGTTGTAGATGGCTGTGATACTGAAATACAAAGGGGAAAATTTTTTTACAACACACAAAGCCCAAAATACAGGTTTTCAAAGAAAAGTGTGTATTGACATTATATCACCACCAGATGGCAATATAGCCATTAGATGGCTGCCTACCAATGGATCGCTTGCGGTGGCGCAACGCTGTGGTTAGGCTACTAGAGCCTTGAACACCTGCTTCGAATTCCTTGTATTGCTCTGTTCGTAATGGCTTGTTTGATTTGCATCAGGGCTACTGATGGATGTATTAAATATGGCGTCTTTATTCAGTAAGTACATGATGTTCAAGGACAGTAGCCTATAGGCCTAAGGGGAGTGTGAAGAAGGTGTAGGGTAGCCTAAGCTTTATTGTCATGAAAAAAAAAATCCTGATGGGCCATCACCACACCCACAAACACACCTTTGTATTTCCCATGATCACTCATCAAGGGCAAAAACACTATGGCTACATGAGACTACTCCAAAGAACTTTCCATCTATTCCCTTACGGGCTCGAACCTACAGCTCTACCTCCTCTCATCCTCCCTCCCTCTTCTCTTCCACAAGTGCCCAGTCAGGCCGCAGAACAGATACAGACAGCGCACCACTGCGCATCGTAAAACAGGGTGGACTCTTTCCTGAGAGCTTGAGTACAAGTTCAGCATTCCAGCACGGCACCGCTCCAGCGTCTACGGTTTTGAAATACGCCCACCACTGTGTCTGCACTCACAAAAGTGTGGCCCACCCACAACAAAAGCCGCCTCCATCAAAAAAATGACCACTCCATAAATAACGAGAAGTAGACCTGTCTGCTGACAGCATGTCTCATTGAGAATGCACCTCGTCTAATCTAGCGTGCCCCGGGCTAACCACACTATATTAATGAAATGAACCGCAGCCAAAGAAAATATACTTTGGAGTTCGAATGACCATTGAAGAACAGCAGGTACGGCTACGCCCTGGTTCTTGGATGTCTGCGAGGACGGACAACCACTGAACGAACAGTCTTTCTTCTCACACACTCAATCTGAGAAGAAACATGTAGGCAACAACATCATAAATGGCAGTTGCTGCATAAAAGTGATTTGTGACTCGTGCGCTCGCGATAAACGAGTGGCGTGGCCATGTCGTTCTAGCACGAGCGCGAGTGTGCGCCCTGGCTTGGCGGGCAGACGTATGTCATCACCTGTGCCATTTCATCGTCATTCAATTTCAACGGCTCATCACTGCATCTCCGTCCGCTCCTCTACCTTCTTCCAAGATAGCCTGCGTGTTTCGGTTGGCCAGGCCGCTGTCAAAGGTATGTCAAGCGGTGAGCTCGCCCAATAGATCTATCATCCCTCTCTGAAAGAAAATCCACCCTTGCCTGTCAAGTCCACCACTTTTAAACACACGTACACACACGTGCAAATCCTAATGTGCTTCAGATATGGCAGCTGGCCAATAGACAGTCATGCCCTAGCCTACAGCATTACTGGCATGCAGGTCTTCAACTCAGCTCCATTTTTCTCATTACCAAAGGAGGTCATTTTTTCACCTGAACTGACCTGACTCCGCTAGCTCGGTAGGCGAGCCGAGCAGATTGGGGTGTGTCAGGCAGCCATCGTTTTGTGGACCCCTATGACACACGTGCATTGCATGAAGCCGGGGATTCCTCACGACTGACGCATTATGACTCGAACTCTCCTAAACTCTAGTTCTACCCCCTGAGGGATATCACGGGTGGTTTCAGTATCACAATATATCTTTGAGCATAAGAGGATCAGCCAAAGTGTGCGTATTTATCTTGGAAAGAGGGTGGAATGTTTGGAAGGATTTTCGGTATTATGTTTCAGCTGATGTATTCAAACGGGCTCCATTATTAGGGTTATAGCCTATTTTCTCTCTGCTGACAGAAAATCCATAATTAATTTACAGAAAATGTATTACTACTCATTACTCTTCACCATGGGGAGTTGTACATTCAAGGAATATTGGGCTGAACAATGGATACAAATAAGAAACTGAATAAAGGCTCTAAGTTAGGCTACATAACATGTATATGTTACATTATGGAGGGAAGAGTGCACGTGTGTGTGTGGGAGTCATTTTGGTCCTCTGTTAAGGTAATGAAGGTGGAAACCAAAGTGGTCCAAAACTTTCACTGTTTCATGAAACATGGCATCAAAGCGAAAGTTAAATGGGTTAAAGATGGAATTCACAAGGCTGAGAGAGAGAGAGAGAGAGAGAGAGAGAGAGAGAGAGAGAGGAACCTCTCCTCTCCAACTTTCTCCCTGAACACATGGTGGAAGCGTACACACACACACACACACTTTGGAAGAGGAAGTAAACAAAGGAGCTGTCTAAAGGAGTGGAATTAAAGCAACTAGTGGCTTTGTGGAGCAAAAGAGAATTCCATTCTAAAAATTCCACCGCTCCACTCACTGCTCCTTGGATGGAAAAATTACAACCTCAAGCCGATCCAAACCTCAAACATCTCTCTCTCTCTCGTTCGCTCTCATCCCTCCATCATCTCCCCCCATCAGGAGGGGGGGGGACTCTGGTGCGCTTACCTGTGGTCTGTGGGTTGCCTGTGGTGGGGCTCCTGAGATGGCTGCAGACCCCTTTTCCCTGGAGCAGGGCGTGGAGAGGGTTGGGGTCTCCCGGCGGGGGGTTGCAGCGGAGCCCGCGGGCACAGCCGAGAGTGTAGACTCCGCACAGCTCCCCTGGGCCCAGTGCCGCCGTGCTCTCCTCCACCGGACGCTCCCCTGCTGTGGCCACACCACCACCACCAGCCCCTGCACCACCACCACCAGCAGCTGCCCGGCCCCCCTTGCCGGCCCCCGAGGCGTCCTTGCAGGTGGGGCAGATCTTGCGGAAGCCGTGGCGGGGGAGCGGTGCCCTGCTGGCGGGCACAGCCAAGGGGAGGATCACCAAGAGAGTCAGGAGGTTGGGGAACAGCAGCATGGCTTTCATTTGGGGGGTGTCCAGACAAGAGACGGCACACACACACACACACACTCTCAAAACAAAACGGTCCAAAAAAAGGAGGTTTTGAACAAGTGGGGGTGCTGCCCAAACCTGTGTATAGTAACTAGCCCCCAGCTATGAAGATGTTTGGCTCTCTCTTCTGTTATCTCTTGTCTTCCTTTCTTCTCCTCTGTTGTCGTTCTCCACTCTTCTGTTCCCTTTTTTCCTTTCCTCCTCCTCTTCTTTTCCCTCCGTTCGTGGTGTTCTGTGGTCTTGTTCTCTCTCTCCTCTGCTCTCCTCTGCCGCTCCTCCACCAGTGTGCCGGCTAATTGAAGCTGTGAGGCCGAAGTGGGAGACGCTCCCAAAAAGCAGCAACCTGAGACTGATGATCACGCACAAGAGCAGACTGTTGCCCCAGACACCACCGACGGCAGCTTTTAAAGATCAGAAAGGTGGAGGGAGAGAGAAGGAGGAGGGCAGAGAGAGAGAGAGAGAGAGGCAGAGAGAGAGAGGAGTGAGAAGTCTGTGTGTGTGTGTGTGTGTGTGTGTGTGTGTGTGTGTGTGTGTGTGTGTGTGTGTGTGTGTGTGTGTGTGTGTGTGTGTTTGAGAGAATTGTGTGTGTGTGTGTGTGTGTGTGTGTGTGTGTGTGTGTGTGTGTGTGTGTGTGTGTGTGTGTGTGTGTGTGTGTGTGTGTGTGTGTGTGTGTGTTTGTGAGAATTGTGTGTGTGTGTGTGTGTGTGTGTGAGAGAGAGAGAGAGGGGGGTAGTGCAAAGTCTCTGTGTACATATGGGTATGTATGTGTGTTAATGTATTTGAGAGAATTGTGTGTGTGTGTGTCTGTGTCTGTGTGTGCGCTTGCGTGCACATGGTTGTGTGTGTGTGTGTGTGTGTGTGTGTGTGTGTGTGTGTGTGTGTGTGTGTGTGTGTGTGTGTGTGTGTGTGTGTGTGTGTGTGTGTGTGATATGTCCAGTATATCTATACAGTTCTCTGTTCATGGTTCTCGACATGTACTTTCTTTTATTATATATATTATATATTATTCTCTGGCCATAGAAACTGTAGTAATTAATGTCTTGTTCAAACCCAATGGCATCTCCACTATGACATTACAGTTTTTCCATTTATGCTGTACTCAAGCCTTGGAGGAGCAGCATTCAAAATCACTGCTGAAAACCATTACTTACTCCAGACAAAAGTTGGATGGGAAACGCTGTTGGAAACCATTAATGACCAGCACTTTCACAATCTGTGATTGTGGACTGTGTTTCTGCGCTGGGCTCCTGACCAATGTCAGTGCTTAAAAAAAAACTCAAAGGAATTGTGCCATGTAACATGTGGGGACACTTTCAGGGAGCCCTGTTTCTATGTGAGAGAGCCTGAGGGGGAATGCCGTTTTGCACAAGACATTTACTGTAGATTCACTCTTTCAGTAGACGCACAGCAAAACACCACATACAAATGAAGCATCATCTTTTATGCCTTTATGACTGTAAAAATGTATTCTTAAAAGCCGTTTGACACATGCACTAGCACTGCAGACTGCTACTTTGTGTCACACACGCACGTGTGTGTAATTGTTTACACAAAGCTGAGAGTCATTCACGTGGATAGATCAGGTAAATCTGGACACTGTTTGATGACATCATAAAGTAACCAGGCAACGTGGCCTATTTGCATTCATAGATATGCAAGAAGTCTGCTCCTGGATTAATCACGTTGCTGGCTCACGACAAAGAGCTACTTTACATGCACTTAAGATTGAAATGCCAAGCCCTATTTTGGTCATAATCCAGCTTGCGTCAGCCACCGTAATGTGTGAAAGAGCCCTTCAAGTCATTTATTATGGCCTTTAACCTGACAACCAGGCACAACTGAAGTCTTCGGAATCCACATCAAATTCTACTCCGCTCTTCAGACTTCTTCTTACACTGATCTCAGCTCGAGAGAAAAAGGAAAACAGAAAAATGAACCTTTCAAACACACATTCAAATTCGTTTTTCCCAACCGGTTGGATATTTTCCGACTGCCATGCCAAGAAACAGTGGTATCCGTTTCCCTCTCTTTGGTTTTGTCCGAGAATTTCGACTGCAGAGATTCATCCTGCTGGCTTTTCAGGGTCTGTGGTCCTGTTTTCATCAGCCGTGCATTTGTCCAGATCACAGGACCAGGGTTCTGTTTTTTAATTTAGCTGGACTGATCAATTATTACCACAGAACTGTGTTTCTGTCAGAACTAAAAACATGATGTGGAATGGACAGACAGATAGGCAAGCAGACACGAAAGAAAGAAAATGGTCAGACAGGTATAGTATAGGCTACTGTACACACACTGTCTGGTAAGCAAGGTATATCAGGAGTTTCATCCCTTTTGCTTATGTTTCACTGCACTAAATTGTGTTGATATGTCTCAAGCCGCAGGAGCAAGTGCCAATGTTTTGTCAAATAACCAAAATGAGGTGGCTCCTCCGCAGCACTGCCAACTGGAGCAGGCAGCCAAGCCGCCAATCCCCGGCGGTTTCTGTGCATGGTTTGTGTAAAGCAGCCGTGACACAAACAATCAGCTCTTGAGAAACACACATGGTTTAGAGAAGAGATCTACAGTAAGTCATTGACAGCTTAGCTTGTTTCAGCTGAGCTCTGGATCAGATCGATGCTAGAGAGCCCGGCGTCCAACGTCACCCCCTTATCTGAGCTATGCATTACTTGGCTGACCCTCACACGAGTACATTGTGAAGAGCATTCCAGCGCTAGTCTGCTCTGAACGTCACGTTACTGCGGGCAATAAATCCAAAGAACAGCAAAGAACGTGGACAAGCATTGAGCCTGATAGCCTCTTAAAGGAGATTTTCATTTGGGTGTTCATGTATCTCACTCTTACACCACATTCATCATCCACTTTAAAACATGAAAATATGCCACGTGGTGACGCAAGTCTTCAGTGTGCAGGTTATGTTACATTATGTTATGTTATAGCGTTGGAAGTTTAGTAGGCACTTTAGTACACAGGAAAAAATGTGGCACTTATTTCTTTTACAACGTGAAAACCAATCTGTGTGACCACTTTAGTTTCAGTTACACCTTTCGAGGGACTGTTGCATACACATATTATTTTTTCTAAAACTTTTCCCATCTTTTATTTTTTTGTCTATAGCTGAAGGCTGAAAGAGGCCTAGTGTTGTTCCTAAAGAGTGTGTGCTCCTCCCATGCATCTAGACTGTTATAAGTCTGAGAAAGCATCGGTGGCTTGAAAACATGGTCCAGGGCCTGTCACACCCAAAGCTGATTAACAGCAGGCTCTCTGGTTGGAACACGAACACCGTCTAAATTTAGACGATGTATTCCCATTTAAATAGCTCCTGTTACGGTGTTATTTTTGGACTTTTATTCAAAGCGGGGGGAAGAAAGTGAAATATTTTACTTTTTTCATATTAAAAAATGACCTGCCTGAGAGCTCAAAGAGATATTTTTTTTGTCGTGCGTAACATGACATTCCACTTCTTTCAACACAGACTTCTTTCTCTCTTTCTCTCCGTCTCTCTCTCTCTCTGTCTCTCTCTCTCCTTTTTTTTTTTGAATATTCATACTTTTAGGCTAAATCATGTGGACAGCGGGCTCGTAAAAGTCATCCTGGCTTCTTGGAAGTTGTGGTAGCCCACACCGTAAATCCTGAGGCTGCATGGGAGAAACCTGGTGTCTGTTCTTGGCTGGGCTGTGGGAGCTGATCTGAGCTGAGAGGGCCAGGGCCGGGCCTGTATTGGGGCTCCACTATGACCATGGCCGATGGGGAGTGGAGTGGAGTGGGGTGGGGTGAGTGGAGTGGAGTGGGGTGGGGTGTAGTGGATCGGGTGAGCAATGCATGCAGTGGACAGTGGGCAGATAGGGGATGGGAGGTGAGGGGAGACTTGTTACGAGTGTCTGCACGTCCACTCACACTAACCACCCAACCCCACAACACCCAACACCCAACCACCCCTCCCTAACCCCAACTCCCGTCATGCTTCTCCTCCCCCCAGTCTAGATGCACTCTTCAATTAGATTTTTCATTCATTTTGCAAAACTCCAGAGCATATCGCAGAATTCGCAGAATCCATAAACACCCATACACGTCATACACACACGCACACACACACATCCTCGTCATCTCTCTATGGCTCCAAAGTGCTGTGTTTTTTACTGCTTTGTTTTTAGGCTTAGTCTTAGTCACACCACTTTCATCTATTTCAGGACAGTTTTTGTACAATCATCCTTCAGAATTCTGGCAACAGAGTATCTATCCATCACACAGTCACGACTGCAGTCACGCTCTGGGAACATGCACAGGAGTGCTGTGCATGGTATGATTGGTGTACTGTCGTGGTGCCAGACCATGGGGCACGAGGCCTTCAAACTGTGTGTGTGTGACTTCAATGGGGTTATTAATTTCTGTTCTGGCCGGAAAGCCTGTGTTGTTTGGTGTATCCTTATACTAGCCCTTACTGTCCTTTTTTGGGTGCAACACACAGCACCATTCTTACAATCATCATCATCATGCTGCACCTTTCTTCAGAGCATGTATGATACGGACACCTGGAGCAGGGCCGGATTATCCATAAGAGGCAGTGGCACCAACCACTTACAGCCAGTTAAGGGGCACCATATGATACAAACTTTACAAATATTGTTCATAAAGGGGGGACCTGTGAGGTGTAGTGCCCGGTCCAGGGCACCACAATGTCTCAATACGGTCCTGTCTGGCTGATTCTGTGGGCTGACTAACTGCAGGAACAGACCGCAGACAGAAAAAGCGCAAAATAAATTCAAAATTTGTATGGAAGATCAAGCAGCAAAAGTGGTTTTGACGTCAAGGGCGTCTCAGGCATCAAAACAGAAGTTGATTTTCGCCAAACAATATATTCGGCTTCAGCTAACAGAACGCCTATATTTTTCTACACATTAGCGTGTTGGTCGCTCTCCGTGGTCTAATGTTAGAAGTTGAATTTTTTTGTTGCGTTTGCATTCTCTGGGCTGTGCAATTCAGTCGGGATTCTTCAGCTTTTTAATACTTTTACCGACTCCGGTCTGTTCCTACAGTAAGGAGTTTGACTTTGGATGGAGTAGTGAATGGGCCTACTGGGCCCTGCACAGTTCCCTTTGCCAAAGTAACTGGCGTATCATTAAAGATGCCACACCTTTGTTTGGGCTGATGTACATGTGTGTGGGTGTGTGTGTGCCCATGAGCGAACTGAGAAGTACCTTTCAACCTGTTTACAACCTGATGAACCACTGAAACGATGAAAAAACCTATTTGATCTAATGTTGCTTTAAGCTTTCCTGCTTACGCCTTGCCATTTTACAATCACTTACTCACTTACAAGTATCTTACTCACACCTTATAATAATAAAATGACTCTGATGACTTAACACACCTTTATGGTCTCCCCCTCATAAAAATTACTTAGCCACTTATCGGACTTCCATCTTGCTTCCTTGCCTTGTTATTTTTGAACTTCAGTGTTGAGCCCTAAGAGGCTTTTGTCATGGCAGCCGGCAGCGCACGACTCACACAGAGCCGGGGCCTTTCAGTCTTTTGATCATTTGTGTGTACTTTGTGAGAAAGAGAGAGAGAGAGAGAGAGAGAGAGAGAGAGAGAGAGAGAGAGAGAGAGAGAGAGAGAGTGGAAATATGTGCATGCATGGCACAGTGTGTGTGTGTGTGTGTGTGTGTGTGTGTGTGTGTGTGTGTGTGTGTGTGTGTGTGTGTGTGTGTGTGTGTGTGTGTGTGTGTGTGTGAGAGAGAGAGAGAGAGAGACAGAGAGAGAGAGAGAGAGAGAGAGAGAGACCATGATGTGATGTGATGGCAAACACTGGGCAATTCATCTCTTGATCCTGTCGCTCAACTGCTAAAAGAAGTTGCTAACAACACCACCGAAAAATATAGTACATGATGTGTCTGACAATCTGGGAAGGGGAAACATACCTGGCTTTTTCTCTTTTTTCCCCTCAGCCTTCGACAAGAGGCTGCTTTGGATACAAATCTTTGCCAGCTGACTAAATTGCAAATGCAAAGACATGTAAAGAGAGGGAAATGACAGGAGGGAGCTATAGCAGCAATGGTGCACACACAAACACACGCACACGCACACGCACATACATACACAGATGGACACCGATGCGTGCACGCATGCACACACACACACACACACACACACACACACACACACACACACACACACACACACACACACACACACACACACACACACACACACACACACACACACACACACACACACACACACACACACACACACACACACACACACACACACACACACACACACACACAGATTTTTTTCAGGAGGAAGACAGCGGGGTGTGTATCAGTAGACTTGAGTCAGCCTCATCTGTCAGTGAGTGCCGCGCCTGAGGAGCCTGAGCTTTATACACGAACACAAAGATGAGATGCAGCCATGTGCACACACACCACCCACCCACCACACACTCACCCATTCACACACACATGCACACACACACACACACACACACACACACACACACACACACACACACACACACACACACACACACACACACACACACACACACACACACACACACACACACACACACACACACACACACACACACACACACACACACACACACATTCACGGATCAAATACTGGGGATTAGGAATTGCTGGAGGACATGAGACCATAAAGTATTCACACACACACACACACACACACACACACACACACACACACACACACACACACACACACACACACACACACACACACACACACACACACACAGAAACAACTTTCAAGACATTCATAAGTGAAGTCATGGATAATAATGACTTAACGGTATAACCCTCACCCTCACCCCCACCCCAAAACACAACACCCCTCCATCCCTTTCAAACACGCACTCTTGTGCTCTTGATCTGTCATTGCCTTGATTACGCCCCCGCAGTGATGTCATCATTGATCGCCCACAGTAGGAAAAAAAAGGGGGAAACTGCATCACAGGTGCCCTTGAGCGTCTGAGAGGAAAAATGAACCAAACGAGTGTGCGTGTTTTTTTCTTCGTTCTTACTTTCATTCATTCTCTCTTTCTTTCTCTTTTTTTTCTTCTTTCCTCCTCCCGCCCTTCTTCCAAATAGAAGGGGTTGAAACATTTGCCTCATTACCGTGGGGACCACTGTTGTTGCCATAGGGTTTGCTTGTAGTTATATCTCTATGCCATTCACGCCATGTTTGTGTTGGTACTGCCTCTATGAAGAGTTCTGACAGGCTTGGGCGGTGGTGATGGGGGGTTTGTGTGTGTGTGTGTGTGTGTGTGTGTGTGTGTGTGTGTGTGTGTGTGTGTGTGTGTGTGTGATGGGGGGTTAGTGTGTGTGTGTGTGTGTGTGTGTGTGTGTGTGTGTGTGTGTGTGTGTGTGTGTGTGTGTGTGTGATGGGGGGTTAGTGTGTGTGTGTGTGTGTGATGATGTTATGTTTTTTCATGCCTGACTTCAGGTCGTCATGGGTCTATGTTGTTTGGTCAAGTGGGCCCTTGCGATGCCACGACGTGTCACTCGGCCGACACTTTGTGGGAGTGCCACCGCCCCTTATCCAAAGACCTCCGGATGCCACCAGAGGATTGAGCGTTTTGGAGGGGTGGTGGCACTCAGACAACAACCCCCCACCCTCCTCTCAAGGCTCCTACGTTTGTCAATTACATAGGCCTACATACATTTTTCTTTCCATACCTTCTAATCGTCAGCACACATGGCGCGAGATTTCCGTCAGTTCACGTGGCAGGCTTTCATCCGTTTCATCCGAAATCACAAGGGACTGTTCATTATTCATTTTCAGGGTCACCGGAGGAACATAGGGGAGGGTCATGCCATTTTCTTTGCCATTTTCTTTGCCAGTTTATTTGCTGCGCTGAGGGTCAACCCGACATTTTTTTTAATCTCAAGAGGAGAGTCATTCAAAAATGTATGGCCCATTTATTTAAAAAAAAAAAAAAAACAGACCCCGAAAATAAATAACGAACTGTCCCTAAGCACCCCAGATTTGCATGTATGAAGTAAACTGGAAATAAACTGTTTGAACATGTGAAATACTCCATATGTATCTGCACCATTGGGCATCACTGGGTTTGAGAAATTGGCTTTGTCAATTGATGCATTGTTTGAAGAACATTTATCAGAAGCTGTTATCTGGATCACCTATTTCTGTAGGCCTATTTCAGACCAGAGCGGGGAAGCGGGATGGGACGGAAGCATTTTTTACCGGTGGTGGCAAAAATACATTGAAACAGATCTGTCCTTCCACACCAACCGGCACGAGAGATGGGTTTGCTCTGCACCCATTGAGCAGAATTTACATGGCAGTGCCCCATTGAAATGAATGGCAAAGAAACAAACTAGCATTGGCTGTGGGGGGGGGGGGCACTTTGAACAGGACAGGCCGTGCACGCCTGCGCTGTCGATATGAAAGGCCGAGTAGAACACACCGGCCGACACGCTCTAGTGTGGATCTGGCCTCACCCTTTCTCTCATCGATTGTTCTGAGGATGTCTTCTTGTTAATAAGAGATAACCCCAAATCAGTTCATTTGATGGAAGTCTATGAAGAAAGCGACCTTATGCCCATGTCTGTACCCACATTTCATACGTTAGATAGGAATGGGACTATAACCCTCCGGCCCTTTAAATGGACTTGCCCCTAGTTACATCTCTGACATGCTCTCTTTTTATGCCCCTGCTGGAGCTCTCAGGTCCACTGATGCCAAGCTGCTGAGGACTCCCACCCCCCCGCAAAAGAAGATTGGCGACGCCGCATTTGTTTGCTATGCGCCCAAGAGATGGAACGCCCTCCCCATCGAGATCCGATCAGCCAGCTCCGTCGACTCCTTCAAGAAGCAGCTGAAGACCCACCTTTTCATCCTTGCCCGCTCCTAGCTGCCAAGGCGTCACAGTGTCCCAGCTGCCGCAGCATCCTTACTGTTCACAACCAGCCCTGACAGGGGGCTCCCCTAGGTGGCCGCTGGTCTCTGCCTGAGGTTTCTTCCTTGCTATAGGTTTTTTTTCTCAGACCTCATTGAGTTTTTTCCACCTACAAACTTTGAATCAAGCGAAAGGGAGTTTTTCCTCACCCCTGATGCCACCAGGGGCTGCATCTGAGCTCCCAAATTCAGTGTGACTATCTATGACTTATGCTAGACCCAGCCACTTACACCTTACGCCTCTAAGAATCCTGGTCCTAACCTACGTTGACCCTTATGACTCTACAATCTCTATCTATCTCCTTCCTGCTATTTCTGCCTCTCCTCTCTACCTTTCCTTTTAAATCCATCTCTAACAATGATGTTTTTCCCATTTGTTAAGGCCTTTGAGTTGCATGCCTTGTATGATACAGTGCTATACAAATACAATTATTATCATAATATTAAGATGGATGCCATTTAATCCCATTTTCCTCAAAGGTGCACCGTGTAAGATGGTGGCGCAGGGTGGCCAGAGTAGGTATTGCAACTACTGTAGGCTATGCAGCTCATTGAAACTGTACTGCCTATTGCCAAATTTGATCTTTTCATTAATATTTTCTGAATAATAAACCAATACTTACTTGTATGACCAAAGCGCAGTAAGTTTTGCAGCCAAAAGTGTATATTTCTGGAAATTCAACATGGTGGACCATAGAGAAGATTCCACTTTTCATGTATGAAAAGTGCAATTTTCTCAGTCATATAGAATACTGAATGCAGACGTTTCTCCGCTTTTCTAAATGTCCCTGAGCTAAGCCTCAGTCACTTGCACAATCAGACTATGCTTGCACTAGGCTACATTTGGAATTCCCCCATCATGGTTCTGCTACCAATTAAAATATATTAAAGTAAGCTGATGTGGATAAACATGTGACACAGTGTGTCACGGATGACCTAACTGTCTGTCTACTGTTACCTCCCACAATCAGGTACATTGTTACCAAAATTGTGCACAAAATCTAACAAGAGCCTGTTGTTCACACTAGTCAGTGCAATATGTGTCCTCAGTAAATCTCATAATGATACTGTTTAATCCTAGATTCATTTTCTTCACACTAGTGGTCTTATGTCTTACCTGATGTCCGCCAGTCAGGTTGCCTTTTGTAGCCTATCTTCATAATTCAGAACAGTCTACATTCTCGATGTCAGGCGTCACCAATGTGATGTTGCCGAGCAACAGTTAGCCCTCCAGGAGCTTCAGATAGTCTCTAAAAAAAATACTGACCACAGCAAGGTCTTAGACACAGCCTTTTTTTGATCGTTTTAAATGACTAGTTCTTAATGAACATTATCAATAATTAAAAGCAAACAATCATTTGTAGTCATTTGTAATCATTCATAGTGTGATTTGAAAAGGATGTCAAGACATTAGTAGATCATATGCTTGTGAGTGAATGAAAAAGTAACCCTCTGGTAATGCTCAGCATGGCCTTCACAAGTGCTACATCATGATCAAAGACGAGTTGTAGAAGTAGAAGAAGCACTCTCACAGATGTAATGACGGCACTATGAGTATAGTATTACATACTTGTAACTTTGTAATATCATACTCCTTGTGTTGTAATTACATCTGCACAGTAGTGTAGTCCAGTGTTTCCCAACCAGGGCTACATGTACCACTAGGGGTACGTGAGCACACCTCAAGCAGAGATTCTTTAAGTATATAGAGATATGTTAAAGTAATTGCTATGGGCACCTAACATGACCAGGTTCCGGTCTACCTAAAGGGGCGTGTCATAATGCTCCTAGTATGAATAGAACAGTCCTTAGGTCTGCCTAGGTCTGCCTAAAGGGGGATTTCCCCCCCTTCCCCTTGCAATAATAGAACCCGGAAACAATGGGCCAATGGAACCTCTCTCTCTCTACTCTCTCTGCCTCAAGGGGTACACAGAAAAATGTAATAATAACAAATATATTGAGTGTAGTCACATTGGGATAGAGGAACAGAGCCTGAATGAGGGCGAGGGGGTACTCATCATATGAAAAAGTTGCTAAGGGGGTACGCAGGACAAAAAAGGTTGGGAAGCACTGGTGTAGTCCACTTTTTTGTGGTGGGTATACTGTTTATTTGAGCATTTCTGGGTATACTGTAAGTGGGTATACTGTATACATTTGTACTGTTCTAAATAATGGATCAATCAATGTTAAGTTGGCATACTGAAACCCCTGAAATTTTGAAGTGGGTATACTGTGTGTACCTGGGTTCTACAAACCCCAACTCCGATGAAGTTGGGACGTTTGGTAAACAGTGAATAAAATCAAAATGCTACCATTTTCAAAACATTCAATCTATTCATTAGATGGAGAATAGTGAAAAGACAACATATTAAGTGTTAAAACCAAGAAAAAATATTGTTTTGGGGGCCATATGTACTAATTTCTAATTTGATAAATCCAACACGTCTCAAAAGAGTTGGGACGGGGACAATAAATGGCAGCATATGTCGAGGAAGACTAAAAATGAAACAAAATTCAACACTTAACCGTTAAATACATTAACCGATGAGATGATTTTATATAAAAAACAGTGTTAATTCCTATCTTGGACATGATTTCACCAGCTTAAATGGTGGGTGTATTCCTTGTCATCTTTTGCAATGTTTTCCTTTCTGTAGTGCTTACAGTGTGACAGCTCTTGACCAAAAACCCACCGTTTTATCACCTGCTGGTCCTTATGATGGAGCCAAACTGTTAAAACATAGTAGAGAATGTAATTTGACCTCACTATGTGGCAGTAATCGAAGATCTCCCTTCAAAATATAATGCATGAGTGGCTTTTCATGCTGTTTAAAACCCATTTATACCATCCAGCACTGTATTTAACTCTACAGATGAGTGAGAACATCTTAACCAATGCACTACTGCACCCGCATGCCATCATGGAGGCTGACTTTTGAAGCTAGCACTAACACAAGTTGGATGGTCCATTTTCACTGTAGCACAGGATGTGCAATGCTCTATTATTGTCAAAAAGAATGGACTTCTACAACTTCTACTGACTTCTGTAAGCAAAGGACAGTTTCCCATGTCTTCTGGGTCTATTTCAAGTGAGCTCAGGTGCTTAGGAGAATGTTACACCCCTGTATCATTTTCATGCATTAAGCATTCTTAATATGGTAAATTTTCAATAGCTCTAATTCCTGGAGTGCTAGAGTGAGACTACAGCCAATATATATGTCATGATGTCATGAACCTATACAATGATTTTATTAACAAAAATATGTCTTATATACACTCAATCGTGGTAAATCAAAGTGAATTCAAAAATGCATGTAATAACTATGGTAATTATTCCCTTTGCATCTTTAATTCTGAGTGACTCAGCCTCTCTGTGATGATCTTATACCTGGACACCTATATTGTCCGTCAGTACAATTCATTTTGAAATGTTCTTCTTTGTTGTTTTATCTTATTTGGATGTTTACTAAATTTCACTGATTCCCGTCCCAACTCTTTTGAGACGTGTTGGATTTATCAAATTAGAAATGAGTACATATGTCCCCCAAAACAATATTTTTTCTCGGTTTTAACACTTAATATGTTGTCTTTTCACTATTCTGCATCTAATGAATAGATTGAATGTTTTGAAAATGATAGCATTTTGATTTTATGCACTGTTTACCAAACGTCCCAACTTCATCGGAGTTGGGGATTGTACGTAGACTACACCACTGCATCTGTAAGAGTACTTCTACTTTATACAACTCTGGTCAAAGACACCAGGCACAGTGAGCATTCATACTGCACAACATATGGCTATGAACCCTGTGACACAGCCCTTGTTATAAATGAGCTGTTATCAGAATGGCAATGACCAAGTCGTAATGCATTACTACCACAGACCTACTGTCAGCCCCACAGGCATAGTGGTGTGGTTCTAGGTACTAAAGGTTTTGTGACTATTACAGTGTTCCACAGGCATAGTGGTGTGGTAGGGTACTAAAGGTTTTGTGACTATTACAGTGTTCCACGGGTGGAACAGTGCACATTAAGGGGCTAGTACAGTGTTTCTCAACAGGGGTGCCGCAGCCCTCCCTCAGGGGTGCCGCGGAAACGTGGCTGAGAAATAAATTATGTATAATACATATTTGTCTAAATTGACAAGTTAATGTTAGTCAGTGGAATCTCATCTGCCATTTACGCACAATAAAGAAAATATAGGTCGCCCCAGTCAGCTGCAAATGTGTCCAAATGTGTTACTTTTCTAAGCTTGTGTGGTATCGGATGCGGTGCCATGTTACGGCTTGTTGGTTTGGGGTGCTTTGAAATTTTTTATGAATTGAAAGGGTGCCTCGCCTAAAAAAAGGTTGAGAAACACTGGGCTAGTACACCACCACATATGGTTTGAGCAGTCAGGTTCCAAAACATTTTGGTTACTGTTCACTTCATCTGTGTTTATCATGAGTCACTTGCTTACATGTGTGGATGTGAACAGGCTCCTTATGTAGGTAAACTGTACAAACATCGAAAGGTTAAGGATTAGAATTGCCACCTGTCCCAATTTTCCCTTGAGTGTCCCGTTTTTTTTAATGGTCTACCGAGGGACACTGAATCAATGGAGCCATTGTTTACAAGCAGATGGATCAATTAATATTGAAATGTCCATGATTTTTGTCAGACATATGTGTCACCCCTAGTAAGGATCCTTGTTAGGTATGTGCAGTGGACATGTTGTCACATATAGGCCTGCTATAGAATCAATGAATGGAACCACAAAATTAAACATTACGATTAAATTAAATAGCTTTGTAACTTTAACAACTGCTGCAAAAGCTGTCCACATACATGTTTAGTGGTGTTTCTTACCTGTGATGCAGAACTGTACAGTAGTTTGTGTGCCCTTTCTTAGAAAGTGAATAATCTATTTAATGCTTCAAATGATCATAATGAAATGTGCCTCTTTGCCATTGATGTGCATGGCTAAAAGTGGGATAGGTTGTTCTCAAATAGCAGGTTTTTAAAACTCCTCATCCTCCATGCTTTGGGAAAGGCTGGACGTCAAACGGGCCTGGTCACACATTCTGAGTATGTTTCTTCCTTTTCAACACTGTGTTTTTCCATACTGTATTTTTCTATTTTTCCCACCACATCTGCATTCAACTTAGTCATTTAATTGCTTCAGAAAATGTTCCAGAACACTAAGACCCTTGGCAACATAATTGCTTGTAGGGATCCACAGTAATAGATTGTTTTAAAACACAAAGTGCATGTGATGTGGAGTATGCATGCATGGTTATGTGTGTGTGTGTATGCATATGTTTATATCTAGATTTATATGCAGATGTATGTATGTGTATTATGTGTATATGTAAAAAAAAATAATAAAAAAAAGTAATAAGGGGACAGTGTGTGTGTGCATGTGTGCATACACGTGTGTGTGTGTGTGTGTGTGTGTGTGTGTGTGTGTGTGTGTGTGTGTGTGTGTGTGTGTGTGTGTGTGTGTGTGTGTGTGTGTGTGTTTGTGTGTGTATGCTGGTTCATGAGCATGTGCATGTGTAGTATGTGTGTATGTGCCCTCATGTTGCTAAAAACATTCACCCACCCACACACACCTGCATCTCCCACCTGGGATTATAACATTCCCTCAGCCACAAAAACACTGAAGTCTTTCAGGAAGAATGCATGCTTACGCGGACCCAATAGTGGCGAGATAGATCCGCATCTGCTGAGACGCAATTTCTGTTGAATGACATGCATCCTCCTTCCATCTTCGATGCCAAACTCATGAAATAGAGGCCTCCTGTCCGTACATTATCAGCTGACAGCAGCCAGATGTGGTAAGTGACGTTTTTCCGTGTAAATGGTTTGAAAACACACAACAACAAAGCGGTCCCATGGCGTCCATGTCACGAAGTAGGCCTATCTTCCTTTATTTAACTTGTGGTGTCTGCTCTACATATCTCAGGGTTTGGTCTGTTGTGAAATACAGGAAATTCGGAAATTAAGATCAGGGGCACTGACTCACTGACCTTCAACTCTAGTGCTTTAGCTCTTTCCCTCATGGAACGCCTTAAGAAGAACCAGCCTTGTAGAACATTCTAAGGCTACCCTTGAAGTATAGGCTAATTCAATAAAACAAGTGAAACTGCTCATGCGATTACAAGTGATTGTTACACTCCAATATGCCTGAATCATAAACATATTATATATTTGTATTGGTACCCATCTGTGTTTATTGGTATTAATACCATTGGTCACTAATTTAGCTAACTTTGGGGAAAATCTGGAAGACGTTCATAGGGTCGTCAAATATCGTCATTATGGATAAGGCAAAGTTACTCCCTTATTAAGTTGAGACACACGGCCGCCATATTGGCGATGCCTTCGTGGTGCTAATTCGCGATGAGTAAGACCAGATCTGAGAGTCAATGGGAAACATGAATGGGATAACTGAGTATAGGAAGGGAGGGAACCTAACGGCTGTGAAAACCATATGGTTGAAACCGCCGTGAAAAGTTGACCAATCTAGAATGCTAAGTTGTGTCATTTAAGTCAAAATAAAGCTTTTTAAGCCCCTTTTCTCACGTTTTCTTTGACAGAGCGCAGGCGCAGTAGTTCCATAACAGCACGAGAGTGACAGCTTTTCGCAACTATGCAGCCGATGCAGCCAGATAATTGAATCAATGACAGCGCAGCTCAGAGGCAATTGGCTCTTGTTGCCAGAAAGGCGGGAGATGTGCAGGTAGATGCCATATTTGCGTTACGAATCCTCAATTCTATGGATGCTTACACGAGTGACCGGTCTCCTCTTACCCATACCGTGTCTAGATACGGAGGGGGCCGTCAAAACTGGTTAGTGAGGATACGGAAGGGGGGTCGTCAGAACTCGTCATTATGGGGAAAGAGATATGACATTAGGAGTGAATGAGAAATGTGACACGTAACTACTTCGCTATGAGGTCTGGTTGCAGTGTTTTTTTTGTCCTATATAGTTTTTGTCACTTGTGTTATCATCATGGGGCCAGTGGTTTGTCTTTGATGTGACCGCTTCAGACCATAGACTCAGAATAATTATGGTCTGTGACATTTTTCCCACATCACGATATGATACACACACGCACAGTCACCCAATTACAGTACAGGCCTCAGAAGTGACACAAAATAGCTGACACATTAGTATGTGCTGCACCCGCATTGCTGTGAAAGAGGACCAGACCCTCCAAACCCAATGACCTGCTATGACTACTACCAGTAACATATTTGTAGATTAAACTGTATTGTTTAGCGATTTTTTAAGCTATTACATTTCACTGTTTGTACAAAACCTTGTACAAAAAACACATAATTTGTTTGTACACCCCCGCTGATTGACTTTTATCATTTGGTTGGATTGGCTTTTTCTGGGTGAACGTGGGCTACTATTATTTTTGCACATGAATTATTTAAATCAATCTGAAAGTGACACAGAATGTACGCTCAAGCACTGACATTAGAAAATGGTGAAGCCCACAGCACCACACAGCATTCTTGCCAGAGAGAGAAAGAGAGAGAGAGCTGTTGTGTGAGACGGCCTGTGTCAACAGCATGTTTTTATTGCAGAGAGCACTCATAACCCTGAATCCCAGCCACATTCTGACGTTCTGTGGACTCTGTGGATGTTGTTGCTTACTTATGGTATGTTAGCATGATAGCTTGCTGAATGGTCACCGATCATTTTTAAATACATAAGCTTTACCTTTAGTAATACGAAGACACGGCCTATCCAATATCAAACAATGCACACATTTGCAGGATACCAGGACCTGACGTTAAACAAACTTCAACTCACAGCACTCAGTGTGCCGCATCCAAAAAATGGTCTCTGTCGGCATCTTTTTATCACTGAGGAGGCGCTTTGTGGTCTTGACACTGAAACACAAGATTTGTACTGAACAGAGGTGCAGATTGTGCCAAAAACACATTCCGTGGACACAGGCCCTTAATCTACATATAAGACAACTGATCCTGCACATGAATCTACAAAGTAGGCCTATACATACTTACCTTATGTAACGGAGACCAACTAGCAGAGGGTAGCGTGGAACGTTAGTAAACCTCCCTCCCGACGCCTCATACAGTATCGGTAGCACTGAGCTATCGGACTCGTCCTTTAGCTCAGCGATATCGTGCTGTGCCTCCCATAATACTTGAACTGTTGTGTCGACTAGGAGGTGGTGAGTTCGAGACCCGAGGGGTGTAATTCCCAGGAACACCTCAGTCACACTGTGATGGAGTGACCATCACTAGGGTTGTGGGTGTGTTCTGACTAACATGCCAACGAGCCTGGCTCTTTGGTGTAGCGGTCAGAGCCCCGGTTTACTACCCCAGAAGGTCTGGGTTCGAGTCCCAGCTGGGCAACTCTACTACCCTTCGTTACAAATGGTGTCAGAAGTGGGATGGTACCGTGAGGCCATCGGAAGCGTGCCCATTGTGTGTGAGCCGTAATTCCATGCGAGGGACCCCCAGGATTGGTGACCCCGGTGTGAGGGACCCCAGTGATGGGTGAAGCATTGATGATGGGGCACACTGGATGGGAGAAGCATGATGGGCAGTTGCGTGAGGGACACCATGAGTGTGTGAAGCGCACGGGTGCGCTTCCCGAAGGGGAAGGCAGTGTGATGGAGTGACCATCACTAGGGTTGTGGGTGTGTTCTGACTAACATGCCAACGAGCCTGGCTCTTTGGTGTAGCGGTCAGAGCCCCGGTTTACTACCCCAGAAGGTCTGGGTTCGAGTCCCAGCTGGGCAACTCTACTACCCTTCGTTACAAATGGTGTCAGAAGTGGGATGGTACCGTGAGGCCATCGGAAGCGTACCCATTGTGTGTAAGCCGTAATTCCATGTGAGGGACCCCCAGGATTGGTGACCCCGGTGTGAGGGACCCCAGTGATGGGTGAAGCATTGATGATGGGGCACACTGGATGGGAGAAGCATGATGGGCAGTTGCGTGAGGGACACCATGAGTGTGTGAAGCGCACGGGTGCGCTTCCCGAAGGGGAAGGCAGTGTGATGGAGTGACCATCACTAGGGTTGTGGGTGTGTTCTGACTAACATGCCATCGAGCCTGGCTCTTTGGTGTAGCGGTCAGAGCCCCGGTTTACTACCCCAGAAGGTCTGGGTTCGAGTCCCAGCTGGGCAACTCTACTCCCCTTCGCTACACACACTTACTGTATATTTATCATTGAGTCTATACAGGACTAATTAACGATAACTTCAGATATGAAGTAGGCACCACAGACACGGGCCTTCCTGATGGTGTCCTCTGTCCAGTTGGTACGTTTAATTTCTTATAACATCTACTATGCTTCTGGAACAGCCTATTCTCCCTTGGAATAGCGTAACAAGTGTACTTTTAGGATCTCTTCACAACCGTACACGCTTCAGGACCACAGGTCTTCTCTCTTTAGGGTCTGCACTGTCTGTCTGTGTGTGTGTTTGTGTGTGTGTGTGTGAGAGTGTGTGTGTGTGTGTGTGTGTGTGTGTGTGTGTGTGTGTGTGTGTGTGTGTGTGTGTGTGTGTGTGTTAACAATGCGCGTGTAGTCAGTGATGACGTAACTTCTAAAGGGGTCAATAAAGGGCCATACAACTAGTTAGTGTTTTTGAGGTCAACACTTTCTTCCTTTTTGACTTTATTTATGATAGGACAGTGAAGGCGGTGACAGGAAGCGAGTCGGGAGAGAGAGACGGGGAAGGGCCGGCAAAGGACCCAGGCCGGGAGTCAAACCCGGGTCAACCGCATGGTAGATGAGTGCCCTACCGTTTCGCCACGGCAGGGCCGAGGTCAACACTTTCAAGATGGTATCAGAGTTGACGCTTTGTCAGGAAACATTGTTAAGTTGAAGAAAAAAACCTAGCCTACTACGACAACCACTTTGTGTGACTTTAAAAGTAAGATTTTAACCTTTCATGTGTTGACAGAGTGTGGCCATGAATCCTGCCTATTAACGGACAAGAGGTCACCTCAGGTCCTTGTTCCCCCATTCAAAAAAAAAAGGGAGAAATCGTTTTAAGGAAAACATATTTTCAATATTCCCAACCCACCTTCCCCTTATTTTTGACGTACTCATCCCATTTCCCATTTCGATGTACTATGGGTGTCTAGTTTCACAGAGTGGGGCAGCTCTGTCGTCAGGCATACAGAGATGGCCTTCACCGAACACATGGCCTAGCGCTCGATGCATGTCAGTAGCAATTGCTCCCGCACATCAGGGTGACCCAGCCCTTGTGTATCTGGGAAGTATGCAAGATAGCTGAGGTCCTAAATGACGTTAGCCTACCGCTTATTTAATGTCAGCGGGCTTGGCCGCATCGGGACATCCCCAGTGCTTTCACACAGGGCTGAAGGTCTGCTTTGAGCCCGAATCGGTTCCCTCTCTTTCTCTTGCTCTGGGTCTTGTGTGGGATTCCTGAGGGCAATTTAACCCATGTGGCTTTGGCAGTATAATAAGCCTGCAGTACCTCACATGGATGGCAGCCACACGTTATGCTACTACGCTATGCTATGTTAGTGGCCTTATATGTGACTTTTTTTCCGTGTCCTAGCAATAAGTGGTGAGTTCACAATTAATCCGCACTAGCGAAGGAGCCAACTGTTCTGGTGGAGGGAGCGTGGAAGGGGAGGGGTTGGTTGTAAAGACGATGTGACCCACGCAAGGTGGTTAACCCTGGTGGCCGCACTCCAGGCTGCTGCCCACATGGGATTTCTGTGGCTGTGTGCACAAATTGACCGTGCCCAGATCTGGTCCCACAGTGGCCCCACTTACAGGGCCGCGGACAGCTTTAGGCGGGCCCAGGACAAAGTCGTCTGAAAGGCCCACCCTGCCGAATACATACAATGAAATGAGGAGCAAATTCTGGGCCCCTTGCACCATCTCCCTGGGCCTGGGACAACTGACCCCTTTGTGTCCCCTACTGTCGGCTTCCCTGGCCCCGTATGTGAAACAGATGCCCTGCGATGAGCTAATGCAGACGGAGGGCCCGTGTGGTATCTGATCTGGTTTCCCAGAAACCCACATTGCCCACAGAAAGCCCTCTGAGGGCTCACACAGGCCTGTTTGCACCACGTACTCAACCTCTAATGAACCATCTTGTCATCCCAATTTAGGTTTTTTTTTACTCCCAAACCATAACGTTTTGGGTTTTTTTTTGCTCCATGTGATGAAATGGCTAGGGACAAATATAAACTGAATGAGAATAAGCTCTTTACGAGCCCTGTGAGACATTAGCGTGTTATTAACATGTTTGTTTAACTTGTAAGTTTTATAGGAGGGTGTTTGTAATGGCTTGTGAATATTTCGGTTAAACCTAAAGCACCAAGGACATGATATTAAGTTAAATCTAAAATTTGGGTGATCACAGTGTGGTTGATGCACCATATCAAACAATAGGAGGGCTTTCAAATGATCCCTAATGTTCGCGTTGTAAGTATCTGCAGATGATGATGTACTGTGACTTTGGAACATCAGATATATTGACTGTTAGTATTAAGATGTTAGGGCACAGAATAGACAGAACACTGACACGTCCAATCCACATGGGGCACCACTTGGCCTAAATGTCTTGGTTCCTACAAAAGGTTGAAAAGGTATGAGGGTGAAACAGGAAGAAGATCACAGAACGTTTGGTTCAGGATGAAGAAGACACTGAGGCTAAGAGCAAACCTGTGAGCATTTCATTGTTTGTACACCGCATGCCTTCCCAAGATATTGAGGAATATTGTAGACAGGGCTCTATATTAACTTTTTTCATCACCAGCCAAAATGGCTTAGATGTTAACCCTCAATGTCTATTGCATTGTGCCAAAGGAGATACGGCGTGCATTAAGCGGCTACTCTTACGAGCCAAACACACACTCACTAATGGGCGAAAGTGGCTAGTAAGTTGGTCTTTCCTACCAACTGAACTTTCACCAGCATTTGGCCAGTTGGCTGGTGTTAATTTAGAGCCCTGATTTTTGTGCAGTGGAATTCGGACTCACAGTTTCGAATGTGCATTGGGGTTCCCACGGCCATCTTTGAACGTGGAGGAGAGCTTGCGGGAAGAGGGGCAGCTGCTTGCGCTGGCCATCCCTGATACCCAGATGCGTCGACGCTACGGCCGAGGAGGTAAGCAGCAACTCCCGTTCATGCATCCACCAGTTAGCGGTCATACATGCTGTCGAACATGTCACTGCATTTATGATTGTTAGGGTCTAGAGTGGGGACATCTAACATCCTAATAGTAGCCTATTGTAGGAGACAAGTAAAGGATGGATGGATCCACTTTTCTAAGTTGTATACTTGGATACTCTTTATTTTTGAAACTCGGGAGGTGAGTAAATTCAGCTTTATTTGTGTTTACCCTTCACTACACCTCCTCTAAGCACATCGCAAGTTGACCTGCTCTGATTACCTCAGAGTGGAAACAAGGCATCATTTCATCTGCCTCCCTCCCACCGTCTTGTTGTGACAACTGTGTCGTATCCAGGTGACACGGCCACCAGAGTTTGCTTGTTTGGAAGATGGCTTGTTTGAGAAGATGGCTTCCACACACACAAGATGGCCCCCATGTACAGCATTTAGGTAGCAATGAGCCCTGGCGGGTGATGGATATGTAATGATCCGTGGCTGGCTGTGTGGTCATTGTTTACTAGTGCACTGCATGGATTCCCAACCTGTAGGACGGGGTGCATTGCTGGGCCGCAGAAGTAAAATTGCAAGTAAACCATGAAAGCATATTCTAAAAAAGTAATAGGCCTATTTATATTTGTGTGTGCGCATGCGTGCGTGCATGTGTGCGTGTGTGTGCGTGTGTGTGTGTGTGTGTGTGTGTGTGTTTGTGTGTGAGAGAGAGAGAAAGAGACAGTGTTTGTGTGTGTGAAAATAAAACAAAGTTCTGTCCTGAATTACTGTATATGTTTCATTGCTGAATGTGTCTTTCAAAGCCTGAGCATTGCAAGCCCCTATTGGCTGTTGACTGGCTGTTTTAATGTATTGGTTTATTGGGCCAGAGGTGGGCCCCAAAACATGTGTGAGATTTTCAAGTGGGCCCCAAGTTGGAGAAGGTTGGGAACCCCTGCAGTAGTGGGAATCAGGATTTCTCCACTATGTAGCCTGTCAGAGGTTCCCGCTTGTAATGCAGGATAATAAAGAGATAATTAGGAGTGAGCCCTCAATGAGGCGACATACCTCAGTTATGTTCCTCTCGAGATATCCTTCATGAAAACATGACAGGGTACAATGTGATAGGGTGCTAGGAAATAGCAAATGGTTGAGCAAGCGATGTAAAATTATATTGAAAAATGTGCTGGACATGCCAATAAAAAGGAGTTACCTAAGAGTGAGGAATTCTGGAATTTTCCATGACAAGCAGCTCATCTGAGAAGAAAACGTTCTTCAATTCAAGAAAAAGAACTGAATTTAAAAAAAAAAAGAAAGAAAAGAAACAAGGAAGGGGAAAAAAGGACAATTTCATTTCAGGACTGTTAAAACAAGGACCAACGGATGTCACACACAATCTAAAACAATGGACCAAGTCTACTCATCTCTGACTAACCAAGTTGATTCCTCTGAAGAAAAACAAAACCCCAACGTCTCCTCTTTGAAACAAGTCATTGAAGTTAACACCTCATGTTGACTTAGCAGATCTGTGTGAACAGACAGTACCATACAATGAAAGGCCCTTTTCTCTCTTGAAAAGTACAGTAGGCTATTACAGTGCAGCATTCATCATCTCTGGCCAGGGACTGCAGAACTATGTACAGCGTCATGCTGCGCACCACCGAACAGGAAGCCGTGATGCGTCATGACAGGGGTATAGATTTAGTGGGGTAATCACAGGGCTGGAGAGAGTGAAGAGGGGGGCATTGAGGTGCATTGCACTGGGCTGGACTGGGGGTGGTGGGGGGTGGGTGATTTTAAAGTAAAGCACTTTTCCTGGTAATGTGAAGGGGAAGGTGAGGTGGAGGGAGGGAGGTGTGTGGGTGGTTTGTGGTTGTTGAGGCAGAGGAGGTGGTGGTGGAGCTGAGGTATGTGGCGGGACAGAGCAAGAGGGTGTGTGGGGTGTGGTGGACGGAGGTTGGGGGGTGATAGTATTTTAAAGTAAAGCACTTTTCCTGGTAATGTGAAGGGGAAGGTGAGATGGGGGGAGGGGGTTGTTGGGGGTTGTGGAAGCTGCAAAGGTGGTGGAAGTGTGGTGGAGGTGTAGTGGGAGAGAGCTAGTCCAGCGTCTGTTGTGGTTGGATCGCTCTGAACGTTTTCCCCTGCTGAGGCAATCAAAGAGCTGAGGCTTGAGAGGGGGGGGGGAGAAAGAGAGAGAGAGAGAGAGAGAGAGAGAGAGAGAGAGAGAGAGAGAGAGAGAGAGAGAGAGAGAGAGAGAGGGGGAGGTGCATACGGTATAACTAAAATGTAATGACACCTTTACATTACATTTTCAATTCGGCTTACCAATTCAACACAAGCAAATACGTAAATAACTTAGTATGTAAGAGAGAGGGGGGGAGAGAGAGAGAGAGAGAGAGAGGGAGAGAGAGAGAGGGAGAGAGAGAGGAAGAGAGAGAGAAACCTTTTGTGAAAGGTCTCTTGTTCTACACTTGATGTGTCACACTGCAAGGCGTCTGGACTTGTCTCTTCTTGCCCCTGGCTTTTCTTTTATGTGCCTTCCTCTTTTCGCCTCTGTCTTCCTCTCAGTTCCTCTTTCTTTCTTTCATTCTTTGTCATTCTTTCTTTCCCGCCCTCTCACCATCTCTCTCTCTTCCTATGTACAAAGTATGTTACCCGGAGGAAATAAGTAGATAGAATACCTGGGGTTGATGTTTCAGATGTGTTTCCTTCTCTGGTTAAGTCAAGGGTCCTTGCTGATTTTCATTTTCATAAGCTTAGAAATGATTTGGAAACATTTGAAGCAAGGTGGTCTTACAAGAACGCTTTGTGAGCTGTATTTAACAGCCATGTTTTGTAGATGATTGCATTTGTTGATTAATGTGGATTAATGTATGTATTGTTTGCCCTTGGCTAGAAGCCATGGAGTGATTGCACAACAACCTTAATGTAAAAATAAAGAACATTTTAAAATCTAAAAAAAAATCTCCTCCGCTTTCTC
>NC_085870.1:44922453-44972453 GCF_034702125.1 Engraulis encrasicolus | reverse complement strand
AAGGTAATTTGGAGTCCCGGTGATGCCTGTGGCAGGCGGCATACTAGGACTTCATTCCTTACTGGCCCCCCTACTGCACCGGAACAGAACAGGGTCCAGGACCAGGAATGAATGCGGAATGCTGGAGTGTTGTCCGTCCATCCATCTGCCACCACTTGCAGTATTCCATGAGCACATCATGCCGGGGGAGGGGGTACTGCATGGATTTGAACATGATGACAAATGTGAGCAGAGGCACGTACAGTACAGTGTTGGCACATTTTTGTCCAGCACATCTGTAGACATCGTGTAGTATAGCAGTGTGTGTGTGTGTGTGTGTGTGTGTGTGTGTGTGTGTGTGTGTGTGTGTGTGTGTGTGTGTGTGTGTGTGTGCGCGCGCGCGAGGCAGAAGATCTGTGTGTGTTTGTATGTGTGTGTGTGTGTGTGTGTGTGTGTGTGTGTGTGTGTGTGTGTGTGTGTGTGTGTGTGTGTGTGTGTGTGTGTGTGTGTGCGTGCGTGTTAGCGTGTGCGCAAGTGCAGAAAAAGAAAAACTAATGTCATTGATGGTTGTGGTTTATAACGAGAGTGTGGAATTATAGTATGCATAAAGTAGCCTACAATATGAATGGTACATAAGCAAACACACACAGACACAGACACACACAGACACAGACACACACACACACACACACACACACACACACACACACACACACACACACACACACACACACACACACACACACACACAGTTCAGGCCACAAACTGTACCTGCTGCCTGCAACTAAAAACTTGAGGAAGAAAATTGCTGATGCTGTGTCTGCACTGGCAAGCCAACTGAAGACGGCCTTCTGGCAAGCATGCGAAAGTGTGTGATGCATAAATGCTTATATGCGCTAATTACTGGATCACAACAAATAAAGAGAGAGGATTAGCCTGCAGACATTTAGGAACGATGTATTAAGAAGTGCTGACAGCTCCCATTACCTCAGAGAAAGTCACAGGAGAGGTCAAGCGCAGGTAAGATGCGGGATTAACCAAGGGAACTCCTCTCTCTCATTTATCTGGGGTTCACCACCACGCAGTAGTGACTGACAAGAAAATCCTCTAGCCCTTGACGACATTTTTTGAAAATATAAAGAAGTGTCATCCCTGTTTTTTTTTCTTAAAAGCCTCAGTGCAAGAGGATAATTACATGTAATTGGGTTTCTATTTTTAGGGAAAGGAATCTGTAGCCCACTGAACTTTTGGCAGCCAGCGTTTTGAGTGAGGTAATGTTAGTCATTGCGCTCCACAGGGCTGTGGCATCGACAAGCTGGGCTGTTTCTGACCTCCTGAGGTGAAACATGACCAAAGTGTAGAACAATTCGTAGAATAGCTCTCAGCGAAACATTCATCTGCTGGAGGCTTTTCCTGGAAAGAAAGGCGATGTTGAATGTGTATCTGAGAAATATCTGTGTGAAACAACACACAAGTTTCTTCACGGCCCACAATTCTCCAAAGGAGTGCCACATCCAAGCGTGACTTTTATTCTGACATCGTGGAAGCCTGTGAGCGAGGAGGGGGTGCTGCAAGGAAACTCTGAGGCCGAAAAGGTCCGCTGGCTTAAGCCAAGAATATTTTCAGCAGGCCTATTGGATGACAATAAAATCTTATGGTCTGGACAGCAGTCTCAGTCAACCTTGACCCAAAAGCATACAGGCTGGAAAGAGAGAGAGAGAGAGAGAGAGAGAGAGAGAGAGAGAGAGAGAGAGAGAGAGAGAGAGAGAGACAGACAGAGAGACAGACAGAGAGAGAGAGAGCAAAGAAAAATCTAAGCACACTGAGTGCCTTTCTGAAAGTGAGTTAGTGCTTTGAAGGTAATGAGTCAAAGTTGTCTGTAAAATACATAATCAATTGCACCATATATTTTGAGCTTTGATAAAGATGTAGATCAGCTCTGCCAGCTAGAGAGAAACTCTGGAAAATCGCCTAAAATATGTGAAGAAAAAAAAATCTTCAACATTAGCACAAAATCCGGGTGGAATCTTCCATAGCTGGGCGGTGTTATTGCGCTTCTTCCTCCTGTCATTCTCAGTAGAGCTGATTAAAACCCGGATGATCTGTTTGGAGAGCCGGACAGACCGGATGGCTGTCATGCATTGATCCGCCAAAGGCGGGTCAGACGGCATTTCATTAGTATGTCAACAAAATGGCAGTTACAGCACGAGAAATTGTGAAACCGGAATATATCCTCGTTAGTTGACTAACAGCCATTCTCTAATCTCTCTAGTATGCTGTTCAGTCACGAACACTCACTGAGTAAAACCGAACCAACTCCCGCCTCGTCATTCATCGAGCCTGTTTGATCCGTCCTGCCTGTTGTGGCCAATTGAGTCGCGGATCCCCACTCCCTATGTGTGTGCTTCTGACTCTGTTGAGGTCTACATTTCTAAATGTTAACAGTGCTCTGCCAACGCTTTTACATCTCAGTCTGTAGGCTACCCTCATGACTCTACTATCACTCACTGCGTTACAGCGTACAGACTTTAAAGCCACTGCTGTCACTCCCCTCGTCCGAGTCAGCAGCGGCGCCCTCGGCGACTCGGTGAGACGAATCCTGACTGAGTTGTTGGTAGCAGCGAATCCCCTACGGATCGGATCAACGCTTAAGTTTCGCTTTTGCCACGAGTGTGCGAGTCGCAAGGCAACTCGGCAGCGGAAGAGAGTGGTCATTTGCTGCTCGCCTCCTGTCTATCCCTGCTCAACTAGACTTCTGCTCCCAAATATTTGACTTTTAGTCTTCTTAAATACAAACACACACATTATTTATTGCAAAATCAGGAACATGCCGTTTCACTGCTGCCAAAGGCTCTTCGAGTCGTGGTCGCATGTTTAGTGAGGAGACCCAGGGTCGGATCGCAGCATGAGTTTAGGAACTGTGACGATTCATAAAGTGGGTTTTGTTGATCAAACTGTCTTACTCTTTGATTTATCAACGTGAATTGATAAATGGGACAACAAAGGCGAGGCGCATAGCCACTTAACAGCAGAAACGTTTTAAAAAATACATTATTATTATTTCTTTTTATTTATTTAAAATAAGTGATCCGAGTGATCCGTCTAATCCGGATACCCTCCTTGGAATGATCCAATCAATCCGGACGCCTCAAAGATTTGAGTTAAGCATCTCTAATTCTCAGCTGCATGACAGGTTGTGAGTAGCTTAAGTGGCACATCAGTAAAGATGAGGTCAGGTTGTTTATTCAATCACACGCAAGGACGTTTGACAGGGGGCATCATTAAACACATATCGATAGTGGGGGATGTCCAGATGGTATTGTGAAGACGAAGGTGACCATACCAGCTGATGAGACTCAGGTTAGGCCTTGTTCACACCAAGAGCGACCTACGCTAACTGAGCGACGGAAGTCATTATTTCTCTATGGAGGGCATGCGACCATCACGACCAGAGCGAATTCGCTAGAAGCGAAGCGAACTGAGCGACCAGAGCGAATTTTAACGATAAAAAGTCAGCTAACTTTATGGTTATGAACTACTGTATGACACGGTTTGGCGAAAACCAATTGAAATGTTCATAACTCCGAATGTCCCAGGCTGCAAGACAGAGCAGTTATGTGAGCTAAATCAAACATTTCAATGTCATGTCCAGAGCAGGGCTTGAAAACGAAATTATTTTTCAAACGTTCCGTTCCGAACGGTTCAGGCAAGTTTCAATTTAACGTTTTCGTTCTTGCAATCGTTCCCCCACAAAAATATCGTTCCTGAACCGGTTCGGAACGAAAAATAACGTTCGTTCTTAACGTTCCTGCAGTGTTTAACGGCCATATTAAGTCTATTTTCGTGGACTTTATCTTAGGGACTGTACGTTATTTACCGGGGGGGGGGAGGGCTGGTGCGCTGGAAGTCCGGTCAAAAAAAAAAATCATGGCCCCCCCCTCCACCTCAATTTTTTTCCCCATGACCCTCCCCCCACTTCAATTTTGTTTTCCCATGGCCCTCCCCCTACAGGTAAAAAAAAAAAAGTAAAATTGGTAGATGAACAACCATCATGAGAACAGTCAGAGTAGCCTACATCAAGGGCGGTTGTCTGCACTATTATGTGCTATCGATATCAGTGGATACCTATGAGAAGCCGCTAGAATCTACCTCTGCGGCTGCATGGGATGCCTTTTAACTCCACTGTCACCAAGACAAATTGCCTTCACTATTTTTTTTACGTGTTAAGTAATAATAATAATAATAATAATAATAATAGTGATAATAATAATAATGATAATAAAAACTTCCATTTCAATACCAATGTTCGAGTTGTTACTAGGCTACTGTAAACTACAAAGTGGAGAGAGTTTCCCCACCGCAGCTTTCCCTGCTCGACAAGCAGCGCCTTTCACAAGGTAGTCTATTTACATGTTCAGCACAGTAGCAAAGCCAGGGACGCAGGAACTGGTTTTGACCAGGGGGTGCTGTGAAAAAAATATCTGTTTTTTAGATGCAATGTCCTGCGTTCTAATCACTTTTAGGGTGAGGAATGGCGAATCACATCTGAATAACTTCCTCATGTTTTATGTAGCCTAAACAAGGATGGCTAGATTTAACTTTTTTTTCTTTAACATCTCACTTTGACATTATTAAGTTCTTCTTGCGGAAGTGAAACGCGCACCTGATGTGGAGGTGAGGGCGCGTTCACGAGCAAATCGCGCTGCCTTGACAGTTTGTCTCTTCAGCATGGGCAGTGTGCAATGTGTGAAATTAGAAGAAATGCTTTGACTAGGCTATGCGATGCACTCGTGAGAGGTGACCGGGCTTTCAAATAATTTAGATTTTCTTGCAATTGCGACTGTGGATCAGGTGCATCTCGATCCCCTGTCCTGTCTCCCAGACCGCGCATAAAAGCACGCACGCACACACACAGGCATAGCTCTACCTTCCCGAATGTAATTACACTCTGACGGCCAAAGAGTTCGCGATGTGATCGGAGCAAGAAGTAGGCTAAGCGCCAAAGCAGCTCGAGCCATTGCTGGCTATTGATACAGGGAGAGTGAGAAAGCCACCTTTAGTTTGCATTTAACGTAGGCCATATTTAAGACGCATTAATAGGTGGTGCTATGGTGGTCAAATCAGCAGCAAGAGGCAAAAGGAACAAATTGCCAAAACAGAACCAGTACAACATTCCAAAACATCCAACAATAGCACATTACACACCGCGGCAATTCAACTTTGACAACTGTGATGATAGACAAGCCAGGCACACCATCGGCTGTGCTCTCCTTCAGATTCACCCCATAGCCAACTCCGAGGCTAAGCTAGACTACTTCACCAGCAACAGGCAAGACCTAGCATACCAATACACGCTTCTACGAATCCAATCTCCACAGCAAGAAACAAAAGTCACTTCTTACCTGACACGATGCACAACTTTGGTGACATTCCCTTCACGCTTTAAATGTACATAATTCCTTGCTTAGTTGGTCCGTTTTTGTTCACCAAAGTGATGAGACTTCTCTTCACAAGTTAGCTCCTCCAATGGTTTCAAGACCTTATGATGCATGGCCAACACATCGCCCTTAATACCACTTTTATTACTACCTTGACACCACAAGCTAAACAAAACAAGCTCGCGTCACTGCACCGTTCTACCAAAGTACGTCTAGGCCTAGGTACTGTTCTTTCCGGTCTGGTTGGGGGTTGTCGTGCCGAAAAGTGAGTGCCTGCCAGAACACGAGTGCCCTCATTGAAACCAATGACATTTTTTGAGAGAAAATTATACACATTTTTGCAGAATGAATTACATAATTTATGAACTAAAATATGCTTATGAAACATTACTCGTCCTCCACTTAATATGAGCTATTTGAATGAAACTGTAACATTTGTTATGACAATTCTTCGATTCTTTTATGGAAATAATACTGAAATTGTAACCAGTTCTTTGTAATACTTCCAGAAGGAATGTAGATTCTTTATTGATAGGCTTTCCATCTTAAATTGTGTCGGATTTATCTGCAAAAATGGGTAACAAATGTCAGAAAAATTGGTCATTGGTTTCCATTGGTTTCAATGAGGGCACTCGTATTCTGGCAGGCACTCACTTTTCGGCACGACACCCTTTAAGTTCTTTGAACACAAATGTAAAGCACACGGCGGTGCCAATAAATAAAATCATGACTTACCAGAGGCTGTGACCACCAGTTGACTACAACACCTCTCCAAAATTCCTCTGGAAATGCCCATCCAATTCGTTGTCAAAACTTCCCAAACTGTTATAGTTCACCTCAGCTAGTTTGATATTTGCTCACGGGCATTTCCTATGATGCTCATTGTTCCTCCGTCGCACTAGCAATCCTACAGTGAAAGAGAGTCAGCGCGGGCAATCTACAGTAGCTGCACCTGATAGTTTTTTGACTACAGATACACGCTTCAGTGCTATAGTATGCACCGGGACCTTGCATCGCAAAGCGATGTGTTTCAGAGCATGTTTTATTATTGTTTAAAAAAATAAATAAAAATAAAATAAAATAAATTCGTTTTTTTTTTTTCCATGGCCCTCCCCTAAACTCCGATTTTTTTTTGCCATGGCCCTCCCCTCCACCTCATTTTTTTTCATCATGGCCCTCCCCCCCCTACGCACCAGCCCTCCCCCCCCGGTAAATTACGAACAGTCCCTTAGAATAGACGTACTCATTATTTCCCCTTGATTTACACAGCTATTCTCAAAAATAATAACACACACAAAAACACACAGATGGCTATCCATCCTGGCAGATTTAACCTATGCCTATAATTCTTATCAACAGTAGCCTATGCCAGCCCAGTAGCGGTGGGTGGAAATGTTGATTAGGGAAGCACAATACAGAATAGCGCAGGTGACGTTAGCATAATAAGAGGTGTCGATAGGCATGGATTTCAGTTCTTGCCTAGCTCTATTTAATAGGCCATGATGAGGTTTGCAGCAAGTGAAACGTGTAAGTAAAAGGGACACAAGCTTGCTCCACAAAAAAATCCCAAACTGTTTTGAGATGTGCACGATGCAAGGGGTCACTAGAGAAGGGACAGGTTGCATAGTCTAAAACCTCGGATATGCTCTCAGATATCGGCTACCAACCATTCCAGCGCAAGTCCATCACCACAAAACCGGAGACCTTTTGTAGCCTAACAGACAAGCGTCACAAAATAGTAAGAGTTTCCACGTAGGCTACTCCAGATCCCCATCAGCCCAGCCCTCTGCACGACAGAAGAGAATAATAACTTAAACAACAACAAATGCGCTGTCTTTCTCTATCCCTGCTTGTTGTCACACGCGACCTACTGTTATTCGTGATGACAGCCAGGAAATATTGCGCAATACTGAGGAAACCATCGAAACATTGAGTGGGCCAGCTAGCGTCAGTTCATCTGCCACGAATGACTTTATCCCGCATTGACCACAACAACAGATAAATAAGACGTCCTTGATTACAGCACATAAAACACCAGCTCTCACCTCCCTTCTCTACAACCGACAGTGGGATACGCTGCGCACAACAAAAGCACCTCAGTAACTTTACGACAACATACTTGCCATAACCGCATTGAACATCGAGGCACTCGGCGGTGCCATTACAAGTAGTAAGCTAAACATGACTTACCCACCAGTTGCCTCTCGAGAGCACTCTGCGAATTAGGTTAATCAAATCGCAATTCCTTTGCAAATCATAGACTGTATGGTCCAAATACCCTGTAGGAATCCCAACACCGATCTCAAGACATGTTCTCTTTTGCTCTCCATTGTGTCAATATAAAACTCTGTACTGTCCGTGAATGAGACTGAAGAAAAGCGCGGGTAAAGTGTCATCTCTCTTACAAAAACTTATTTGATATTGGTGGTCAACAACTTTAGGGCGGGTTTATTAGAGCCAACTTCCAATCACTACGAGAAAGCCAGGAGAAGCACATCCGTAAAATTTACCCAGGAAGTTTCTCACAGCATTACAGCCGCACTCTGATTGGCCAATGCTCCTCAATATTTTATCAATCGGCTGCAAGAGCTCAGGTGAAGCAAAATGCTGTTGCCGTAGGCTATGCATGCATCCCCTCATACACGTCAGTAACCGAACTAAAAGACTGCTCGTCGCCATGGTTACTCCTCAAACAAAATCGTGCACTTGTATGAAATATAGAGAACGAAAAAAAAAACGTTATTAACCGGTTTGTGGATTTCAGAATAAAGTTTTGTTGCGGAACACTTGAAGACCATTTCGTTTCCGTTTCCGTTTCCGTTCCTTGTAAAATTCCATAAAATTTCGTTCGTTTTCGGTTTTCGTTTTCGTTCCTTGAACCGGTTCGGAGCCCTGGTCCAGAGCGAATACAGTGAATTCAAGGCGAAACTTCTGCTACCTCCACTACCAGGCAGCGTAGGTCGCTCTTGGTGTGGACAAGGCAATAGTCTTTGTGGAATTAAATAGTTAAGAATAGTCAGGATGGTTGACAGAACTTTGTAGCGTCCTGTCAAATGCGGACTCAACTTTTCAATCACCCTGATGATACAAATCAATGCAACACAGAGACTCTTAACAAAGAATTCTTTCAGATTTCCTTCTTATTTGAAATATACTTCCTTGTCTGTCTACCTATTGTGCCTGTTTATGGTTGATGTCTGTGTGTAGGCCTATTTTCATGTCCACAATGTCCATGACTGTAGCCTAGTGTAGATTTTTGATGAAAGAGAAATTAAGTCCCTTTATGACATATACCTGTTATATGGTGTGCATTACAGTAAAGCACACTTTACTATTTTTTTGTAGAGGCGAAAGAGTAATGGCTCTTTTTTATATTAAAGGGTGTGGTGTGGAAAATCCTCAACTGAAGCAGAACAACCTGGGCCTTGATCAGCATTGAAATGCATGTTCAGTCAGTGAGTCACTTCCCCTTTGTGCATGGTTTTATGATCTTCCTGATTCATAAGAAATGTAAGGGGACTGTGTATGATCATGTCTATATGTGCAATATAAGAAAGTCAACCGCTGCCAAAAATGTAGGTTCAGTGTTTTTGCTCCAACAGAACAGAGTGCACATTGGCATTAATGTGTGATGCTTAATGTTTGAGATGATAAAGTTACACACATTATATGGGGATTTGGCTTTCCAACTGCCTCATTTTTTCTCTGCCTCTCTCTTCCCATCTTCTCTTTCACACTTACGGTATACAGCAGAAGCGACAAAAGCGACAGGAGTGATGGAATTCCTTAATTCCATTTTCTAAATGTCCCAGATTGACAAGGCTGCTCTGGGATAAGCTCAATAAAACATGCATGGCAACCTTTCCTGAGTGAGACTGTGTGTGTGTGTGTGTGTGTGTGTGTGTGTGTGTGTGTGTGTGTGTGTGTGTGTGTGTGTGTGTGTGTGTGTGTGTGTGTGTGTGTGTGTGTGTGTGTGTGTATGTGTGTGCGTGTGCGTGTGTATGTGTGTCTGTATGTGTGTGTGTGTGTGTGTGTGTCCACACCCTCACACATCCAAGGAAAGTTCTGTACACCATAAGCAAAGTTAGTTGATGTTTTTCTGTATACACCTCACCATGTGTTAAGTTGTGTGTATACATCACATCTCTACTCTCCCTTAAAAAAACACACGTTGAAAAGCCAGGAGGTGTGGAAACAGTAATAGCCAACCCACCCCCATACACAACTACCCCCCCACACCCACCCCACCCCCCATTCATAAAAGGATCTGTCATTCTGACATTGAGTCATCATCTGGGTTTTTTTTTTTTTGCTCCAGTGGACCAGCGAGAGCAGGGCTGGACTGGGGGAGAAATAGGCCGTGGGCACCTTTGGCTTCAAGGGGCCCCTCATAATTAGCGGCGCAGAACTGACGCACCGGTGGGCTCTGCACCCTTTTACATTTCTGAAAATAGGGGCCCAAAAGGGTGCGGGGCCCACCGGGAAATACCCGCTATGTCCGATGGCCAGTCCATCCCTGAGCGAGAGTCAGCCTCTCCACTCCACACTTAGCGCTTCATCTTTCAGCCCATTAAAGTGCTTTCACTCACAGTCTCTTAGTGCCAATTATCTTGTCGACATCATTGAGAAAAATCATTAAGGTGGGGGGGTGACATGGGCGCTCTTGACGGACAGATTTTGGGGGAACACCTTGGAGACGGCACAACAGAGGTTCTCAAGGCATGCTCGGGACGGGATATGGCCTGGTATGTTATGTTCACCCGTGTTTATATTCGATCGACCCCACCTTGATACAGCACACACACACATTCACCCACATGCACACACACGTGCATGTACACACACACGTACACGCATGTATAAACTCATAATGACGCACGCACGCACGCAGGCACACACACTCACTCACACACACACACACACACATATACACACACACACACACAAACACACACACATACACAAACATATGTAAACTCAAAATGATCCACACGCAGAAACTCACACACACGCACACAAACACACACACACACACACACACACACACACACACACACACACACACACACACACACACACACACACACACACACACACACACAGCTAGATACAAATACACAAACAAGTGACAACGTACACACTCAGACACACATGCAAAGACACACACACATAGTACAAACATACAGTACTAGACACAAAGAGACACACAAGAGACAGAGACACACAAATGCACAACACACAGAGCTAGGTACATCTATGCACACGGATGCATGCTCGCGCACACACACACACCCCCACACACACACACACACACACACACACACACACACACACACACACACACACACACACACACACACACACACACACACACCCTTTGCACATAAAGAAGAGAGCACACCGCATTTAATTTATTACCAAGTGACCCTTGTTGACCTTACAAATTCCGCAATGTGAAGGGCGACCTTCTCAAGTCCATGTGAAACTGTTAGGTTACCCGTTTAACTGCCTGCCAGCTGAAAAATGCAGTGGCCATAATCGCATAATGACTTGCTGCTCCTTTCACTTTAGTTTGTGTATATTGCGGGAGTCAAAAGTTTAACTCGGCTTTGTTTAAGAGGAGCCACAGTGTGTCAAGTCAAGTTTGGGAAAAGACTTGATGCGCCGTTGATGCGTCCTTTAACCACCCCATTTAAGAAAGGCCATAGGAAGTTCAGCTAGGGTCAAACGATGGGCTCGGGGACAAGCTGCACCTGGGTGGCGCAAGAGCCACACTGCAGTCAACACCTCTCGACGTGGAAATTGGCAACCACCCTTGGGTGTTTTTTTTTTTCATTTTCAAAGGTAAAACGTTGAGATGCTGGGGAGCAGAGGCGCATCTTGTCACCGGGCTAGGCAGGCAGCCCTTTGGGGCCCCCAAGCCTAGATGGTGAAGAACAGCTCGACTTTAAACTATAATAGCTACAATTTGTTTTGAATGTTCCTTCCTTGGGGTTTTTGCTTGGGGCCCCCACTGACACTAGAATTGGCTCTGCTGGGGAGAGGCAGCATCACTGCAGCACATCGCTTACTTGCCCCGCTCACCTCACTCGCTCACGCTCGGGTGACACATCTGTTGCCGCGGCGACCAGGTCAACAAAACAAAGCGCGGCCCCTGTCCGCACCTTTTGTCTGGAGTTACAATTGCTGGGGGGGGGGGGGAGCTTTAATGATCCGTTGACACTTTTACCTCAGCGTGTTGATAGGCCTTGGAAAAGGTTTTAAGTCAGCCACTGTGACTTCTTCTTCTTAGGGTTCTTCTGGAGTGTCTCTGGATGGGACGGGAGGCGTGAGAGAGAGAGGGTGCAGGGACGGAAGATGACTCCATGGGCCCCTGGGCCAGAAAGCAAAGAAGGAGACCATGGGTATCGCTTGTTTCCAAAAAAGGGTTCCGGTGGTTGTCCCCTGAGAAATTGTGAGATGGGGTCGCCGGCGGGCCTATTCTCAACTACATCAAAACAACATCGCTTGACATTACCGAGAGCCTTAAGTTTAAGGGTGCGTCTCATTTCTTCGCCTTGACCCTTGGTCTAGCCCTTGTGACTTGTTGTGTGCGTTCATGTGAGACGAAGTGGTGTCTCAATTGGCAAAGTGACGAAGGGGAAGGGCTAGAACGCGTCCCCGTACCCCTTGGTATCAAGTAAGGTGAGGGACCCCTCCAGCCGACCAAGGGCTTTGGCAAGCGGGCATGACATTCGATCGTCGTCGGCACATGCTGAGTCATAGTCCTAAGTTCTAGCTACCGCAGCGACCCATTGTCTGTTGCTATCATGGTTGCTATAATTGTGAACGCATTCGACATTAGCACATAGCTTACGTGAGCTAGTTCAGTCTTTCTCAACAGGTGTGCCGGGGCACCCTGGGGTGCCGTGGGCCCCCCTCAGGGGTGCCACGGAAATGTGGCTGATAAATGAATTATGTAATATAATACATATTCGTCTAAATTGATAACTTAATGCTAGTCAGTGGAATCTTTCATCTGCCATTTATGCATAACAAAGTAAATATATGTCGGCAGAGTCAGCTGCAAATTCGAGTAGGTCGTGTGACGTCTCCAAATGTGTTACTTTTCTAAGCTTTTGTGGTATCGGATGCGATGCCATGCTATGGCTTGTTGGTTTGGGGTGCCTTTTTTCAGGAATTGAAAGGGTGCCTCGCCTAAAAAAAGGTTGAGAGGAAGGTTGAAAACACTGAGCTAGTTGTCCGACTCGGTGGAGAAGGCAAGTAGTAGCATCCCTCTCCTCCTCCCCTGCTGCAGTCTAATGAGTGCACTTGGAAGAACTTAGAAGAACTCTGCCTTGATCTCTGAAACTAATCAATGAGTCAATAAACTAAAGGAACCAAAATAAAAGAGGAGAAGAATTGTTGTTAGCTTGAGAAAGTGAGCTCACAGCACAGACAGACAGACAGAGAATGGCAGCGAGACGTTCCAAACAATCAGTTGCGCAAACACAGGATGAACTGATTAATGTGTGTGTGTGCGTACGTGCGTGTGCGCTCGAGTGTGTGTGAGAGAGAGAGAAGGAGAGAAAGAGAGAGTATGCTTGTTTGCCTCAGACAAAGGAAAATGATAAGGTGTTTAAGGTGTGCATAATACATAATAATAATCATCATCATGAAATAGGACAACGAATAATGCAAAGTGAATAATAGTAAAATGATAATGATAATAGTAGTTATTAGTTCCTTTCCACACGTGTAATTTCTTTCATGTGGTGCGTATCTCTCTTGACAACGGACTGGGCTACAACATCCACATCCCTGGAGGCCATACAAACATATGTTTCAACACACAGACACAGACACAGACACGCACGCACGCATGTACGCACACACACACACACACACACACACACACACACACACACACACACGCGCGCGCGCGCGCATGGACGGACGCACGCACGCACACACACACACACACACACACACTATTCGCTTGCACTTTATGCACACATTATGCATACTGTCATATATTCCCCTGCTCTTTAATATCACCACTCTCACAGCTGTCATACACACCCAGGTGATCTTTGCACACCTTCTTTCCAGACTTGCCCTCAAGCTGTCACCACAAAGGTGTAAATATTTGGCAATGTGTGTGTGTGTGTGTGTGTGTGTGTGTGTGTGTGTGTGTGTGTGTGTGTGTGTGTGTGTGTGTGTGTGTGTGTCTCTGTGTGTGTGTGTGTGTGTGTGTGTGCGTGCGCGTGGTGTGTGCATGCATGCATGTGTGTATCTATTGCATCTTTTCCACTGCCGTCTTTCTGGTAGGCCTACAGCATGACACAGCGCGACTCAGCCGCCACTTTTTACTTTTCGAATAGGCACGACACAGCTCAATCGTAAAGCAAAACATGGCTGCAGAGTCACGCTGTGTCAAGCTGTAGGCCTACCAGAAAACCGTCAGTGGAAAAGAGGTATACGTGAAAAAGGGGGGCGCAGCCACATCATCACAATCACCAGGTGTATTTCCAGCCTCATGGGAAGCGTAAGTAAGAGAAGGAGCTTAGTGTCTTTTGTTGCCAGACAAAGGAGACATAAGTGGACGGAGTCTCCTCCACTCTGGGGGAAGTCAGCTCACGCTATCCCAGCATCTGCTTCATGCACGTGTGTACACACGCGCGCACACACGCACATGCACACACACGCACGCGCACACGCACAAGCACACGCGGCCAGGGCTGGCCAGGGGTCAAAAACCAGCAAAGACATTTTAGGCTTACCGGCCCATCACACAAGTCTACAGTCCATACTGAATATGCACCAATGGGCTCACCCTTCTAAATAATGGGCCAATCAAAATACTCAAGAGCATCGCCCCTTGAGGACAGTCGGCTCACCGGGAAAATGCCCTGTGTGCCAGACTACCAGCCCAGCCCTGCACACGGCAGTTCCAGGCAGTTTTACACACAAAAAGAAGAATACATGCTTACACAGACCAATGCAATGCAATGTAAGAGAAAAAAGCTACAGTCAATTGACTGTTTCCATAGCAAAAGCGACATGAGCAATAAAAAGCGACACAGTATGACTGTTAAAAGCAGAATGCAAGCATTCCGACTAGAGGTGTGTCGTTCATGAACGATCCGTTGTTTTGAACGGCTCTCTGAAGTGAACGATGGGAACCGGCTCACAGCTGGGGGAGCCACTCGACCGTTATTTCGTTCATTTTTCATTAATTTTAAGCACGTGACCTCGACCAGAGTAATTAAATTTGGGAAAAAACACAATTGTTTGCCTCAAAGAGAGGCAAAAACGGTCTTTAGAAGCAGGAGAATAATCAGTTGTTGTTTGGACAACATTACCTTGAGGAGGAGTCAAAACATTACATTTTTAACACTGAATAAATAATTTAAAAAAGAGCCAAAAGAGCCAGTTTTTTGAACGGCTCTTTGAAAGGAACGAGCCACTAAGACCCGGATCCCGAAAAAGAGCCATAAATCCCATCTCTAATTCCGACAATCCAAAAGGCTGTGGCAGCTGTCACCGCACCGCAACATTGTTCATTACCATAAAATTAGCTGAAGTTCGACTACAAACTGTCGCTCGTGACGCTTAAATCGTTCCTTGTCGCCCAAATCGCTTTTGTCTCTTTAGTCGCCAGTTCCTTTATAAACACGGCCTTCTACTGTATGTGTTTGCACGTTAAAGCATCCACACCCATCTACAGTATGACGTGCAGTTAAATATGCAGCATAGATTTGTAAACATGGGTATGAGTGGTTTTGGGGAGAGCTCTCGTCAAGGCAGCGCTGTGCAGTCAAGTAAGAACCTCAAGCCCTGACAAGTTGGCCCAGAAGACACGGTTTCTCATCTGGTGCACTCTGAAACTTTCTAGGAAAAGACGGCCTTGTTTCCACAAAACATAACCACAAAACATAATTTTCAGAGGTTGTGCCCATACGCAATAGGCACCATGTGGAGAGTTTTGGAACAGCGAGCAAAAAAAACAAAACAATGAATTGAGTGGAAGTGGAAGACTTTTCTTAGCAACACCAAAGCACTCCGCATTCCTCACTTCCCCTATAATTCACAACTTTCACAAAAGAAAAACTTCTTGTTGGCCAAAACTCGGCTCCTTTAACATGTTACTGTGTATTGATTGTCCTCATAAAGCCTGGTGGATGCCATTTTATTTTTAATCAGATAGGTCATTCAAGGCCGGCCTTTTACTGTGTTTTCTAAAGACTTACCACCCGACAATCCACTATCTCCCAACCATGCCTACCATATGATAGTAAGCCTGTGCCTGTGCATGCCAGAGGGGTGTGTGTGTGTGTGGAAAGAAAAAGGGGACTATGTGACACTCCAAAACATCAGCCACCATGTTATGTATCCACACACTTATGGATAGTCAGACAACAGGTTGGAAGATTCCCTTGTCCTTCTGATGGAATGGAACGATACAGTTCACCCAAAGGCTAATGACAGGTAGCAGGGTTATCCCGCATGCTAATATTTTTCCACGGGCCACAGCAAAATCATGATAAAATGACAATGATTAAATGAATTTGGATATGTTACCAAGCCAACATGGTCATGTTACTGAGCCATGATGGTGTCAAGACATTGCAGCCACATTTAGACAAAGTCTAGCACAGCGTTAATTCTGGGAGGCCATGGTAGTCAAGCGCTTGCTGCTTCTTATCTGTCTCAGGAGCTCTAGATCAGCTAATCAAATCTCCTTCCTTCTCATTGGTCAGGTTCAAATTTGGTGCCTTTTAAAAGTTATCTGTTTTGTTCCCCAACTCCTGTCTGTTTACTTTTCGCATCCCATTACCTCCCCAGCTCAACCTTGTCCTGTACGACATGGCATAGGCTTCTCCTTGTCATGTTCCCTGCTCTGTTCCAACAGTAACTCGCGCCATACGTGAAGTCTTTACGAGAAAAACAGACAAAATCAACTTTAAGCCTCGTGGTGCCTTTACGTATAGCCTCGTTTCTCGTGGTTGGGCGACGAAAGGGGGAACTGACAATTGGGGTAGTTTGGTTCTGGGGGGAAGAATAATGCGGACGGACGTCAACAACCAAGCGCGACTGAAGGCTAACTGGAAACAACAGTAATCAAACATTTCAAACAAGTGATTTACGGTTAAGTTTAGGGTTAAAGGATTTATCCGGAGTTGGAACAAGTTTGCCTGATTTTTGCATGTTTGGGATGAAATACAGTCACTCTAGAGCAAAATCAAGGCAAAAGGATGCGTTTTGAGAAAGTTTGATAATATCACGTTAGCCTCGTTAGCCAGATCAGCTATGCAATATGAAAGATGCGGGCATCGTTTTTCGGCGGTTACACACATTTCAAAAACACAACATTTTAAAGTCTTGCACAGCTCAAAACAACGTCACACGTACCTCATAATATGTTGAGGGTATCCACACATAAACCGAAGTGTCCAAAGCCCTTCATGTATTCTTGAAAGGTCTGCAGAATGTGTTTTGTGAAGCTACTACCTTGAGAATATCTAAATTGCGGTCAAGACAACTATTTGACTCTAAAGTCCACCAAGTAGATTGCCGAGTGCGTCGCACCATCAGCTGTGATTATTTCCATAGCGAGTAACCACAGCTGATGGTGCGACGCACTCGGCAATCTACTTGGTGGACTTTAGTGTCAAAGACTTTAAGGCAAGACTTTAAAATGTTGTGTTTTTGAAATGTGTGTAACCGCCGAAAAACGATGCCCGCATCTTTCATATTGCATAGCTGATATGGCTAACGAGGCTAACGTGATATTATCAAACTTTCTCAAAACGCATCCTTTTGCCTTGATTTTGCTCTAGTGTGACTGTATTTCATCCCAAACATGCAAAAATCAGGCAAACTTGTTCCAACTCCGGATAAATCCTTTAAGTTTAGGGTTAGGGTTAAGGTTAGGGTTAAGGTGAGGGTTAGGGTTAGGGTTAGGTTTAGGCTTAAGGTTAGGGATAATGTTGCAGGAAGGGAGACATGGCATGAAGCTGACACAACGACAGCGCTCCCCTCCCGAAATGCACGCACGCTACTCGGGTGATCTCTCTCTCTCACTCGCTCTCTCTCACTCGCTCTCTCTCACCCACTCTCAACGACAGCGCGAGTTGCCCGACTACGAAAAATGAGGCTATATCGTAGTGACACCAGGAAGCTTGTAGTTGATTTTCATGAGAATGGGCTCTCTGTTCATGGACGAATTGTCTCCTAATGTCAAGTTTGGTGAGCATTCCGTATGCTGCTGCTGTCCCCTGAATCTCTGCTATCTTTGGTACTCAAGGAAAACCAGGGGACTCCTCTGAACAGAGCCATACTGCCAAGTCTAATTCATGACTATTCAATATTTGTTTTCATTCTTGACTATAATAGACCCGACAAAATTGTGTTTATATATCCATAGGCAAATATGGTGAGAGATGAATGTGTGCCCTACCAATTTCATTATATCTTGATCTGAACTGCAAGCTTGTCAGCTTCAGCATAAATGGCTTTGAGTCATGACGAAGAAGACAATTGTCACTTGCTATTCAAGCTGACACACACACTGACCAAAAATAGATTTGTGTTGATCAAAAAATGTCACTCACTGTTTGAACAATGGTGTATCCGACTGTAAGATAAAGAAAAATTGGACAGTCAAAAATAAACAAAAACCTGCCCTACTGACATAACTCTGAAAACAATGTTTGACACCAGAGTTAAGTCCTTTGATCTGTAAGATGTCAAGAGCCCCCTACCAAACACCTACTGTATTCTGAAGAAGAGTTTGTACTATTCCCCCCTTCACACACACACACACACACACACACACACACACACACACACACACACACACACACACACACACACACACACACACACACACACACACACACACACACACACACACAAGCAGAGAGAGAGAGAGAGAGAGAGAAATAGAGAAATAGAGAAATAGAGAGTGGACAGACTGCAAGTTGGAGAGGCACATCGTTGTGAGAACAGTTAATGCAACACAGATGGACAAACACACCACAAGATATTCAGGGGGCATATGCTCAGACAATGAACAAGAAGTGCTGCCTTGGCTGCTTCTGAGAAATAATTCAATTAAAAGGAGATTATTTACCATTCGGGCCCCGGGCTCGTTTGGGGCCGCACCTGTGGAACGAGGAGGATGGCAGACAGCTTTGTTTTGTCAGAGCAATTACCCTAATGTTTGTTGAAGAAGCGGACCCAATGCAAACGGATGAGGAGAGACTATCTATCCGAGTCGAGAGAGAGAGAGAGAGAGAGAGAGAGAGAGAGAGAGAGAGAGAGAAAGACATGTGTGGAGAAAGAGGGAGCGAGAGAGGTAGGGAAAGAGAGAGGAAAAAGGGGGCACGGGTGGGGAAAGGAGAGAGAGAGAGAGAGAGAGCATTTCCACATGGTCCTCCTATGCTCCTCTTCTTCACGGTCATTTGTCAAGTTTGGTTTACAGTGTTCATCAGCACTTCATTTGCAGATGCATGATGACCAGATGCTCGCTGCTACTTGGTGCCATCTTAGACTCAGCTCTCAGAGATAAGATCACGTCATAACATTTTTAACACAATTGTATTTTCCACTCAGTTTTTTTTTCTCCTTCTGCACTTCCTAGGAGTTGGTATTGGAAAGAGTTCACATTGGCAGGGAGCACATCAGGCCGGCCAAGGGGGGATTGGTGGTGGTGGTGGTATGGTGTGCTTGTGGAGATGCGGGGGGGAGGGGTGCAAGAAGAAAGAGAAGAGGGAGAACAAGAAGAAGAGGAAGAGGAAGAAGAAGAAGAAGAAGGATGATGATGATGATGATGGGGGGGAGGTGGGGCACAAAAGACTCGCTTGTGTTGCATTCCCTGGAGTGTGCAGCAGTTGGGAAGGACATTATGTGCCACTGACTATGCACTGCCTCGACACGTTACACTCCAAATACAACGTCCGCGTGTGTTAAGTGGACAAGTGTCAATGACAGTCATTACAGGACAGAGAAATTAACGAGTAATTGCATTGCAACAGTCCAGGTGTGCAGTGCAATGCAACCTCCAGGAAAAATATTGGGGCTCTGCACTTAAATGGCCTTGCCTCAATATTGTGTCTGATTTTGTGATTTGGCTTCCTGGAGTGACATAGGAATGGTTTGGACATGCCATGATAGACTGTTTTTTTATACATTCCCATGGAGGAGGCAAATGCTAAACAACTTTACCCAGACCCAGAAGAAGAACCAAGAATTAGCGTAGAGGTGGAAGGAGAATTAGGAGAAGAGGAAGAAGAGGACGAAAGAAAGAGGAGGAGGATGATGAAGATGATTAAAACAACAGCGGTGATGAAGATGATGAAGAACAACAAGAAGAAGAAGATGATGATGATGATGATGACGATCATGATCATGATGATTATGATCATGATGGCAAAGATTGTCAAAACGTTCATTAATGAAACTAAGCAAGGGGTAGTGGATGTGCTAGTGTAATGTGAAGAAGAGCTGGATCAGCTAAGCAGGAGGTGAGCCATGAGCCATGGATGCCGACCATATTAAGTGGAGGTAGCTCTGTTAGAGTGGTTGGAACACACGTAGTATATTTCCATGAAAGAAGGATATGTTTAACTGCTTTGTGAGGAGACCAAGAAGAAAGAGAAAAATGAGAACACACATAAGAGGAAGGGGAAAAAGAAGAAGAAGAAGAAGAAGAAGAAGAAGAAGAAGAAGAAGAAGAAGAAGAAGAAGAAGAAGAAGAACGACCCAGGTGAAAAACCCATATACTTAAAGTGTACTTTTTTTGACCGTACTTAGTACAAAGTGTACTATTTTCGGCGATTTAAAGTGCGCTTCATTGCACTATTAGTACGCTGAAGCACTACTAAAGCAGTACTTCAGCACACTTGCAGCACACTGAGGATGCTAAATTGGCACCGCTTTTGGACAACTTTAAGTGCACTACAAGCATACTTTTGAAAGTATGCTCCAAACACGCTTTTCATGCATTCGTATGGCATTAATAGTGTGCTTGAGTACACTTCTATAACATTTTATTGTTACTATATACATTTTAACATGTTACTAGAAGTACAATAAAAGTATATTAACTTCATGCTTCTTTGGACTACATTGGAACATTTTAAGTCTGTAAAAAGTATATCATATTAAGTATTGTAAATATATAACAGGTATGCTTGAAATATATTTACAGTACACTCCCAAGTACAACAAATAATATAAATGTAATACTACAATCCATGCTGGTTCTCAGAGCTTGTACATTCCACAAAGCCACATGTCACAGTAGTGATACAGTATGCATGCCTAGCACGACTGACATTAACAATCATTGCATTGTTACAGAGATTTCAGATACACAATTCACTTTATTTCATTCTTGTTCCACCTTCCTGCAGTTGATCATTTGAATTGATCACAAATAGTGACCCTTGATTCTTTGTTTGAACAACTAGTTCCAACTTACCTCTCACCATGATATCATGGGAAGTGTGAGTCTATATATACCAGAACATATACGTGACCATCATAATGACGGTGGGAACATGGCCATTTTTTGTGTACCACTTTAAAATGTTAAAACTCCTACAATAAACGCAGAATATAACAATGAGTAATATTTTCATGCAAACCAAAGATATTCCTTAGAATTAAATGGATTTCTGTTTGAGAAATGTAGCTCCAAGAAGTGCATTGCATGATGGTACATGCATGATGGTGCATGATGGGTAAATGAACTTTGTGTAAGCACACTTTGAATATATTTGGGTGAAGTACAATCATGGTGCACTTAGAAAAAGTGTACTTGCAATATGTTGAAGCGATTTACTTTAAAGCGCACTATAGAAAATCACACTTCAAAGACATTTGGGTGAAGTGTAATCATATTGCACTTTAAAAAAGTACAATTGCAATATGTTATTAAAAAATACACTTTTAGTAAGTTCACTATTAGAACACTATTAGTATATTCCTCTAAATACACTTTAGCCAAACATCTTCGAAGTACACTTGAAGTATGGTTCGCTAAGTGTACTTTCTTTGAGAGCAACTTAATTACATCTAATTTTAAGTACACTTTAAATAAGCATATTGTAAACATACTTTTTCTTAGCACAAAAAGCACGAGTGCACTTTTAACATGCTAAGTACACTTCAGTCATGCTTTTATTGTACTAAATTGAACCACTTTTTCACCTGGAGAGGACGAGGACGAGGACGAGGACGATGATGACAAAATAAGCTAGTCGTAGTGGATGTGCTGGTATGATGTGGTGAAGAGCTGGATCTACTTGTGAGGAGGTGGGAGGTGGGCCATGAATCCTGACCACCATTAATCGCTGGTATCATTAATGTCCTCCCCAACTCCACCCCAACTTACAAAATGTGTTTATTTTTCTCCTGTGTGGAATGATCTCCCGGCCCAATCTGACACTCATTGCATGTTTTAACCCTATCCAGACCGGGCTTTTTTGGCATTCCTGGGACCGGGGGGGGGGCTCTTTTGACCCCCCCCTCATAACTTAGGAACCGAATGGCGTATGACCACCAAACTTGGAGGGGATGATCTTCAGCCAAAGATCTATGAATGACATCAGTTTGGTGTCATTATTGGATATTATGACGTCATTTCCTGATTTTATTGCCCAAAATGTCACCTTAATGTATTTTCCATTTAACTTGGGTAATGCACATCAATTTTGGTTATTATGTGCATCACACCACTTCAAATGTTCACAAGGGTGTCTGATGCTAATGAAAATGTAAAAATATATGAAAAGTGATGATGATGAGGCTTAGATTAGTGATTTTTGGTCAGGCGTACCTGTCAGAAAACCGTTGCCATGGCAACAACACAAATGATAAACCTAATCTTTTGGTATCACATTGTAGCCAACTTCATTCTAGGAAAAGTCACAAAGTTTCGTAGTCATAGCTTTAGTCATTCAAGAGTTATACGACATCAAAGTTGGTGCGGGCACTTTTAGCCCCCCCCCCCCCGGTCTGGATAGGGTTAAATCAAGACTTAAAAACATTCCTTGAGAGCGCATTCACATGATGCACCAGAGAAAAGACTCATCATCCGTCATAAAAGAATTCAGTTCAGATCAGATCAGAGTTATCAGCCTGGTCTGGTCTAGACAGTGCAGTGCGTACCTCAAAGGAATGCCTTGACCTTACTATATTTTGTTAAACTCAGATACGTGATTACTTTTGTCATGATCTGTCTACATAAGTACTTATAGACTATTATCAATACATGAAGATAGAAAAGGGAATCATGAGTGCACCAGCGCTGCCTCGTGCTCCCAGGCTCTTGTTTATCACTGACATGTCATGTCAGGATGTGCTATTAAATGTGTGAATCTGCTGAAAAGCCATGGTGTTAATAACTTTCCTTATAATGGTGTGTATAGTATTATAATATAGCCTACCCTTATTTATGATATTTATTGTCGCGTCACCCTCTTATTCATAAGTTTTATGTATTTATTAGTGGTGTCAACAATAATCAATTCAGCAATGCATCGCAATCATTTCAGCGGGGACTGATACACATAACAGCTAATAAAATGTTCAGTATCTAACAGCTTGTATTGCCTCATGACTGATGAAAAAATTGCCTTGGTTTCAGTAGAAATGTAATGCATTGCAATGCATTGCAGAATCGGATTGAAACCCTCCACTCTCACCCAGACAACTGCCATCCCATGCATGCAGAATTTTCATTTTTGTTTCTTTTATTTTCCCCAAATGTCTTGATTAGTGTGCAGAACCTAATGTGATACTGAGTGCAGTCTCTGTAAATGGCTGACAGGCAAGCAAGAAAGATACGAAGAGACCACAGGATTCCATGTCTTGCTATGGGTCACCTGGTCTGATACATAAATCAAGTACTGTAGATATAGATGCAATTTGTGTTTGTTGACGACGTTTGTTGACATTCCTCATTCAGCAAAGGAAGTACATTTACACTGACAATAGTATTACAAACCAATTATAGGGGCTTGTAAAACACTGGGCACTGCATACTTGAATTACATTTTTGAAAATATATATTTGCACAGACGCAGTATACCCTCATTTAATACTGTACCTGCAAAATGGTATGCACTATTTATTTGTTTATAGTCTAAATTAATTACCCCAAGACCATGTTATTACCCTCCCTTTTCTGTCCTCTGTCTCATTCCTCAGGTAATGACGATGTTCCACTTGATTCTCAGTTGGCACAAGGATGTCATTAATTTCCTGACGTTCCTGAACCTGACAGGGCCTTCTTCTTCCATTTGATAATTTATGTTCCCTACTATTTGCCGAATGTGGTATTGAGAAATTGCTTTTGTAAAAACGTTGTGGTTTCGGCAGTCAGTCAGACAGTGTTGAAAGGGCCTGTACCATCAACACCGTGGCATTCCCACACAGCACATGCAGTCATCGTATTCTTGTCATGTCTCATTTTGCCCGATGGAGACCTGCTGCAAGGAAGGCAGTGGCGAAACAATTGCGCACAGGGGCCCAGGACAAGATCGCAAAACACACACACACACACGTCACACACACACACACACACACACACACACACACACACACACACACACACACACACACACACACACACACACACATAAACACACATAAACACACACACACACACACATAAACACACACACACACACACACACACACACACACACACACACACACACACACACACACACACACACACACACACACACACACACACACACACACACACCCGTGCGCATCATGTTCATAGCGGAATGATAATGGTATTTATGTCTCCTGCAGACAGTAGTAAATACCATTATGCAAAAAACCATTTCTTACTCAACAATGACTACTTAGGCTACTAAGGTTCTCTGGAATTGACTTCTGAGGTTTGTCTGTCTGAAGTCCATAAATCTTATCAGCACTTCATCCCAGAGGCTAGAGCGCTATCCTAACCACTAAAACATCCTGTCACGACCGTGCCAAGGCAACCAACAAAAGATGCCATTGAGAAAAAATTAAGTCTACCCTCATATGAGGCAACTGCATTTTCAAAAATATAAACTGTGAGATTGACTCTTTTCATACTGACTTAAAGAGACACGTCTTGTCTTTGTGGTCGTCTTCGCCTTTCGTTGCCACTTTTAGCCTCTAATCTTCTCCCTTATCTCCCTTTTAGCCGTTTCAACCCATCTTCACCCTCAAATTCCAACAACCGCAGCTGCTGGCAAGGATGAAGAGGGCTGTGCCTCTACTGTATCTGGCAGGTGTCGTCATGATCGCGAGTGCATTCATGCCTGTTATGTGTGTTGTCTGTTTACTTTATGTGCACTTTGCACCCACATTAGCCGTTTTAACCCCCTTTAACTCCACTCCCAGGGCTCTAAGACGGACACAATGCGGTTTATCTTTATACTTGCATGAAGATGAGCTCTCATAGGGGGGAAAATAATGACACATCCATAACGACACGCGTGTGTGTGTGTGTGTGTGTGTGTGTGTGTGCTGGGATTGTATCAGCTCCGAGACAATGGCCATCCTTGTTTCCTGGTAATGACGATCTCCTACTGTGTGTGTGTCTGTCTGTGTGTGTGTGTGTGTGTGTGTGTGTGTGTGTGTGTGTGTGTGTGTGTGTGTGTGTGTGTGTGTGTGTGTGTGTGTGTGTGTGTGTGTGTCTGTGTGTGTGTCTCTGTGTGTGTCTCTGTGTGTTGTGCAGTGTGCCACACCGCTCTGCTACCCAGTGATGGGAAACCCTGCCGGGGGTGACTCAACTGTTGCTCACTTCCCTGAAAAGAAAATATGGGCAATCAGGCATGGGGTCTGTGGGCGCACTGCAACTAACCTGTGAAATGAAATGCAGTCTCCCACTTTGTGTGGAGTCAGTGAGTTGTTCTGGCTTGCATCAACGGATCCAACCGTAAAGCACAGCCGCCTTATCTACATAAAGTTTACAGCCAAGACAACAAGGGATTAACCAATCAAAATGATGTCACTGTGGTGAACTGTGACACATAAACCCTAAACCGGATTGTGGTGAATTTGGTCAAAAGACATAGTTGTTTTGTGGTAAAGCTAAGTGTGTGAGTTGCATTTTTTTCGGTATTTCTTTCTGACTGAGGATTTGTGGGATGTTGACTTTGGCCATCACCAATAGTATCCATGGAAAATAGAGTTTTCAACACACTGCATGGCTGTTGTTTTAGAACCTACTGGACACAGAGCAGTGTGCTTTACATTCTAAGCTAGGAAGAGTGGCAATGAACAGAACGTAAGATGAAAGGCACATTGAATGTGGCATGGCGAAGACAATTTCAAACACACACACACACACACACACACACACACACACACACACACACACACACACACACACACACACACACACACACACACACACACACACACACACACACACACACACACACACACACACACACACACACACACACACACACACACACAGGAGAGAAGGAGAGAGAGAGAGAGAGAGAGAGAGAGAGACAGAGAGAGAGAGAGAGAGAGAGAGAGAGAGAGAGAGAGAGAGAGAGAATTACATGAAGGCTACTTTTGCTATGGGCTGCTTCACATCTGTAATAGTACTGTCACCTCCTAAATAATGGCTCCTCCAAGTCTGCATGCTATTGCATCAGACCGAGCCCTTCTACAGATTTAGTGTATGATCCATTACAGCAGTGCCTCTCAAACTGGGGGTTGCGAAAATATTCCACAAGGGTGAATATTAGTAGAACCAGTCCAAAAAGGGGGTCCCCGCATAAAAAAGTTTGAGAACCACTGCTTTACAGATATCGATTGTGCCATCATCACGTTTGTGGTAAGGTTTGCCTCCGTCACTTACAGGAACGGCTTCGTTTACCGCCTCCTTTCCTGCCCGCTGTGTCAACAACGGCCTGCGACAGACCCTGTTGTTGGGGCTTTTCAGAAGTTAATTCAGCCTTTATGGCTTTGACGTCAAGACTCGTACGAACCCCACCGGACTGGTTTCACAAGCAAGATATAGCCATTACCAAGTGCGTCATCTAATGCAAACCAAGTGGATCAAAGTGGAGGGTTAGTGAGCCATGGGCCATCCACATGAGAGCCAGTATGAAATCAGACACGCCACTGATTGATTGGGCTGAGACAAAGTCAAAATCAAACAACAAATTGGTAATGCTTTACTTTACAGTACAGTTACCATACGTAACTGGGTAATAACAGGGTAACAGAGAGAAGTTACATGGCATCTAATGGGTAAAAATGGGGTAATTACAAAGTAAATACCATTAATTGGGTAACAACAGGGTAACAGAGAGAAGATAGATATTAGACGGTTAGAAAATAAGCAGTAGTTTCAGTCATTCTTGAGATAGCCTATGTGTATTACATGATATTAATTACCCCCTTTTTACTCGTTAGATACCATGTAACTGCTCTCTGCTACCCGGCTGTTAAGCAGAAAGTACAGAGTAATTACTGTACCGTAAAGTAAAACGTTACCAACATTTAGTCATTAGCAATAGGAATAATCGTAGTGTTTATCAGCATTCGGCATGAGAAACAGCAGATAGATTGTGACTCACGAACATGTTCCTCAGACTCCTGAACATGGTCATGTCCAGTCCTGTCCATCAATTTTTTGTTTAGTTTTGATTTGTTTACGTTTTAGTACTGCATACAGTATAGTGTGTTTATTTTCTTAACTTGGTAGCATTGAACTCCGTTTGGGGAGAATGTCACAATTGCTAGTTGAGGTAAGAGACCACCCAAACAACCCAAAATGTTGACGATTCACCAAACTGCTCACATGGAGAGAAAGGACACCCAAAGGCTTGCATGTCCTTCTCATTTCTTCTTCTGCAAAAAAAAATGTATTCTCTGGCCCTGTGTCTGTCGATCAAATGGTCTAACTGGAAGCAAGTTTGTGCTTCTGGACTTGCATAATGGTATGGCGGATGGAAACACAAATACAACTATTAAAACTTTTGGAAGCATCATGAGCTGCTATCTATCACTAGTCATGTGTGGAATTCCTAGACAGTGAGACTAATTTGAATTGCTGGGCACACTTCTGACGCTTTGGTCTGAAATGGAGACCAATCAAAAAGCTTAAAACACCAGCCAGCAGAGTCACTCATCCCAATGATTTGCCATCAAAGCTTCATATGAAGTACAGATTCATGTTATTATCCAAACTGACTAAACGCAATGTCCATATGGAAACAAATATTTGGTATCTTGATCGTGCTGTTTACCACCGGAATCCATTTAACCGCAAAAGCGTTTATGGTCTGAATAAATTATGTAATTCACATTGACATCTGTCTCTGAGCTCTAAGAGATATTCTCTCTCGCTCTCTCTCCACACACACACACACACACACACACACACACACACACACACACACACACACACACACACACACACACACACACACACACACACACACACACACACACACACACACACACACACACACACACACACACACACACACACACACACACACACACACACTAAAAATACTACACACAGTAAAAGCTTTTTTTTTAATGCTAAGCTTTGTTTTGTTTTGCAGGTTTGTGTGTGAGGGTGTTGTGACTGTGTTAAACTCTCAGTCCACGTGGATCATACATTAGACTTTCAGGAGTTACACTACTATATAGTGTATTCAAGTCAAGAGCATCTATTTCCATGTCCAGTGTTGGGAGGCAATTGTGTTACATTTTACAACACTAGGCCTACATGTCTGTGATCCTTCTGACCTCTTCTAACATGAGAAGTAAGTACTGTAAGTAAGGGCAGTCATGGTGGGTAAGCGGTTAAGGTTTTAGAGACTTGTAGCCTTAAGGTTGCCGGTTCGACTCCTGACCCGCCAGGTTGGTGGGGGGAGAAAAACAACCAGTCCCCCCCCTCCCCCCAAATTCTCCTCTATGACTGATGTACCCTGAGTATGGTACTGTCCCACCGCACTTCTCCCTTGGGGCAGCCATTGGTGGCTGCCCGCTTGCTGTGCTGTGTCACAATGTCAATGGGAGTTGGAGTTTTCCAGGTGGGCTTTCACTTCACTTAAAGTGTTCTTAATGGGCCCTGGCAGTGAAGAAAACGGCAAGGGCACTGTTATGGTGGGGACCTGGGTCTGATTCTGAGGCCCGAGCTTGATTCCCTATATTCTGACTCTCTCTTCAATTGCTTTGCTGTCTCCTCTCAAACCCCCCAAAATTACTTATTAAACGGAGAGATTTCTGGTTCTGTTTATGTCTCCCCTGGTGTTCTGTGAAGGGGGCATTATGGTTACGCTACATCATGTGATGCCTTGTTGTCTTGCAGTCTGGTACTGCTGTCTGTTCGGCACTGTGTGTATTATACTGTGGCTGTCAGACGGTTATGAAAACACAAAAAAATATTTTCTCACACATTTTCACCACTCCGAAACACCTGGTGGCTACTAAGTGCAATTACCCTACCGTGAAACGACATGGTATTACCACACGTACACCAAGTCCTCTTGGAAGTCTTCAAAGGATTTGGGTCTATATAGTATTGAGAAACACACATACCTTTTGAGTTTGAGGATTATTTTTTAAAAATCAACTCTGGGGGAACTCTGAGAGGATTGGGTTTCAGTACTAGAAAGCAGCATAAAGGACTGAGGTGGGTGGTCGAAGAGGGGAGACGGCTGGGCAACACGGCATACTCATAAATGGGGATCTTGATTCTAGGCACACATTATTTTATTTCATGAGACTGGACGAGTTTTTGAGAGGATTTGTTTGGCCCATAAAAACTCATTGGTTTCATCAGTGCAAAATGGAAAAACAGCCATATTGACCTGGGTTGATGGTGGTCGTAAAACAGACTAGTCGTGATTCCAGGATAAAGCCCTTGTGTTGCTGCACTCTAGTTTGCTCGGTTGAAACAACAAAAGAAAGACCAAAGCAGACAGGGGGAGAGACAGTGCTATTTAGATAGAAATCTATAGGAATGTCACCCTGCTTCATCATCTATCCCTAGCCCTTTAAGATAAAATCAGCCTTTCAACAGATTCATGATGAGAATACAGTTAATACTGTAGGTGGCGAGGCTTCATATGGATATAATTACCATGTGTAGCTTGTGTATGTTGTCTAGTCAGATAAGAACTTTTTTTTGTACCTGCACACAAGTCCTGTGTACCTTCTTACAACCATGCTCATAAAAAAAATTCTGTTCACCCATTTGATTTAAAATCGCTTGAAAAGTCCTTGTCTGAAACCTGGTCAATGTGTCAGATTCAGACTACTGGTGTTGTTCTCCTATTTTCCTTGAAAGTTGGCTGACAAGACGTGTAAATACTCTTTGGAAACTCAATCGCCAAGGTATGGGGTGGGTTCCTCACCTCATCAATTTCACTCTGTCCAAAAGGGTTATTTTTGTATTCAGCTGCGCTGTGTGAGAGGCTCAGTGCTCCCTGTCTTAATATCACCTCAGACAGTCAGCCCTCAATCATCTCAGCTAGCCACAGAAACTTGACCTCGAGAGGGGGAAAACACTGCTGCCTGCTGAGCCAGGCTATCTACAGCAGCGTTCCTGAAAAGCAGTGATGGGTTGGTGGAAAACGTTTGGCAGAGCTGCCACCTGCTGGTAGAATGTGGAAAGGCTTGAGTTTTGCTACACTCTCATCTTTTTTATTATTTCTTTTTTTTTTACCTCTGCCATGGAGGTAATGTTTTCATGGGAGTTTGTTTATTTATTTATGCATGTGTGATAAATAACTTGTTAAATGTTGAAGGTGTGGGCGTAATATTCTCATGATTTTACAGTATGTCAGTATAAACTATTACATGGGTTGGGCAGATAATTAGACTTTTTTGACGGTCTGAGCATTCTTGATGAAATAAAACATTTTTTTTTCTGATAATATCTAATGACATCTACCTACACTGGTTTGGAAAGGTGAAAGTGTATGATGTCATGGTGACCTTTGGCCAGAAACCAGCCAAAATGATGACATAAATCTGATTCCAGAACTACACGTTGCAATATTACATGGCGTAAAATGACTTATCTTGGGGGAGGTTTGCCCTCTCTGTGGGCTTTTCTAGTTCTGAGTAATTTTGGGCTTTCTGCCCTTATCTGGACAGGGCATTTCAGAGACAGGAGAGTAGTTGGAGAGAGAAATAGAGAAGGGCTGGGAAATGCCCCCTTCTGGATTCAGAACCTGGGCCCCCCTAGCCTGGTACTGACCATCCCATAATACTACAATGCAATTTCATTTATGTACACTATGGAGCCAAAATCTTTTGGCGTAAGTCTGTAGGATGGCGCGCGAGGCTAGGGTCCCCCCTCCATGGGCAGTTCTACATACAAATGGCATACGCGCAGGGGAGCCAACAGCAGAGGGACAAAGGGGTCAGTCAGGGGGGCTAGAATTGGGTCCCCATTACATTGTATGTATTGAGTGGGAGGGCTTTTCAGATGGCTTTGTCCTGGGCCCAGCCAAAGCTGTCAGCTGCCTTGAGTATGTGTGCATACTACTGCGCTGTGCTACAGCACCCCCACTCTCATCATTTTATACAGAGCCTTTTATCGGGCTTCTCAGAATAAGTTAATTATGTATGAGAACTTTCAGGTGTTTGGATGAATGTTTATCAAAGGTGTTCAAAGTAAAATACAGTATGTTACTACAGGGTATACGAATACATTGAATACAGTCTCGCCAATCTCACAGAATTTATAGAGATTTAATATACGTCGTAGAGTGCTCAAACAAACATTCATGCAGAGTGCACCAATGTCAAAGGGCTGCCCTTCTAGACCAAGCATGTGGATGCAAACAGTAGGCCTGTGGGGTTTAGAGTCTTAGTCAAGATCAGTTCAACATAATCAGATTATAAATCGAACCACGGAATCTCCAGTTTTTAAGTGTGTGCATTACCTCCTGAGCTGCTGCTGTCAAGTATTCATTTAGGGGAAGTCATGGGTCACAGTTAGGGCGTCAGACTTGCAGCCCAAATGTTGCCAGTTCGACTCCTGACCCGCCAGGTTGATGGCGGCAGTAATTAACCAGTGCTCTCCCCCATCCTCCTCCATGACTGAGGTACCCTGAGCATGGTACCGCCCCGCTGCACTGCTCCCTTGGAGCGCCATAGAGGACTACCCCCTTGTACTGGTGAGGCATAAATGCAATTTTGCAGTGTGCAGTGTTGACTTGTGTACTGTGGACTGCTGTGTCACAATGACAATGGGAGTTGGAGTTTATTTTCTTATTTATTCATTTATTTATCACAGAGAAGTATAGTACTCATTTTGGGGTTGGTGACGGGTCCAGGGCCACCATGACCAAACCTTTAATTGACATTAGTGTTGTGAGTGACGTTCTTTTGAATGCCTCCTAGATGTGAACTAGTGATTGAATTATGGTGGTGATCTGGATCACAATCCAGATCCAGGAAAGTTTAAAAAAAAAAGATTCTTCACCATTGCGGGATAGGGCAAATTTTGACATTCCAGTTTCTGACTCCACAAAAGCAAGGCAGAAAGACTTGAAAAAAAATGGGTGTAACATGTCAAATGTTCTATCAAACAGCTTCCTTGGCAGAGGTCTGCACTCTCTGAGTGCATTTCTAGTTTTACAATGATTTAAGTAGCGCTAAGGGATAACGACGGACGAGGTGTCCCAATATAAAGAGAAACAATGGACGAGGCGGAAGGGTGGAACGTTCTGCCAAGTGTGTATACAGTACATTTCATCAGGACACCCCGCACACAGCAGAAATAAAGGCATGTAAACCTAGGCAAGTAGATAAGGCAGTGGATGTATGCAGTATTACATATGGAAAGTACTGAACATTAACATTCTACTGACATCTGTATGTGCAATTGCATCTGCACCTGAAATAAATATATACAGTATATACATTTTAAAAATACTTTTGTACCACTTGAAGATGAAGATGCCTGAAAAGTAGCATGCATGACCTGAGACAAAAAAAATCAACAATTCAAACTTATAAATGTATATGTTGACTACATTGTGTGAAAAACAATAATTGGCACACAGTAGTTATCTTGCAATGGCAACACTAACAACAAATGCAATCTCCCAAGCAGCCATGAAAACAGGTTAACCAGCCTACAAGCTCCATCACCTGGGCCACTAGTATAGAAAGCACTAGCCCACTCAGGGAGGTTCAGAATTGGTCACCTCAATCTGTTTCTTTGCCTTAACTTCCAGGATATGTTGCACAATGCACAATGTTTTTTTCCCTTCAGTCTCCCCTCCCCTCCCTCGACTTTGACCGTTCTTAATGTCTGGTGTGTGTGTGTGTGTGTGTGTGTGTGTGTGTGTGTGTGTGTGTGTGTGTGTGTGTGTGTGTGTGTGTGTGTGTGTTTTGCACAATTGTGATGGTTGACAAATATACAACTGGGACATTTCATTCTGTATCAATGATAGGGCATTTATTAAAATTCTGAAATATTTGGTCAACTTAAACACTTAAAAATTCCCAAAACATACAAAGTCTTTTGGTCCTTTAATAAAGAAGAAGAAAAATATATAAAATGTTTTCTCATAAAAGGGTAAAAATCACATTTGCTGTCTATTACAAAAAAATGTTTTCCGATTCTTTATGGGCAGCACTTGACACCCCAATGAAACAACAAAACAAAACAAAATACACACTTTCACACAATCACACCGATTGTTTTGATCTGCTTCCAGTAATATGTGTGATATTAAATCTCTCCGTGGGGTAGAGCCCTTTCTTTATTATTATCATTTTTTTTAAAAAGGCAAATAATTAATTCATGTACAGCAAATGGTGTGTATGGAAATAATCTGGAATTTGCATAGCGTTTACCAACTCACACATTGCACAGTATCTACTATAAGCATTTCTTTCAGCAAAGAGATGGAGTGATGTCAAGTAATGTGCAGGAATGTTGCCAAAGTTAATTGAAGTGGTTTGAGAGTCTTTATACAGCACATAACAGAAACTGACCAACTCACTGATTTAATAGAATTTTGCATGACTGGGCTAGACACTCGCAGCCTCCCATCAACCCATAAAAGGTGTGAGACCTGAACTCCACAACGCTGCCAGTGATACTGTAGTCTGTCAGTCTCAACTAGATTAACAACAACTTCCCCCACCCTTCACTTTTTTTGCATGTTTTTCCAGTTACACTTCAGCTGAAGTAGACAGATTGGTCCCATTAACCGTATTTTACGTTTAAATGCACATACAAAACCTGGAAACTGAATGACCAGACGCAAATGATGAAGGCATCTAGCTTCAACACGGTTAGTGGCTATTCCTTAAGACTCCCTGCTTGATTTTGGCCCAGATGTACAGCACACACTGTTCAATAAAAATAATGTTCTAGTTGGACCACTGCATTTTTTGTAAATTCTGCTTATTTCACTGTCTGCAGTTCAAAAAGGATGGAATGCTGTCGGCGTGTGGCATGTCTGCTTCAAATCGGCCTCTGGAAAACAATCTGCTCTGGTCTTACAGTCAACTTTGACTTAAGACCAGATTTAAACAAACCAGTTTACAACCATAATGTTCCATATGGTAGGTGCAGTTTGCTGTAAAGCAACATCCCTTTTTGTGCAGTAAGACAAGGGTTATCCAGTTTAACACAATAGTTAGATACAATAGTTACAATAGCGTCTCCGGTGAATCACACCCATGAGGGTATCCTACACCAACTTCACTCTCCCACTCGTGTCATATTGCGTAATTATATCCCTCCATGTTTTGTGTGGCCTGACATAACACATTTTGTACCAAAAGAAACATTTATTTTGCCTTTACACTAGGATGTAAAAACTTTTATTTATTAGTTTTAAAAGTCGCTGTAATGCATACAGTTGCTCTAACTCTCCGTCACAATCTATAGATTATGTTCCTGTGTGTCAAAGCCAGCATAACCATGCCAAAAGGGTTTAAATGCTGAAGCCTGAATCTGGGGCACCAGTAAGAGCACATAAAGGGACGACTGCCTAAAAGCCCTTTGCATGTCCAAATCAATCAACAAAGGACAAATAAACAAAAAGACAAGCAGAGCAATGTCCATCAAAGGCGAGAAAACAATTGGAATGTATTATTAGTACCATCAGAGATACTTATGATTTTCTTAACTGCTTTTCCACAAGTAATAGATGTTTTTTTGTTTACATTCTGAAAGATAGACGAGAGAGGGGAAGTGAGTGAGTGAGTGAGAGAGAGAGAGAGAGAGAGAGAGAGAGAGAGCAAAACAAGACTGAGAGAAGGAAGAAAAAGTAGAGAAAAAGATAAACCAAGTCCTCTGCTGCTGCTTTAGACGAGCTCGTCCTCCTCGTCGTCCTCCTCCTCGTAGCAGCGGTTCCTCTTGATCATCTCCTCGATGCTCAGCTCCTCCTTGACTTCCTCCGCCTCGGCCTCCTCCCCTTCCCAGAAGCCCACGTCCTGGGAGGTGCGGTTGGCCTTGGTGCCGGCGGCCGAGCTGGAGGGGGACAGCGAGGTGGAGACGTCCGGGGACGTGCTGCGACGGCTGGGCAGAGACTCCATCTCCTCGGCCTCGTCCTCTTCTTCATCTTCATCCTTGTCCTGGGAACGCTGCTGCAGCTGGTACCGCGCGGAGGCCGTCGGTCTGGCCTTCTCCTCGCCACCGCGTCCCGACGACGAGCGTCCCTCGCTCTGCTCCTCATCAGACATGTCTCCGTTGGTCACCTGGGAGTTCTTCCTCTTCTTCTTCTCCTCCTCCTCTTCCTCCACCCTCGTCTTCCTCTCTTCTCTGTCCTGCTCATCCGTGGCGTAGCGCTCGCTGCGTGCTGATCTCAGCTCCTCCAGAGAGTTCCTCCGCTCCAGGCCGCGGCGCAGGGGCCGGCGCTGGGGCTGCTCCGGCTTCTGACTGGCGGAGGAGCTCAGGCTGGGCGCCACCGTGAATGGCCGGCAGCGCTCCTTCAGCGAGGAGCTGCGCCTCAGGCTCTTCAGCTCCGCCTTCTCGGGGCTGGGCGCCGGCGCCGCCAGGCTGTCTCCCTCCGGAGGCCACTTGCCCCGGAAGACCTTGACTCCGGCCAGCTCTCCATCCGCCACGGCAGAGCCCCGGGCAGCCGCCCCGATGACGTCGGATGGAGGGGGCCATGCGACCTTCAGCCTGCGGGTCTCGGAGCCAGGGGAGGTGGGGTCGGCAGATGGCCTGTCGAAGGAGGCCCCTCGCTGGGCACGGGTTTCCAGGGAGGCGGTGAGCTCCGTGACTTTGGCCAGGGGAGACTCCTCCACCACGGGGCTGCTGTCATTCGTGGAGTTGGTGGTGGTTGCTGCTGCTGGGGCGGTGGGTCTAGTGGCAGTGGGTGCCGTCGCTGGACGTTGCTGTTGTTGTTGTTTGCGACGTTCTGCGGCACCTTCGTCGCCATCCTCTTCCTCTTCCTCCACTTCCTTCGGGGTCCACATCTCTTTGTGTGGCCGGTGGCCAAAGCCCTCGTCGTAGTTGCCCTTGGACTTGAAGAGCTGGTTGAAGTGGGGCTTGCAGTAGACGTTGCCGTGCAACGAGGCGTAGTTGCCCAGGCTGGCCAGCAGAGGGAGGTGTTGAATCGTGTTAAAATAGAACGAGACAATAGAGAGTGCAGTGTAAATGTGACGTCATGAGTTTTGTAATAACCAGTCCTGCTACACCTTGAGGTGATACAATTAGGTGTATAATCTGACATCAAACGAAACTTAGATGTGTCAATATTTGGATTTTACGTTTTCGTAACCATAGAGAAGGGAAATAAAAACACAGGCCTACATTTCTCTGTACTATCGACAGGCAAATTGACGGGCTTCATTAAAATCATGTTACAGTATTTGTTCACAATATGTTAACAATGTTCCTTTACAAATAATGTTCTTTTTCAGCAGTGCTCTCAGACTTTAAATATTACGGCATGTCATTTCTTAATTCCAAAAACACTTCTCCCATTGTCTGTAAATACTGTATTCTCATTCATCCAGATTGTGCTATGGAGTTCAATTCTGATTGATTGATTGATTGTTCAGCAGTAAGTTGAAGCTACCAGAATAAGCCGAGCTTCTTACAACTAACAGGACCTCATTTTTGTCAGTGTAGGTTAGTCAGGTTAGTTAGTAGGTTGTCAGTGGGAACTGGCACTGCAACCAAGTAAGTTACTAACTTAGTCAGCAATGACACTGTTGTGAATCGCACCCCTGTTTGAATGCCTGTCCCCTTGTTTATTGTGTCCCGAGAGGTGTGTTCCTCACCTGAGCTTGGTGTTGCAGTGGCTGCATCGGAAGCAGGTGTTGTGGAATATTTGCTTGTCGGCCACTAGCTTCTCCAGCGGGTAGACCGTCTTCAGGCACGACATGCACGTCTCCCTCACAGGCAAGTGGAACTTCTGAACCAGGCAGAGATTGGAATAGAAATGTCAAAATGTAAGTCTTCAAAAAGACTGTGTGCATATATGAAAATGTGCATACGGCATATCAATAGTGCCCTGCAAAGCAAAAAGGCAGTAGCTGCATTGCTGTTGAAAATGAGTTACTATGACTTTAATGCCATATATATCAAAGTCCAAAGCTAAATAAAACAATTGATCTGCAAAAAAGGTGGTAATATAAAGTGACAAAACTGTCACATGTCAATAATCTTCCAAAAATCACTTTTACTGGATCGTAGTATCATTTAAAAGTCATTTAAAAAACTGACCGTTTTGAGCTCTGCGCAGTTACTGCCTTTTTGCTTTGTAGGGCAGAATAGTGCAGACCTAGACCACCAATCAGATTAAACTGAAAGGAAATGCTAACGGCACATACTGGATGCTTAGTCCTTCATCACAGTGTAAAGGCGTAATTCTTTACCAGTCAATGACTAATAAAGGGTGAAGATCAGCAGAGAAAGAGAGCAAATTGTTGTCTTGTGTGCAGCAAAATTGACATTAAGCATTTGTGCCTGGCGGTTGGTGCAAATCTCCATTCCTATGCTGAATACACACATACTGAACAAAGAATGAACACATTTGCCTAAACAGACACATTTGCCTAAATGGAAGCTGTTCAGCAGCATTTCTGTTACACAACTTCACTGCCTCTTTCGAGCCAACTCTCTTGGCACCTGCATTTACCTTCCCTTGGTATTGGCAGACTAGGCTATATCAAGTAAGATATACTGTAGTCTGGGAACCATACAGTATCTTAATTTTTTCATAGAGGAGATTGATTTCAAACTATTAAAACGCTATCTATAGGTTGGTGGAAAGCTGTTTTCGCATCTGCTGTTGATGTGGTGGGTGTAAACTTCAGTTGTATGTTCCGTAGCCTCTTTATGCAAATGGGTTCGCGGTAAGCCTATTCACTATTTGCTGAAAATACTCAACTGCATCACAGCAACATTGCTATGACATTACAGAGAGCCTAAAGTAATAGATTAAGACATAGCCATTACAACTTTGGTGACAGTTAGGTTATAACATAGGCTCTGCGCTAAGGGGTTAAAAGGCGTTGTCCTCCCTCCCTGTTCCGTTGTTGCGATCCCAGACTGAGTTAAAGATTTCAGCCAGGGCTTCCACGCTGTCCTCCAGAGTGGAACGACCGTGCAAGGCAGCATGGGATTTCCCAGACCAGCATTTGCCAGACATGTTTGCCTTAATTGACATGACGTTCTTGAATTCCATGCAATTTAGACAGTTCTCACTTTACAGCGGGAAAGGTTTTAGACAAAACAAAAACAGCAAAAAGGTTATTTTTTAGACAAATCAAAAGCAACAAACAACAAAGTCTAGCCTTTTCCAGACTGGATCCATAGGATTTCCCTGATATTCAAGGAAATTCCAGACACATGGGAACCCTCCCCCACAAATTCTTCTTCATACAACCTTCTGTAGTAATCTAATCATCTGTCAGCTGTTAGCAAAGGTGCCGTTGACAGTATTGCTTTTACTTGTGCCTTGTATGTGTTGTATTTTTGTTGTGTCTGTAAAGTTTGTGTGCTCTTCCTTTGGAGTTTAGCTGTTGATGATAATGAAATGATCAAATTTGAGTTTGTCAACTAATCTCAAAGATGTTTTGTCTGGCCAACAGTACTCACTCTGGCTGGCTTGGGGGCGTCGCTGGCTGGGCTTCCGCCACTAGAGTTCGGTGAGTCACCACCTTTCACTCCTGAAAAGCAAAAGCAGCCGGTTGTAAATGCAATTCCACAAACGTTCAACAGGTGGTGCCACTATACAAGAACAAAGTGTACAATCGGAGCATATTTTCATTTCAGTCACTCCGACACCCCATGCAGCGGCATCAAAACAGAGCTATTTTTATCTTTATGGCGAGACAGTCAGCCTCTGCTGGGGAGCGGCTAGGTTGTGCAGATCGATGTCCAGCCGGTGAGATAACGCTAGTCTCTTTTTTTCTGGCATTTTTGCCTTCTGCGTCACACTACCGACCTTTACCCCCTGTAGGCTGACCCCACTCATACCCCCCGCAGAGTTTCTGCATGACCTCATTGAATGTAACCGGATGTAAATATATACACATTCACTTATGTACAGTCATATACAACTCCACCCTCTACTCCCTCGCACCCCTTACTTATCTACTACATTCATACGCACAGCAGGAAACATAAACTGAGTTTACTACTCACCATTAGTTTTGGTGCCGTTCATGTCCGAGAATAGGCTCTGTTACAGTGTAAATGAGTGAATGCATGGATGTGTGTGTGGGGGTTGGGTGTGGGGTAAAAAAATGGAGAAAGAGAGAGGGAGAGGGAAAGGGGGGGGAGGGACATCAGAAAAAGAAAATGACATTTCCTTCATAGAATACAGTGGGAACATCAACTTGCTCCTTGGTGTGCAATACTGGGCAATGAATTCAATTCACAATGGATTATTTATGATCATCAGATACTCTTACTAACATGACAGTACAACTCTAGAGAATAGACAGACGTACACACACGCACACGCGCAAGCGCACACACACACACGCGCGCGCGCGCGCGCGCGCGCGCGCGCACACACACGCACACAGGTACTGACCACTCCAACTCCAACGCTGCCTGGAGGTACATTCTCCTTGTGGTCAGCTGAGCTCGGACTGCTGCAGTCTACTTCTGATTGGCTGTTCTGAAGGGAGACGAGAGAAGGGGAGAGGAGGAAAACAGGAGAGGAGAGGAAAGGAGAGGAGAGGAAAGGAGAGGAGAGACGCAAAGAGGAGAGGAGAGACGAGGAGGGGAGGGGAGAGGAGAGCAAAGGAGAGGAGGAAAGGAGGGAGAAGAGAGGAGAAGAAAAGAGAAGAGAAGAAATAAGGAGGAGAGGAGAGGAGAGGAGAGGATAGGAGAAGAGAAGAGAAGAGAAGAGAAGAGAAGAGAAGAGAAGAGAGGAGAGGAGAAGAGAGGAGAGGAGAGGAGAGGAGAGGAGGGAAGAAGAGAGGAGAAAAGAAGAGAGGAGATCAGAGAGGATGGAGAGAGGAAAGGGGAGAAAAGAAAGAGATTCAGTACATTAGCACGTAAGTCCTGGTCCTAAATCAGCCGACATGAAGGCTCCCTCTGTGATGAGCATGGGCGCCGTGGCGGGCGAGAGAGAGAAAGAAGGCTTTACATGGAGCTTAGGACGGCTCCGACTCTACAGGCCAACTCTTGCATTCAGGCGCCTTCAGAAAGGCCAGCTACATAGCGCACAGCCAGCAACATATTAAGTTAATCCACACTCATAACTTGCAACGCACGCACGTGCGTGCGCACACACACACACACACAAACACAAACACACGCACACACACACACAAACGCACGCGCGCACACACAAACGCGCACGCGCACACACATACATACATGCACACACACGCACACGCGCACACGCACACACAGTGACACGAGTGTACCATCTATCCTCACACGTGTACATTTGTCCCGTACATATGTCTGGAGTACTACGGACTGTTAACAGCTTGCAACCAACCCATAAGACTGTATGAAGAAAGAGAATTCCACAATTCTTTGTGAAATTAAGGTGTATTACGAACACAGATTTTAGTTACAAACTGTGAATGAAAATATTGGCACAGGATAAAAAGTTTAAAACCTACATAAACAATTAGAGGAATTAATGTTGACAGCATAACTCCAACAAATGGGATTAAGGTGTCAAGTCATAGACACAAGAATGGAAATCCTAACTGTAAAGGGAAGAGCGTAAACCCAAACTATTAAATCATTAGCTCACATTACTGCCTATGACACACGTAATCCCGAAACACTACCGGTGTGATATACTGCACAGGTTAGCTGAAGCGGTTAGCGGCGTATTTTTAATTTAGCTTGTCTTTAGCTTGACATGTTTTTTTAAAGTATTTATGGGACTGGGGCTTAAGTGAGATTGGCACACACACGCGCGAGTGCGCGCACGCAAACACACACGCACACACATCGCACACACACACACGCACATGCTGAGCAGCTGGATTTAGGAGCATGATTGAGCCCCAATGAATCAGCTGGGAGGCCCGTTGCATTGTGGGAGTTTTATGGCCTACAGGCCTACAGACGGTGAAGGGAGACAGTCTGCAGCCTCCTGTGGAGAGGGAACATTTACACCCCCCCATCCCAAACTTGGCTTGCAGCCCAACTTCATACATTCACACACAAACTTCACCCTTTACAATACAGACACGTTTGCATAGAAAGATCACATCTTCTCACACTCACACTCAAACACCACAACTTGTCATACACACCCATGCCCACACAGGCACACTCAGACATAGCAGCTGTATGTCTGCCGGCACGCATCCTCATGTTTAGGTGTACGGTATTCAGCACTGCAAAGGCTTAACTCCCGCATAACATGTGATTGATTACCAAGGCCAAAAGCTGATCATCGCAATTGACCTGAATTTTTTATCATGCTCTTTCAATCCTACACTCGGAGTCTAGTGCAGTAGTTCTGGATGTGGGCACAGAATCCTTCATAATTGAACAAAAAAATACTTTTTTTGCCCAAAGGTTTTGGAATCTGCCATACTTATCAATATTTTTCACTTTAGACGATGAAGCACTGGCAATGCTGTAGAAATGTGAGTTAAAGTATTTACTGTATGAACACCAAAAATGCATCTTGCAAACCATGCGCACACACACACACACACACACACACACACAAACACACACACACACACACACACACACACACACACACACACACAAACACACACACACGCACAGAGACACAAACAAGCGCACATGCACACACCACCGTTAAAATCTTAGACTGACCAATCCACTAGGGCTCGATCGAACCCATACTAAGAAGCACTTAGCGCAGGGCCTCTACTCTCACAGAGGCGCACCACAGGCCCTGTCCCCTGGCAGCAGCTAATGCTACTGCTGCTATTGCTATGGCTGCTGCAGCCAGTGTTGCCAGATTGGGCGGTTACCCACCCAATTGGGCTACTTGGGATGGCCATCTGTGGGTAAAAACGGGGAAAAATTGCCATTTGGCGGGTTTTTCTGCCGTTTTATGCCCATAGAAGTCAATGTAATTTGTTCAAATTGGGCGGAATTTAGCACATTTTGGCGTTTTTTTGAGAACCTTTTGGGCGGGATTTGATCAGACACATCTGGCAACACTGGCTGCAGCAGCCCATAACACAGGGCGATGACAGCAGTGAAACTAGAGAGAGACTTTTAAAAGTTAAAGAGCCCAAAATAACCCCATAATAATATAACGCAGCAGTCCCTTCCCTTTCCCTGCAGCGGCTTTATACAAAAAGGAGAATATGCAGATTCAGCAGTAGCTAACCGCTGCTGTGGGATCTACTGTAAGATGGTGGTGGTGGTGGTGGTGGTGGTGGTGGTGGAGTTCAAATGTTTGTGTGGTCTGGTAGTGAGACATTAGAGAGGCTAGTTTGTAACAGCAGTCTTGTCACCACAAACAGTTCACACCAGCACATACTGACAGCACTCTCAAGAGGAATAAACACAACACGCAAAGACGCACATCCACACAAACACAATACTTACTGTACGTGTCGGTTTAGTGGCTGCAGCCTGATATTTGGCCATCCGGTCACGCAGAGAAGTGGTCTCCAGTGAAGACAGACCTGGACCAGAAGCAGAAACACACACACGCAGACACACACACACATATGCACACACAATGTGTTACAATAAAAGTACATAAACACAAAAGTCTGACAGCAGGTAAAAGTGAGGTGATTCAATTAGATAGCCATACCATTGCAATAGCAAAGAGCTAAGAATAGGAATGTACACGCACAGACAATGACATTTTCCATATCTGCACTTCCACGTCTGTGTAAATGTTAAAGGATAATGTATACTATAGGGTAGGCAGTGAAATGGAAAGATTTGCATATGTCTGCAAGCAAGGAAAGAGAAAACCAGACAACAGACAAGCAAGAGAGGGACAGGGAGAGAAAGACAGACGCAGAAACACAGGTAGGAAAAGAAAGGAGACAAAGACAGGGCACGAGAAAGAGAGAGAGAGAGAGAGAGAGAGAGAGAGAGAGAGAGAAAGAAAGAGAGAATAACAAGAGATAGTGCTAACTAGAGCAGTATAAAGAAAAAAATGAGCCCCAAATCTCCTTTTCAATCGTAACAGCTGACGCTCAGAGAGAGAGAGAGAGAGAGAGAGAGAGAGAGAGAGAGAGAGAGAGAGAGAGAGAGAGAGAGAGAGAGAGAGAGAGAGAGAGAGAGAGAGAGAGAGAGAGAGAGAGAGAGAGAGAGAGAGAGAGAGAGAGAAAGGTGTTGAGAAAGAGGAGTCCCATACCTCTGTCTCCGGCTCGCATCTCCATGTCTTCAGAGGAGGTGCTGCTGCTGACTGTTCGGCCCTGAAACACACACAGGAAGTAACATTAAAATTGGAGTCACACACACACACACACGCACGAAAAGTTGACCGAAACATCAGCCATACTAGAATCTCCTTCAGAACTTTGTCAGCAAGCAAAAGAAAGCCGTTCTCTCCAGTTTACACACTTTTCGCCTCTCTTTCTCTCTTTCCGTCCCTTCCTGAGGAAGCATCTATTGTTCCATCCTCTCTGCAATCTGCAAGAGCTCAAATGTCCCACAACACCACACCACTGCTACAGATCAGGGTCACACCTCTCTATTCTATTCAGTCCCACCCACCCCACCTACACACACACACACACACAGACAAACACAAGCGGCCTCTGTGTGTGAGTCTCACTCACACACACACACACACACACACACACACACACACACACACACACACACACACACACACACAGACACAGACACAGACACAGACACAGACACACACACACAGTCAGTCAAGTTAGGAGGAGTCTGTATCCAGCCACTCTATGCATCTCAACTCTATGCTTTTTACATTACAATGAAGTGCCTGTGGGATGCTAAATTACCCCCTTCTCTCCCGCCACACAAAGGCCAGACTGTCATGTGGCCGCGGCCATGTTTGTTGTGTCAACAGCGCAGGTCCTTTTATTTCCAAACCTAAACTGGCCGGCCCTCTCATTTCATGATCCAGGGGTTACTTTACTGAAGCCTCGTTTGGGTAGGGAGGGACTCAAAATAGCCTCGTTTAATAAGAACATCCATCCTACAAAGGGCAACAAAGATGTATTTCTTCATTTAGTTTTTTATGAAGGGGATGGCGAAGACCGGTTCAAGGCAAAAGAGATAAAAAATATATGCATAGAACTTGAGTAAGTATTTGAGTAATAAAGGGAGTAATGAAGAAGACAAAAATGGCTCTTAATCTGAGACATCTGACTTTTTTTTCCACTGCCTTTAAAACAGCTGCAGAGCTTTTTGCCAATGTCGAATAAAAGAAAATGATGGCTGTCGTGTGAAATAATATTTTTGCTGAGGTCTTTTTTTCCATTTTGGTCTCTGGAGCAACCCTGTTATTGGCTTTGCAAGGGCTCCCAGTTGGCTTGAACCTCAAACAGAGATTGCTTCACTCCTAGGCTGACTCACACACAGAGAGAGTGAGGAAAGAAGTTCCACTATGTGTGTGTTAAGTTTAGTATGTGTGTGTGCGCGTGTGTGTGCGCGTGTGTGTGCACGCGTGTGTGTGTGTGTGCGCTAGGCGTGGTGTGTTAGTTGGGCATGTACTGAATGTGTGTGTGTGTGTGTGTGTGTGTGTGTGTGTGTGTGTGTGTGTGTGTGTGTGTGTGTGTGTGTGTGTGTGTGTGTGTGTGTGTGTGTGTGTGTGTGTGTATGTGTGTACATTCATTATTGTGCCTGTGTGTGTTCGAATGTGCATTTTTACTCTAAGGTCTCCTGGAGCGATGATGCTCAAAGCTAAAAACAGCAACTTATTAGCTCATCATCAGAACCAGATCACTATTGGGAAAAGAACATCTCACTGCAACACATTTGAGAGGAGAGGAGAGGCGTGGAGAGGAGTCCAAGGTCAAAGGCAAAGGCAGATTAGTCAGCGAGTTTGGCCGGTGTCGCCGGCAGGCCGCTTCAAAAATTAGATTGAGCCATTGAGGGCAACTACCAAGCGATGAAACATGGAGTTCTTTTAAGGGCTGGGGTCACAGGATGAAAACAGATGGGCTAAACACACACACACACACACACACACACACACACACACACACACACACACACACACACACACACACACACACACACACACACACACACACACACCACACACACACACACACACACACACACACACACACACACACACACACACACACACACACACACACACACACACACACACACACACACACACACACACACACACACACACACAGAGAGAGAACTGTGTCAGATAATCTGCTAATAAGCTCTACCGGTAATTGTGTTTTGCCTAAAGTAGTCTTTCTCTCACTCACACTCTTACGCAGGCATGCACACGCACACACACATTTTCCAAGTGTTGGTGGCGGTATGCTTGCATATCTAGGCATGTGGCACTCTGTGTGTGACCAGTCAATACATCAATACATGGGATGGGGTGTGTGTGTGTGTGTGTGTGTGTGTGTGTGTGTGTGTGTGTGTGTGGTGAATAGGCCATGACTTACAACACAGACAGAATCCAATAACGTGTGATCCAATAAACAAACACAGTCAGTACCCCACCACTGCCCCCCGCCCCCGCCCCCGCCCCCGCCCCAGCCCCAGCCCCAGCCCCGGCCCCAGCCCCAGCCCCAGCCCCAGCCCTCCCCTCCCCCTTCTCCAGCCTTCTGTAGGACAAACACACCATAAGACTCCAGAGCTAATCTAGGCAACAGCTGATTGGCTGGAGTGTGTCTCCAATTAAACCAACAACCCCACTTCTGACAACCAACTGGCTCCGGAGTCCCCCTTCTCAATGGACATGCATGTCTTACATTGCTCAATTAGCAGGAGCTTTTCCTCAAGTGTTCAAACGGGCCATGATCAATTTGACACCAATATCCAATTACTTAATGATACATGTCTAGCTAAGAGCATGTGAACCGTGGTGTTGATGAAGTCTAAATTGTATAGAGATTCTTGCATTCACAAGACACATTCAATGCATGCAAGAATGCAAGAACTCCTCTGACCAGACAATTTCAATTCCATGCCATAATTTCTATCCACACGTCAAAACCTCATACTACCTTTATGTTATAGCTTTAACAATGAACACATCATTCGAGAAATGCCCAGGTTAATTAATGAATTCCACGTGCCTACGTGCCTTACAAACCAAAGAAAGTGTTAAGATGATCGTTACACCCTCTCTACCGTATGTTTATTTATTTCCTCTATTGAATGTTTGTTTATTGTTTCCACGGTAGTTATAGCCAAGCACCAGCTAACAGCTTCCAAAGAAACATCATGATATTTAACAGATTGACACTTTGAGCCAATGGTAGGCAATTAGCGGCCCAGACACCATCCTAAAGAGAGCACCTTTAAATTAAATTAAAATAAATGTTAAATAGCGTTTATTTTCAATATAATAGAAAAAAATCCCCGTAGAAAAACATGGCCATGGCCTGCAATGCGATTGAGCGAAAAAAAAAAAAAAAAGACAAAAAAATGGCCCAGGTTCAAACTTAATTGCCAACCCCTGCTTTTAAGCATGCTTGCGACATTAGAACCACTGGAATCCAAATGAGGGCGTGACTGTTTACAGCGTATTTGTGCGTACGTGCCCGCATGCACACACTGTATGCCCCCAGGTAGTGTTGAAAAGTGCCATGACAACCCAAACAGCGATGCGGGCAAGTAGTGAGATACGCTTTGGTGCATACGCGCAGATCTCTAAAAATAGTACTACGTTACAAGTAAGGAGGCGTCCAATGATGCTATGAAGGGATACAATTGACCAGCAGTTGATGTCAACAGTTAACAGGTACTTTCACCGTGAAATGTAAACAATCAGGAAACCAAGGCAACCTAAAGTCCAAACTAAAATATCTAAGGACTGTGTGAACATCTGTGGTACAAGTTACCAGGTAATATTAAGATGGTTCAATGGTTTTAAATATGCTTTCAAAACATAGCGTAGCGATCAAGATATGCACTTCTATAGTAAACAATGTGAATGATGTGTATGCCTAGTACGTAATGTTTTATGGTTGTAGTGATGTGACAGCGACACGCCTGTTATTTTAACATCTGCTGCCATCTAACATCAAAGGACCGCAATGGAAATAAGCTTCCGAGTTTTATTGTGTTATCCTAACTCTGCGTTTTTTTGTTTAAGTATGTGGTGCGGTTGATATGGCACTATATCATGTATTTAAATTCATAAAAGAACTGAGAATGTCAAAATCATTCATTCATTCACTCAAAAAAGTTCCATAAAAGCTTCAAGTCATGGCCAGTCAGTAGGGTAAGTAGTTGCTTGAAGGTACACTGTATAATATTGTTTAATTGTTAGCAGTTTCTTTCCAGAATTCATGCTGCCCATTCACTAATGAGCAGCATACTTGCAATACCTACTCTGGCCACCATCCTATCCGTATCCACCACGCACCACCAACCTTTCAGTTGTCAAATGTTGTGGATGAAAGCATCAAGGAAAGATGGAGGTCGGGAAAGGGGGATGTCGGAAGAACAACAGACAACAGATTATTGCAGGAACTGGCTTAGGTGGTGAAATGATCAAAGGGCTGGCTGGAACAGGTGAGTGACGAGGCCAACCGACCTTACGCTCGTGTATTTGAAAAAGAAGACACAAAAACATCTAATATGTGAATGAGGGCTTGACATGAACTTTTTGCTCACCGGAGGCGAGCACAGTGGCAAGTGGTTTTCACTTGAGTCACTCGCCATTCAACCTTTCTACTAGCCAGACTTTTGTTTTCAGTATTAAAGGGACACTGTGTGAGATTTTTAGTTGTTTATTTCCAGAATTCATGATGCCCATTTACTAATGTTACCTTTTTCATGAATATTTACCACCACCATCATGCATCAAGTATTCATTATGACAGGGAAAATTGCACTTTTCATACATGAAAAGGGGAATCTTCTCCATGGTCCACCATTTTGAATTTCCATAAATAGCCATGTTTAGCAGCAACAATGACTTTACTTGGGCCATACTATGAAATATTAGTTTATTACTTAGTAAACTTTCATGAAAAGGTCAAATTTGTCAATAGGTGACACAGTTTCAATGAGCAGCATGATGTGATAAAAGAAGACAATGAGTGCTCTGGGCATAGAGTGTTAAATGAAACTACCTACTATAGTATATCAGACAAATAGAATCTGAATTATCCTTCTTTAACCTTTCACGATAACACAAGGGGCAGGATATATTAACTGGGATATGTCATACCCAAGAATAAGTTACCTGCCAAAGTGGATAGTGAGACTAAAATGATTACTAGCCACGGCCAAGTTTTACACATTTTTTGCTGGTTGGCAGTGCCACAGTCAAGCAATGTGTGTGTATGTGGGTGTATGTATTAGAAAGAGAAAGTGTGTGTGTGTGCGTGAGAGAGTGTGAGAGAGAGAGTGAGCGAAAGAGGAAGAAAATGTTCCTGAATCACCTGACCGAACATGCCATTTGTTCGGGCAGCACCGTTGGGTTGGCACATGGTGTACTCAGGGATGTGCTAAAGGTGAGAGGGGGAGAGGGAGGGGGGAGAGAGAGGGAGGGAGGGAGTTCATGTGTTTGAGTTGAGTGGAGAGGAGTGGAGAGGAAGTGGAGTTTGACTTTTGTTATTGTATGATGAAAGACTTGAAGTATGTGTGTGCGTATGCAACAAACACGCACGCAAGCACACATGCACGCACACAGACAGTAAAAGTAGCAGTGGAGGCAGCCAAAATGGCCTGCCAACATGATAGTCCCACCTGCACTTGGCTTTAAAAACACACTGCATTAGCCAGCCAAGCACGCAACAATGATTATTCAAAGACACTCCTGAAACGCACACACACACACACACGTCACACACCTTCACTCTGGTCAACTACTGAGGAGAGGGGTGAGTGAAGGGGAGAGCAAATGATAAGTTTGGACAGAGAGAGAGAGAGAGAGAGAGAGTGAAAGAAAGAGAGAGAGATGAAGAACTGATACTGGGAACAGGAGAGTAGAATGACACAGTAAAAAAGAAACAAACGTGTAAAAAACAACTGAGCAAGGAGTGATGAGTGATAATGAGTGATGCAAGAACTGGTTAGACGCACAAACAGAAAAGCAGTCAGAAATCGGTTATGTACCTGTGTGTGTGTGTGTGTGTGTGTGTGTGTGTGTATGTGTGTCTGTGTGCATGCATGTGAGAACGAAAGAAGGGTGATCGCAGGCACAGAGGAAGAGTTTTAGGACAGAAATTAAGGTAAAGGGTTAGAAAGGAAAGACGAAAGAGTGCAAAAGCCTGTCTGAGTGACTGAGTGTAGACTGTGTTCAAGTACAGTAACAGTCTGTGTGCACATACTTTGTGTATTTGTGTGTGTGTGTGTGTGTGTGTGTGTGTGTGTGTGTGTGTGTGTGTGTGTGTGTGTGTGTGTGTGTGTGTAGATGTATGTGGTGTGGGAGTGTGTAGTGGCAGGATTGAGTGTTGTGTAGGCCCCCAGCGGCCGAGGAAAGGAGAGGGGGAGAGGGAGGGATGGAGAAAGGGAGCGAGAGGAGGGAAATAGAGGGAGAGAGGAGGGATGGGGAGAGGGAGGAGGAATGGGCGGAGAGAGAGGAGAGAAAGAGAGAGAGAGAGAGAGAGAGAGATGGGGAGAGGGAGAGAGAGGAGGGGAAGAGAGGGAGAGAGGAGGGAAAGAGAGGGAGAGAGAGGAGGGAAAGAGAGGGAAAGCAAGAGAGAGAGAGGGGGGAGAGAGGGAGAGAGGAGGGAAAGAGAGGGAGAGAGAGGAGGGAAAGAGAGGGAAAGCATGGGAGAGGGAGTCTGGGGGTTAAGGAGCATGAGCATGCCTCTCTCATGACATAATTTGAGCGAGACGACACCACTGGGCCAGCCACACACACACACACACACACACACACACACACACACACACACACACACACACACACACACACACACACACACACACACACACACACACACACACACACACACACACACACACACACACACACACACACACAGTGTAGTTCCCTTTGGCAGCCACATCCAGGCCAGCTGTGTGTGTGTGTGCGT
>NC_085870.1:44827453-44919953 GCF_034702125.1 Engraulis encrasicolus | reverse complement strand
GGGCTACCTGAAATCTCCTCTACCACCTTGACTTGGTCAACTACCAAGACAAAAAGGCTTTCCTGAGAATATAGGGTTGTTTAAGGTGATTTCTTGTTTAATTTGGACAGTATGTATAGCTTAAGTCAATTATTTTGGCGGACGTTGTGTCATATTTAACATAAAACTGCACAGCAAAGACTGTCCAATCGTGATTGTCACGTCAGTGATACCAGCTATCCCCCCACCCATCTTAACAGTGTTCTGCAGGAAGCACTGCTCTCTCACACTCACATACACATACACAGACACTACCACTTTCCTCCCCTCCCCTCCCCTCCCCTCGACTCCACTCCACTCCCCATGTGTATTCTCCTGCTCCCGTCTCCTCTTTCTCTCCCTGCCTGCCTCTTCCATTTCTATTATCCTGAGTCAGCAGTTCAACCAGGGCAGGAAATGACTCACAACAATGTCTTGATGGACATAATGCTGCATTGTCTGGCTGACACACCACACGCTCGCACACACGCACGCACAGAGAAACGCAGACACTACACAGGCGCACACACACACATGGACACAGACACACACTCTCTCTCTACACAGGAGTGGTTTTACAAAACAATTCTCTTTTGCTGGTCTGTATATGTATGCGATGGTAACCCACACTTGAAGACTCTTAGTACACACCATTAGCAGTTGGTTGATAGCACCACTTTTCGGAAAGAACATCTGCAGAGAGAACATCTGCACAGACTGCAGGAGGGAGAGTGGGGTTACAGAGATATGGTCCGAAAACACACTACAGATAACCACACACCTCGCTCTGCCTCATTTCACCGTTCCACCGTAAACGTTTTGGATAGGCTAAATTAAGCTGGAAAAAAAGTCTTCAAAGGATTTTATTAACATTCTTCAACTCATCTCATCTCCCCTCGGAATGCAGCAAATTAGAAACGATTTGCCAAGGTTTGCACTATCATGTGGAATCACTAGAACAAGAACAAAATCGTCACACACTGTGCTGTAGGTCGGTACTTCGTAACTTGTAATTCTGCTACCGAACTGCACCTGACTCGATGGAGCAACAGGCTGAGGTTCTGCTCATTAGATGGCATTTCAAGTATATATTGAGAACCACTGGGCTAAGCTATAGAGCATAGTTCTCCCTATCTCTCACTCACTCTATCCATCCATCCATCCATCCATCCATCCATCCATAAGTCAGTCCATCCATCCATCAGTCTGCCCAGCCATCTTCCCAAGATCATAGCCTGACACGGTTGCCAAGTACAGCCTCTGTAAAGGAGGCCACACTGGGCTGCTCAGGTCAGGCCATGGGGTTCATGACAGTAAACAGCAGCCAGCCTGAATCAGGAGCAGTGTGTCTCCTTAATGAGCTGGTGAATGGCTGATGGTGCAGATGGTGCAGATGTCAGTGTACAGCACGGTATCAGTACAGCTGAAGAACACCAGTAAAGCAAATCACTTTTAAGTACATCCACAGACACAGACACACCCGGAGCTCATAGTACATCACTGTCGGAGGAGCACCAGCAAAGCATTTATCAGTAACGCACTATACACACCAATATATTTCAGTTCGCTTAACATGTCCAGGAGCATTGCGAGTCCGAGAGGTTGGCGGGCTGCCTCTCTCACTGCACAGTCAGCGTCCACGTTCTATCCGCGGGCAGCAGCCATTCATTTTCAATGGAAGCCGCTCATTGAACGCGGACGTCCGCGCAGGAAAATAGACTCGAGTTCTATTTTCAAGGAGCATCGCGGACATGTCCGGTCTGCCACTCGCGGGGCCGCACATGCGCTGCGCTTACACTGCGCTCCTGTGTGGAAGGCATGATCTGTTTTCATGTATTCTAAGCGTTTCGGACTGATACCGGACACGTTACGTGGACGTGCCGCGCTTTGAGGTGTGTAAGCACCGTGAGGAGTTCCACTAACACACATCTCTGTTTTAGAGGAGTTTCAGCAAAGCACATCTCAGCAAAGCACATCTCTGGTCTGAGGAGCTCCAGGGAGGCACATCACTGTAGAGCACATGTGTGTCTGAGGAGAGGAGGGGGGGGGGGGCATGCCATGCGGCTGGGACTGCAGTTTGCATTCCACAGGCTGCCTCTCTTCACAGCCAGAGAGGCTGATGGGAATACACATTCCTGACCTCAAACAGAGAGAACAGAAAAGAGGAGAGGTAGAAAAAAAGAGGAGGGGAGAAAAGAAGAAAATGAATGAGAAGCTATGCAGGGATGAGGATGGAGGAGAGGAGAGGAGAGGAGAGGAACTGTTGGCTAGCTGTGGCAGCAGCAGCAGGAGTGTATCTTTTTCACAGTTTATCTTTTCTTGTCTCTCAAAATTTGCTTTCGGAGAGAATGAGGGAATGTGGTGTGTCAATGTTACGAAGTGTGTGTGAGTGCATGTGTGAGTGTGTGTGCGCGCGCATGTGTGTGTGTGTGTAGAGGTAAAGTGAGGCTAAGGGAGAACAAGCACATGAAGAAAGAAAGAGAGAGGGGGAGTGAAAGGAACGGAGAGATATAGAGGCATTTGGGGAGGAGGAGTGCAGAGAGACGAGCAGAGAAGAACAGAGCAGAGAGACGAGCAGAGAAGAACAGAGCAGAGCAGAGCAGAGGAGAGCAGAGCTGGACTGGCATTGGTCATCGGTGAGGTCATAAACATCACACTCAGATACCTTTGGGTCCTCCAGTGCTCTGATCCTGGGGCATGATAGCCTCTTATCTGGCTGTGCAAGCTGGTGGTGTGTTTCTAGGTGACTGTGTGTGTGTGTGTGTGTGTGTGTGTGTGTGTGTGTGTGTGTGTGTGTGTGTGTGTGTGTGTGTGTGTGTGTGTGTGTGTGTGTGTGTGTGTGTGTGTGTGTGTGTGTGTGTGTGTGTGTGTGTGTACGTGCACAAGCACAACTCTGAGAAAATTACTGGGAGTCTGTATATGTCTGAGGACACAAGAGGGAGGAATAGGTACAGAAAGGGTGTGTGTGTGTGTGTGTGTGGGTGGGGGGGGGGCGCCCTTGTTCGTGTGTGTGTGTGTGTGTGTGTGTGTGTGTGTGTGTGTGTGTGTGTGTGTGTGTGTGTGTGTGTGTGTGTGTGTGTGTGTGTGTGTGTGTGTGTGTTCTATGTTCATATGAACTGAAGTGTAATGAACTGGACAGTAAGATCTTTTGGGAAAACAGACTTCAGAGAGAATGTGCACAAGGTACAAAAGCATATGACTTGGAGCATGACTAGCCCCTCACAGGATGAAAGCACAGCAACACCCTCACTGCTAGTAGACACCAAAAGAGGTGAGTCTACCAGATGTAACAAATTTAGCAACATTTTATTATTATTATTCTTATCTTCATAATTGTATTTTCTTTTCCTCCAATCTTCTAGGGCTTTTCAAATTTCTGTTAGCCTTCAGTGCAGAAAACAACCATAAGATGTGATAGTGCTTTCAAGTTTCAAATCCTCCTCAAATAGTTTTTTAATACTTAGTAGCGACTTGTAACCTGCTCTACCTACACATTTATATACTTTTTTGTGTGAAATAATAATAATAATAAAAAAAATGTGCTGTGTATTGAACCGTAGGTCAAAGATTGTGATTCGAACCGAATTGTGAGCCGAGTGTATCGTTACAACCCTACTATCTTCATGTATTTAGCGCTCTATTGTAGGTCTGAGAGAATAATCTTTTCAATCTGTCTGTACTATGTCCCGTTCTTATGGCAGAAAAATCACAGCAAAGCTTACTTGAAGCATGAGCATTGATATCGTGAGGGTATGACACCACGGGGAATTAAATCATGACTCTGAAAAAAGTACAACAGCACAGAATTGGCAGACAAAACTAGAATGCTCAAAATGTGAATGAAAAATGATACACGCCGAGGGATCAAACTCAAGCTAAAATGAGCAACCCAACCAAGCTTTTCCAGATGTTTCATCGCCAATAATAGGTGTGTGTTGAGCGTGTGTGTGTCTCTGTGTGTGTGTGTCCACCCACAAGCATCTGAGACATCCATCGCACTGCTTTGACTTTATCTAAATATCTGCAGGCTACCAGATGGCACACATTGGACAAAAATGTCTGGCTGTGAGCGTGTATGACTGTGGGAACTGTGTAAATCCTGACTGCCCACATGCTGCACACTAAAACACAGACACACACACACAGTCAGGCAAGTCCCCTGCCTTACCATCAGTGATGGGCAAAATGGATTCATTGGTTATACAATCAAGTGTCACATATTCCAAATTACTTGGTCTGACCTGTCCAATTCATATTCAATTTAAAAGGTAATTGGCTGGTTGATTGATCACCTGGTTGAACTGGACAGGTAAAACAAGAACATTTGGAATGAGCGGCACTAGATTGTAGCACATTAATCCATTTTGCCCATCAAAGCTTATCTGCACATAGAGTGCATTAGGGCCCTCATCTCAACCTGGTCTCTTGGTCTCTCCTTTCCCAAACATGAGCCTGAGGCCAGATAAGCCTAGCTGCCTTACACCCAAACAATCTTGCATAAGCTACCAAAAAACACCCCTTGCCTTACACTCATATACAGACTCAAGCACACACACACACATCAAGCACACACACACATGCACACACGCGCGCACACACATGCACACCTCACCTTGGTCTCCCCTTTCTCGAACATCATCTTGAGGCTGCCGAGGGGCACACTAGGCTTCTCCAGGGGGCTGAGGGGGCTGAGAGGGCCATCTCCTCCTCCTCCTCCTCCTCCACTGCCCCTCCTCAACACCAACCTCTCCTTCAACACCACCTCCTGCTCCTCCTCCTCCTCCAGTGGCCTCTCCAGGGCTCCTCGCTCCATCGCTCGGCCTCCACTTCCTCCTCCTCTAGCAGTAGCAGTTGTTTTCTCCTCTGGGGTCCTCTCCAGGGCGCGCGGCGGGGTTCTGAGGGAGACGGAGCGCCGGAGGCTGCTCTGGGAGGGAGCTGGAGGTGATGCTGCTGCTGCTGCTGAAGTAGAGGCTGCCACAGAGGACGAGGCTGAGACAGAGGAGGTGGTGGTGGTGGGTTCAGGCTGGGCCGCAGAGGGCTTGGGTTTAGGTTTGGACTGGGTGGCCTGGGCCTGGACCAGGGGCTGGGTGTCGGTGTCGGTGGTGGTGGTGGGGGTGAAGCGAGTGCGTGGGCCGGCGGGTGCTGGTGTGGAGGTGGTGGCGGGCGGTGGGGCAGAGGGCGCCTCTTGCTGTTTGGGCAGCTCCCAGCGCTTCTTCAGCACACTCAGGTTGCCCGAACGCAGGCTGGTGGGCACAGTCTCTAGCTGCTGAGAGAGGGAAGGAGCAGGGAGAGGGGGGAGAGAGAGAGAGAGAGAGAGAGAGAGAGAGAGAGAGAGACAGAGAGAGAGAGACAGAGAGAGAGAGAGGGAGAGGGAGAGAGGTGGAGAGTGTGACACAGAAAGAGATGGGGAATGGAGGGAGTGGGAGAGAAAATATAGACAAATTTTAACAATCTTACCCAGGACAATGAATGTCAATGTCTCCCATCCCATGTCATTAGCCTTTTACAGTTGTTCCCAACTCATCTCCCAGTTTTGGTTACATTACTCATCTTGAAAGATTATAACCAAAATGAACTCTAAAAGTGATGAAGTGATTAACATTAACAGTAAAAAGTTATTTATACTGTGTGGATATAGAAGAGGGCAAACAATGGACACAGAGAACGCGTTCTTGCAGACCCAGTACAGAGTCTGGACACGTCAGCATGTCAGGATGCGACCGCAATCCTGCGCTCGCGAACAAAACTCCCCCATGTGCAGTTCATCACTTGGCAAAAGCTTGGAATGGGAGCCCAGTCAGTCAGAGCCAAGACCACTGCAGTGCACGCACTACTGACCGACCCGACCAGACCAGACCCGGCTGCATCTGTGGCGGACGACAGCTGTACTCGTACAGCGACGCTTGGCAGGAAAAAGGGGAGAGAGAGAGAATACCGGTGGGAGTTCACAACCGCTTGGAAAGAAAGAAAGAAGCTAAAGCACAGCCGGCTGGGCTGGCTGACCCGTTTTTCTCCCCCCCCTCTTCTTCTTACTGTCCTTACTGTCTGCCTCTTGCCTTGCCTTGTCTGGTCTGAGGTCAACCCAGGGAAAAAGATTAGTTGTCCTGCGGTCGAGGGGGGAAAGCAGGCCTGGGGGATGGTGGAGCCAGAGCAGTTGCAACAGTCATCCACCACATACAGTACAGTACACACACAGACAGACAGCAGAAAGAAAGGGGGGGGAGGAGAGAGATAGAGGAGGGGTGGGGGCAGAAGAGAACGAGAGACAGACAGAGAGAGAAGGCTGCAGAAAGATCCAGAAACAAGACATGGAGACAGAGACAAAGAAAAAAAGAGAAACTGAGATAAGTACAGAGACAGAGAGAGAGGAAGACTTTGAGGAGAGTGCGAAATGAAAGAAAGACCACTTGGTCCAATGTCGACGGAAAGCAGGAGCCGACACGCGGAGGACAGACGGACGCATTGCTGAGGGGCGTCACGGCGTGTTTACTGCGGCGGGCGGGGAGAACAGGAGGACCCTTTCTTCTCCTCCACTGCTGCCCTGGCCTGCGCCGTGCCACTAGTGCATCATGGCCCTGGAAGCCCAGCAATGAAATGTGGCCACAACACTGGCGCTGTTCAACACAGTCACTCGCCTGCTGCTGGCCACAGACACACACAAAAAAAACCCTGCATCTCTAAATGACACCGTCGACAACGTGTAATAGAATGAGACAGAACAACCTGATTTCATTATGAGACTACTCGGAGAACATCGCAGTTTAATTTGCTGGGCGTCACGGTGGTGCTCAATGGGAAAACAGGGGACGGTGTTCCTTAAAACGTAAATGAAATATTCTTACAGTAATGATGACGAAGTACTGTAAGACTTACGTACTCCGTACATTGCCAATACTGCCCTACTACGACGGCAAAAGTAATTTACTAGGCCGACACATTTCGTTGAATTAAGTTTCAATGAGGCACTGACCTCATAACATGTCATTTTGTCGTGTGACTAAGTCCCATACGTCTTAACGTTAGGAAAGTTGACAAAAAACATCACCACTATTACTGTATGTACGTACAACATGTTGTACTGAACTGGATGTCCAAAAACTCACATAGTTACTCTACTTTGCCTTTGTTGGCAGCATAGTGGGCCACATCTTTGCCTTGCTATGTAGTTCATTCAAGGAATCTGGTGTGGAAAGTCAAAGGCATGGGGGGGCGGCCGGTTCGGATAAAAACACTTTGTGCTGAAACAGCATTTTGCCAAGGTGGAGTGGGGTGTGTGCTGCTGGGCTGGCCCGTAAAAAAAAAGTGAAAGTCCTACCATATGTTTTCCGCCCCACCACCCGCTAACACGACTAACACTGGCTTTTTAACCAGAGAAGCCCTGCCTGAAGAAGAAGTGTCAAGATGCTACACTAGCCACACGGCCCAGCCCAGACAGTTGTCATGGTATGCTTAGGCTTCTGCCCCTGGGGAGGGACTTTTGCTTTCTTCTGAAGTGCCCAGCCTGGGGCTATGGTTTAATGAGGGAGAGGGTCTCTTTTTAAACATACGACACCGAGAGGTCTCCACATCAGAGAGGACAAAGCTAGCTCCTCCATTACACTCAACTCGCTCATTGAAACCTGATCAGAGCTAGCACCCTCTCACTCAATTACTGCCACATACACACACACACACACACACACACACACACACACACACACACACACACACACACACACACACACACACACACACACACACACACACACACACACACACACACACACACACACACACACACACACACACACACACACACAGCTGCAAGTATACACATAGACAGAACCACAGTTTTAAGAAACAGCTGCAGACACACGCATGCCCATGCCCATGCGCACGCGCGCACACACACACACACGCATTTGTAGAAGCACCACGCCGACACAACCCACCCACTCAAGTCAGGTCAAGTCCAGGATAGCCAAGACCAGATGCCTCTGGAGCATTGGTTTACAATCCGGTCTATGTACAAGGGAACAAACAATACACTCATAAAAACACACACACAGCCAAAGTTGAAAGGCTCTGCTATGAGGTAGGACTGGTTTCAATATGACTACCAAACAATACACAGATGGTCATTCAGCATGGACCAAAAAGACGCATCCGTTTCCTCCATACCCCTCAGCAGCGCCCCACACTCACTTCCTACCTCCACAACAAGACACCGCAGTCAGCCACCCTGAGGTGAACACAGGAGGGAGGGAGAGAGAGAGAGAGAGAGAGAGAGAGAGAGAGAGAGAGAGAGAGAGAGAGAGAGAGAAAAGTTTATAAAAAGAATTATCAGCGGAGAAACAAAGATGAGAAAGGAACACGCAAGAGAGCTTTGTACAGTCATGCACAATGAAGTCAACGAGCGACAACATTTCTGAAGTTGGTAGAAGTGAAGAAGGAAGAGGAGCGGAGGAGGACGACAACCTGATTGAACGCAGAGGAAGATCAAGAGGAGTTTCTCTGTTTCTTTTCTTTTTTGGTTTTGATCACTCTCTTCTTCTTCTTCTCGTCTTTCTGCTGCCGTGCTCGCGCTGGCCAAAGTGGAAGTGATAAAGTCTCACCAGATGTTCGGCAGATCAGGGAACCAGAAGAGAGGAGAGGAGAGGAGAGGAGGAGAAGGGGGAAAAAAAGCCTTACGTGTAGGAACCAGCCCACCCCCAGTAGAGAGAGCAAGGGAGGGGGTGTGAGTGGGTCTGAGTGTGTGTGAGTGTGTGTGTGTGTGTGTGAGAGAGAGAGGGAATGAGAGAGACAGAAAGGGAGTGAGAGGCAAAAAGAAGAGGAGTGTGTGGGAGAGAGAGAAAAGCAGAGAAAATAAATGTTACAAGAGTTTGTGTGCAAGAGAACCACGGGACTAGGGGGCTTGTGTGTGTGTGTGTGTGTGTGTGTGTGTGAGGGGGGTGGGGGGGGGGGTGGGGGTGTCAGAGAGTGGACAACTAACAGAAGAGAGTATGTGTGTGTGTGTGTGTGTGTGGGGGGGGGGGGTGAAAGAAGGGGGGAGAGAAGAAAAAAGAAAAGAATTTTCTATGCAAGTAGGAGGCAGGAAATGATACATTTAGGAGGAAAAGTTTAACCCTCTCCTCTCCTGCCCAGAGCTAGAAACTCCTATGTTAGACCACAAGGCTGCCACACAGCACAGTCAGAAGCCATGACACAGATCGAATGGCATGCTGACTAATGGGGGGTTTGGATGTGAGATCCTCACAAAAGCTCATCAACTCACACACCACAAGCCTTCGGTGTTGGCACGCTAGCATACGGTAGGTAGTAGAGGACTTGGGGGCAAGTTGGCAAGATGTGTCGGAGTGAAGGTCACTCACTCCACAGATCTTAACAATTGTGTCTAGGTGGAAAATGCCAAGGCCGCTTGTCTTTCTCGTCGCGTTCTTGAACAATACGCATTCAAAAGCGTATCGGAGTCAGTGTGTGACAAGATGGGAAAGATATGCAGACTGTAGGCAATCGAGAGAGTCATACTAGCAACTGTGATTTCAATAAAAACTCAAAATAACACGTACACAGCAAGACTAGACTGATTAATAATCCTAAGCGTCTTTACTGTAAAAAGTAGTGTAGCTGTTCTGGGTGAAATTGCAGCGACTTAGTATGACAGTAAAATAAACACAAATTAAAGGGCTGAACAAGCAGTTGGGTGACTTGTCTTCATGTTTATAATATATAGTTCATGTAGATTCTGAAGACAAAGGAATGGGAGGAGCATGCAACGTCTGCACTTAACATGATTTGGCGAACTGGCTGAACCAAACCAAACAAGGTTAACTAATAAGGCTAACGAGATTGGGATGAGTTGTGAAACAGATTACGGCCATTCAAATCCCCCCACAGCAAGGAGGAGTTCATTTTTTTTTAAAGGAAGTTGTGTGAAAAAGGAGTTGTTCCTGGCATTGCCAAACTGTGGGCTAACCCAGGCAGGCCATGAGATGAGTCAGTCAGTCAGGGTGCCTGTGTGCGATTAAGAGAGTACGCACTGTCTCTTTAAGGCAAAGCAACTTCACCACTTGACCTAATGACACCAGATGATACTGTGACATCATTTCTCTTCAACTCCCCCCTTCCTGCTACAGACACAGGCACACACACACACAAACAAGCACACACACATAGGCACAAACACACACACAGGCACAAACCCACACACACATATAGGCACAAACACACACACACACACAGGCATAAACACACACACACACAGTATGGCTATTGGTATACAAACACACACAGAAGGCCTCAGTCACACACACATAATCAGCCAGACACATAGCCACAAAAACACACATGCACACAATTCAATTTGGAATGACTCAGTGTCCTGCCTCTGCCATGCCCTTTTAGTCATGTCCATTTGTCCTGCTTGCTTCCCCTTTCCTCCAAGCTCAGTATCCACCACTCTCTCCCCGTGTACTGTATTGATTTCCCGATGCACTCCTTCTCAGTTAAAGCAACGGCAAGTGGTTTTCATCTTCGGACACTGTACAGGATAGAAACGGAAAGGTTTCCAAAGTCGTTTCAGTGCATTAGCAACTTGGTGAAAACAGGGTGAGAGGCCCTCCTGAACGGTCTCTGCTGCCCTAAATGGGCTATAACCGCGTACTAATAAGCAGATTCGGAGATCCCGACCATGTCTGTGTTGTTCTTCATCCACCTTATTCCTAACTCCTATGATACCATGCACGAAAAAGGGGTTTGACTTATACTTGTAGTGTGTGTAGTCTGAGTGTGTGCTTTGTGTGTGTGTGTGTTAACTGATGTAAGGCTTTTTTGCTATACTCCTTATGTTTACTGCAATGTGCCATAATGTGCATTAGGTCTTTGTCCATGTCTTGTATCTATGTATCTATGTAAGCTGCCAGTCACCTTAATTTCCCTCGGGATTAACAAAAGTACCCTATTCTACTCTACTTAGTTATGCCTCGTTACGACTCCGTATGGAAACATTTTATTGCTTGGAAATGTAAGTGTTGCTTGAAAGGAACTATATGCACACAGTAGGCTGGTGGCCAAGGCTAGTACTGCAGTCTAATGTTTTTGAATACTGTGAGACGTACTTCACCCTCTACAGGCCAGAGATGAACATTAACAGAATGGTCAATACATACATTAAAGGTACAGTATGTCATATTTTTGGTAGTTAGTATTTCCAGAACTCTTGCTGCCCATTCACAAATGTTACCTTTTTTCACAAATACTTACCACCAATATCAAGTTCTAAGCATTCATTAATGACTGGAAAAATTACACTTTTCATGCATGAAAAGATGCATCTTCTCCATGTCCGCCATGAATTTGCAGTAATAGAATTTTTTTTAGCTGTAAAACTTACTGAACTTTGATCATACTAGTCATTATCAGTTTAATACTTAAATATTCATAAAAACAGACCACATTTGGGAAAAGTTGCAATTATCGGCATAGTTGCAATACCTACTCTGGCCACTGTGCCTTACACCTTTACCAGGCTTACACCAAACACCAGGTACTGGAACTGGAGAAAGAATTCCTCTTCAACAAGTATCTCGGGAGCGCTGCCGTGTAAAGATCTGTTGTTAATATTTGTGTTGCATTTGACTATCACCAGTGCCATGTGCTTGAGAGGATTTCAAACCCCATATTAACGTGCCAACAGGAAGGGAAACAATTCTATTACAATCATTTGGTTCAGGCTAATAAAAGTCACGAGGACAGTAAACCAACTCAGCACTGTGCTCTCACCTGTTCTTTACTACCTGTCCAGGTAGGGGCCCTTTAAGGAGGGAAAAGGGGATATGTACTGTATATTTTCACAACGCTATTACATGATCACGTACTCTGCTTTTATTGCAATACTGGGACAGTTTTTAGGATTTGATATTTTATCTTCGGTCACCTAAAAGTTGAGTCGTTTGTCATATACAACATCACCTACCCTTCTCCAAACGATTTCGTAAACATTACTCCAAGGTTAAAAACCCTACTAAGTGCTTTAATGACACTACTAGAATAACACAAGTCAACAACACAGGAAAAATCTCTGTTCTGATTTATGCATCTCCTAAATCAACCGCTGCGCACGCGCGCGCACGCACGCACGCACACACACACACGCAAGCAAGCACACACACAAGCGCACGCACGCTTGTGCACACGCACGCACAGGCACGCAAGCACACACACAAGCAAAAGCACGCACGCACACACCTGTCCTGAGCTTATTTCCCATACCACTGACTGTGGCATAGCTTCCACAATACATCAGACTGACTGTCACCGCTTCCCCTGGCTGAAAATGAGGTCAGCGCCACAAATCTTCACTCAAGTCACACAGGGCTCCAGGGCTCCTCTGCACTGCAGGAGCCAGTGGCCTCAGTGGCAAAACAGTGGCACACTTGTTCTCAGGAACAGGAGCTCAAGTCACTGTGTTTTGGGGCCGGGGTAGGGGTGGAGCTATAGGGGGAGGGAGTAGGGCGATTGCCTTGGGGCCCAGGGCCCTACCGTAATAGTGGTGGGGGACCTATTGTGACATTCGCAGGCCGTATCGGGGGCCCCATCAGTGTCTTACCCTGGGGCCCTGTGTGCAGTTGTTCCGCCACTTGTCAGGGCGGTGGGACTGGTTTGGTTTTGCCAAACTCTTTCATAGTGCCGTTGGCTATGGGGGAAATGGTAGAGACAGACAGAAAAAGTATCGAGAATGAAGCTGCCTTGGATTTGTGGGCATGTGTCCATCTGTGCTTGCTTCACTGGTTCCAAAGTGTCACACTGGCTTTCCCGGCCTGCACATTGTTATTACTGCTTGCAGGATTTCAGCTCTGTGGGACAACCGAAAATGAACACCACATGAGGTGTATTTCTTTCATGATCCCTAAATCTTGATGAAATATTGCAATGTAAACTAAAGCACACAGACAATACACACAAACACGCACACACACACGCGCATGCATGCAAGCATGCATGCACGCACACGCACACACACACACACACACACACACACACACACACACACACACACACACACACACACACTAAAGCCTGAGAACATGCAACAAGAAACCATTTGGGTATGCCTGTCTGTGAAGTAGCTGCCAATGTAACCAATATAAAACCAATCAAAACGATGATATCAGCATTAGATTTGTCATTTACGGGAAAAGGGCGTGCTTGTCTCACTTACATGTAGGTTACGTGTACGACATTGAGTTAAACATTAAACCGGGCATGGCACTTCTTGATGGTTTCGTAAGAGTGTGCAAAGCCATTAAATGATAATCATTTGCAGATTTATATGCCTACCATACGTTTGGTATATAAGTTTAGTACCTCTCATAACGAATATGTGACATCAACATGAAACCATTTTAGTGGACCACCCCATGGAGTTATCCTACTCTAAACTAGTTCAACAGGTATATTGCGCCTCAAAGGCAATTTCGAAAAAAGTCATCTGTTTTCTGACACTGACCAACAAACCGGATGACCTAGTGGAGTTCAGAGTCGCTGTTATGTGACTGAACACTTTCTTAGGTCACACAACTCCCATCTAATTAGACTTCTAATGTATTATCAAAACCAGCACACGTCATAACTAGCTCCTTTCCTACCACATCATCCAAACGAATGGAATACAATACAGTATTTTGCAGTCTTCCAGTTATCCATTTCAGCGAAGCCAAGCACAGCAGACAAGCTCAAGGGCTGCCGCCCGCCTCATAAGTGCTAACCCGAGACAGTTGCATCTTTCCATCTTAGTCTACTAATGAAGCTTTCATCAGATGCTTTGGCTACAGTGCGGCCATCTTTAGCCTCCCTGTGACCCCAATGTCTGGCCTGCAGACACAACCACACACAGTACCATTGGCTGGATTTGACAGGAAATGTATACAAATCACTTTCAAAAACTTGCCTGTAATGGGTATGAAAAGCTTCATGATGAACATATAAAGAACCAACTAATGGGTAAGTGTTAGTGGTGTCAACAATGATCGATTCTGCGATGCAATCCAATGCGGGGCATGGACGATCCAGAATCGATCCGGCAAGTTCCAGAATCGATCCGGCAATTTTTTTAAGTTTCAATTACTTCCATGGATATTTCGGGAGCAAATGAATGTTAAATTAAACTAGAAATGCATTCTCACAGAAAATGCTGGAAGCGGGCTTGCCTTTTGGGGCAGAGATGAAACAAAGTACTATTGAGAAAACAAAGCTAAAAGAAATCTTGGAAAAACTCCATCCACCCAGTCAGAAGTTATGGGCCAAACAATTCAGCCATCTTGGATTCAGCCATCTTGAAAGTGTTGTAGCTCTGCGTTTTGGGGATATACTAAATGACATAGATGGTATTTTAAGTTGGCTAAGGAACACTGCATATGATATAATTTTGAAAATCAACATGGCTTCGAGCGGGATTAGAACTCACAACCTCCATATCTGTAATCCAACCCCTTTGCCATTGATATTAAATGACATACAATACATGATATTTGAAGTTGGCTAAGGAACACTGCATATGATATCATTTTGAAAATCAACATGGCTTCGACTGGGGTTCGAACCTCCAACCCCCATATCCCTAATTCAGCACATTTGCCATTCATACTAAATGACATACATGGCATTTTAAGTTGGCCAAGGAACACTGCATATGATATACTTTTGAAAATCAACATGGCTTTGACTGGGATTCGAACCCCCAACCTCCATATCTGTAATCCAGCACATTTGCCATGCATACTAAATGACATACATGGCACTTTAAGTTGGCCAAGGAACACTGCATATGATGTAATTTTGAAAATCAACATGGCTTTGACTGGGTTTCGAACTCCCAACCTCAATATCTGTAATTCAGCACATTTGCCATCCATACTAAATGATATACATGTATGGCATTTTAAGTCGGCCAAGGAACGCTGCATATGATATAATTTAGAAAATCAACATTGCTTCGTGTGGGTTTCGAACCCTCAACCTCCATATCTCTAATGCAGCAGCATGCATTACCACTAAGCCAAGCAGCTAATTGTCATGCATAGTCCAGCAAGACTATATTACATTGCATTGCAGAGCTGAACAATGGACTTCTAGAATGCTTGCTCGCACCTGCTCGTTAAGAATGGAATCTTGAGACAGTGACAGTTGAAATGGAATCCTTCACTGGCTGCACCTGTTGTGATTGACTGAAAGACAGTTAGTATTGAGCCTTTAACAGGGGAGAAAATGAGAATGAGTTTTTTGTCTTTACAACATCGTTGTAAAAAAACTAAAAGGAGTTGGCACGTGTCCTTTTCACAGATCGGAGTCATGCTTGTGATGTCTCTAACAGTCTTTGAATGAAGTTTATAGGTTAAATTTTTCAGGCACAAATGGACCTCCGTGTGGGACATGCGCTGATCTCTTGAAAAATGCACTTTTCCAAAGACTGGGATTCTCCATAGAGCCAGGTCTGTTTTTTTTACAAACCTGCCATTTAAAAAGTATTGGGAGTTGGGAGATGAAACTTTGACAATTTGGAGACATCCCATAGAGCTCGCTAACAACGCGTCAACTAAACTTCTAGGTGAAAGTGTTGATGTTTTATGACCGAAAAAGCCTCCTACACTCTAATCTCTAGAGTGGCGGAATTTTGGTTCATGGAGGTTCCACCACTATTTTCAATGGGGACCCAGGCTTTCACAAAATCGCCAAAAACGGGAAAACGACAAGAGACACGGAGAAGCCTATAACTGTACGCGATCTCCAAGCCGAGCCGGTCGTTTTAGTGTTTGAACGGTGTCTCTATCTCGAAAGGCCTAGGAGGAGATCCATTTCCAAACAGGACTTAGAGATTACTATAATCGGGCCTTGCTCTGCAAGGGCCATGCTCTGCATGGTCCTTGCTCCGCAAGCCCGCTTAATTAAATAAAAGCACTTCAAAACATTGCAAGACTGATACAGACTGATACAGAAAACAGCCAATAAATTGTTGCTCAGTATATGACTACTTGTATTGCCTCATCATGACTGATTAAACATTTGCTTTGCTTTCAGTAGAAATGTAATGCATTGCAATGCATTGTAGAATTGAATCGGATCGGATAGAATCGAATCGAATCGAAACCTCCCGAATCGTGATCGAATCGGATCGTGAGGGCAGTGCCGATCCACACCACTAGTAAGTGTGCCAAATACATTACACCAAGAATAGTACTACTCGCTTGGAAAAATAAACAATTAATATTAAAAATTCATGGTTCCTGTTTTAAACCACACACTGACCAATCACGAACTTAGTCTTGAACAAGGCTTGGCAATGAAGACAATGTTGACAATCAGGTAACATCATCACTAAACAAAAGATGTAACTTTGCTCATACACTATTACTACTAATTATCAAACCATAAACAAATATTCATCCCTTTCATAGATATGCACGTCATGGCCATTGCTTTTTAAAATCTCACTGTACTGTGCACTTCATAATGGCAATGCAGGCCTTCAATTCTATTCTATTACTACTATTGTATATTATATTATTTTCAAACTCACAACAGACGAGGGCATTGACACTTCATTCTTTCGGAATTAAGTAAATATACTCCATCATCAGCTCTACCATCAACTGAGAACAGAGACTGTGTTACCTGGCATTGCTGCATGGCCCTTGTTGGTTGCGCATTTGCAGTCCACGCTTCGCACTTCCCTCTCATGAATTCAGAGATAAAGGTGCCCGATTAAAAAATAGTGTCTCACATAGACATGTCTGTCACATAAATGCACACACACACACGCATACAATCACACACACACACGCACCAAAATACACTCAATTCTAACACTGGGACTATCCTCTACATGTCCCGTATATTCACAAAAGACGACACCCAAAACAGCACAGGACACTACTACTACTACTACTACATCACTAATACCACATGGAGTTCAAACACACTAGGGCACAGAGACCTCGGGGCCACTACAGCATATCTGCAGGACACAGACTCGCAAATGCTACATGACAAGGACATGTGCTATTGCAGACGAAAAGACACACAAGACACCAGGAGCACACTGGCATGGACATACAGTAGGCACACACTATACATGCACTATCCGGAATTAGTTGGAGATTAGACGTCTGCATAGGGATTAACCTACAGAACACCGACCAATTGAAGTAAGTGGCCTGTGTGTATTAGCATGCATATGTCTCTATGGGCATTTGTGTGTGTGTGTGTGTGTGTGTGTGTGTGTGTGTGTGTGTGTGTGTGTGTGTGTGTGTGTGTGTGTGTGTGTGTGTGTGTGTGTGTGTGTGTGTGTGTGTGTGTGTGTCTGTGTTAGTAAGTATGCACTTCTCCATGTGCGCACGTGTGTGTGTGTGTGTGCACGTGTGCATATTTGTGTGTTCATGCACACCAGTGACCCTGAGTGGCGTGTCTAAATGAGTGACTTCATTTTTTCGTGGGCGTTTTTGTTTTGAGAGACTTTGAACCCTATGCTGGTATGCTGCCTCATTTCTACTGCACAGGGCAGTCACCGGGCACAGACAGGAAATACCTGCCTATAAACACACAAACACAGTTGCTACTAGCAACGGCTACACACAGTTTCTATTGGTAACCGACCTCACTTGTTGCGACATGCACACACACGCACATTCTCTTCGGGCATAGATAGAAAAACAAAATAACGGTCACTTTTCAGCTCCAGGTTATTTTGATAAAAAACGTAGATAATTTGCCAAGTCAAGCTTACATTTGAATGGAGCGGGTGAGGCTTTCGTATACTAATTTGCATCCCAAACAAATGCAAATTCTGCTGGCAAGACCAAAGGTCCGTCTCTCTTATCATCATATTATATCAGCTCCACCACTACATTGCTGTAGGTCAAGGCTTCGAGAGTAGGAAATAATGGCCTTATGACATTACAATACAATGATATATAATGGCCATATGATGAAAGCAGAGACCACTGTTGTAATGGTGCCACAGGCACAGCCCTTCCGGTGGAAGGATCAAGACTGAAAACTGAGTCGAAGTGAGCTACCATTATTGACGTAATTTTCTAGTCCAGCTTGACTTATTACACAAACTTCACATATGATGTCCAATAGAAGGGTTATGACTTTGGTACTTTATATCTGAACTATTTCCCCTTCTTTGCTGCTGAAGATTATAAGAGCATGCCATATGGCAGCTCAAGAGGAGGGGTGTCAAGTGTGTCGGAGGTGCTTGGACGTTACTGTGCTTCTTACAGGCTTTTTCTTGTCTGCGTTGGCCTCCTCTGCTGCCCTTTGGTATCTGAGAGAGAGAGAGAGAGAGAGAGAGAGAGAGAGAGAGAGAGAGAGAGAGAGAGAGAGAGAGAGAGAGAGAAAAAGACAGAGTTAAAGACAGAGTTAAAGAGAGAGAGATGAGGAAAGGGGAACAGAGATGGGCAGAGAAATGAGAGAGAAATGTATTTTAATATGTGCACAGAGAAATATGTAAATCAACACACAAAGTCATATCAATAGTGCATGTGAGGAAGTGTTCCAACTAGTATAGCTTTACTGGCCCACAGACACAGACACACAAAAACCTATGCTGAGGACAACAACAATGGGCGTTTGCAGGTGAAGTATTGTTTCAATAATGCAGGTTCCAGGGAGGTCTGACAGCAATTACACCACAATATAGAAGGGGGACAGGCAGCCCCTCAAACCTAAATAAAGCAGAGGGCAAGAGCGCCCCCCTGTGGGCACAGCCTGCACAGAAACAGGATTTCCACGCTTCTCAGAACAAAGAACCGGAAATTTGAAGAACGGGGTCAAATTTGTTGATCATTCCTGTGGATTCGCAGCTTTGCCTAAAATACCCAAATGTAAGCCGTGAGCCAAAGTCGGTACACAAGCAACACAAGTAGAAAAGAAGATGAATGCATGAAACCAGTGCACAAAAGGGGAGCGAGCAGAGGAGCTACGAGATGAGAGTGTAGGAGACGAAACGATAGGAGAGGAGTGGTGAGGAGAAGAGAGGAGACGACAGGCGAAGAATGAAAAAGCTATCAGAGGCGAGCAATGCGGAGGGGAAAAGACAGGGGAGTAGAGAAAAGAATGTGGTGTCGAGGGGAAAAAAGAAGGCTGTGATGGATCTGAAAGAAGAGTAAAAAAAAAGGATGAGAAGGATGGAAAGAGCAGCTACAAATAACTTTGAGGGTGAATGGAGCTCCTGGGTGAAGAGGAGAGAGAGATGGAGAGAGAGAGAGAGAGAGAGAGAGAGAGAGAGAGAGAGAGAGAGAGAGAGAGAGAGAGAGAGAGAGAGAGAGAGAGAGAGAGAGAGAGAGAGAGAGAGAGAGAGACTGAAAGAGAGAAAAAGAGACAGAGAGAAGAAAGACAGAGACACAGCAGAATGCAGCAGTGATGTATGGGGCTGAGGGATGTGACAGGAGTTTCCCAGCCAGGGAAGTCTTCTCTCTCTGGTCTACCCCCAAAACAACCGTTGGACTGTTTGTTATGTTATGTGATGGGCTGCCCAGGACAGTTAGAGTCCTGCTGTGTAGCGCTGCTCATATACTTCAAGTGCAGGACACAAGAGAGAGGGGGGGGGGGGATGGGGCAAAGACACAGCGAGGCAGAAAGCACACAAAGACAGGAGGGGAGGAGAGAAAGAGATGGACAAGAATCAAGGCAAAGAAACAAATTGAATTTAGGCAGGCAGGGTGACAAAGAAGAACGCAAGAGACAGAGAGAATGTACGACAAAGAGAGAAGGAGAAGAAGAATGAAGGGGAGAGAGAGAGATAGAGAGAGAGAGCGCGCGAGAGAGAGAGAGAGCAACACGACAGATTTAATAACATCTTCCCCCTCAGAGGCCTAAATAAGCTGCTGAAGAATGCTGCGAGCCCTGGGTTCCCCGGTGCAACCTACACTTAAAACATCTCAAACATTTCCGTCCCGACAGCATGGCTCATCGCTCTCTCGCTCCCTCTTTCACTCTCCTAACCCCTTCTCTTCCCTTCATCCACAATCGTCATAAAAAGAGACATGAATTAGTCTGTCAAATACACCACTGCCAGTTTGGGGTAATGCTTTGACCGGAGTTGAGAGGCAGTGCGTTCCAAAGCTCCCAAGAGGAGCACACGCAGCAATGTAACTACATTGCTAATTCCATTAGCTGGTGGTGTGTGTGTGTGTGTGTGTGTGTGTGTGTGTGTGTGTGTGTGTGTGTGTGTGTGTGTGTGTGTGTGTGTGTGTTCGACTTGCAATTAATCGACAATTCAACTGACAAGAGACCCAGGTGAAATGGGCATGTAAAGAGTATGTGTGAAGAGGGGTGTGAAGGGTGGGAATATTTAAATCACCTTTGGATTAAAGAATTGAAATAGAATTAATTTAAATGTGGTATATTATCTCAATTTTGAATTACATTTTTTAGATTTAGTAGTTTTTTTTCCGAGAAACACTGAGATTTCGGGGGGGAAACGCCGCTTATCAGTTAATCGTAAGTCGATCGATAAGACTATGAACTAATGATTAATGAATTAATCGATAATTTGCATTCCTAGTGTGTGTGTGTGTGTGTGTACACTTGTGCATACAGTATGTGCATTTCTTGGAAGGTCACAGCTGAATTGTTATCCACAGCCAGCAAGCCAGCCAGCCAGCCAGCCACCTTCCTACTCCACATTTCGTCTGGCAGGCATGCAGGTAACAGGCAAAGCAGGATCGACTGGAACCTTGCAGAGAACTTGCTGAGTGTGCACAGCTGAAGGCAGGTAAAACACAAAAGCCGCACCAATTTCGACAAAGAAGCACAAGCAGAATGGAAGAGGTGGCCTGCACACCTTGAATCTTGTTTTGCAGGTGCAGCCATCTCAATGGAAATCAGTTGAAAATTATAGAAGAAGCACAACATTGCTACAATTACGGTCAAGGTTTTAATGTGAAAGCTGACGTTTCGGTCACTCAGACCTTCAGAGACAATGGAGCACAAGAATCTGCATTCCCAAAGTCTAAACTCGAGGCATTTGCATGTGCAACAGCAATTTTACAACCACGTACGACAAAGTGTGTCGCTATACCCTGTTCAGACAAGCCATAAACTTTGCATAATACTATGGTATTCGATAAGGCCTATCACACAAGCTTGTGTGCGTGTGTGGTTCTTTTATAGGCCCTGTGCTTTGTGTTTGTGCGTAACATTTCCCTTGGGGTGGGTAATGAAAGGCCTCCACCGATGACCGTGTGTTGGTGAAAGAGGAGAGCGAAGGAGAGCAGCAGGGATATGCTATACTGAGGGAGGGGGTAAGGAGAGGAGAGATACCCACACAGAGAGAAGAAGAGTGGGCTTGCAAGTGAAAGGAAGAGGGGCAGGAAGGGTCAATTGAAAAGAAAGAAAATAAGAAAATAGAGAAATAGGTGAGTGTTGTAAAGACAATTAAATTCATAGAATGTGCTCGTTGAACCTTAACTGTCTGCCGTTAACAGTACTGACACCAATTTGAGTGATGAACAATTAAAGAGGTTAATTAAAAAAAATGTGCTTTGTGCACTGTAGTGCGTCTGTAACCCTGGGCCCACCCATATTCATTTAGACGCTGCACAAAGTTTCGCTTATCATTTAGTCTGGCCAGGCGCAACATGTAGAATTTTTTTACAATTCTAACAGAAAGGGCACACAACAATTTTGAGATTTTCCAACATCTAGAACAATGGGGTGTGTGTTTAAGGCGATGACGCAACAGTTCAGAGGTTACGTTCACATACCAGATTGATGCACGACAGTGAGCGTGTTTCAGGCAGGTGCAGCAGTCAATACAACAACAAAGGTATATGATTGCAAATCAATTGGTTGCTGCATCCATAGCATTTCATGAAGCAAAGCTAGACACAGCCAGACCAAAAGCTGGCAGAGATTTCAAGTCACGCTAGCCAGGCTAGTGCGTCTGTCTGTACAGGCTGCACTAGTTGCAACACTGGGGTGGTTGCACTTGTTCCTGGCGAATTCTGCATTACTTTAAACGTTGAGCTGTTAGAAACCAATTTAAATTTTTACATTGAATTCCTTGGTCAGACCACCACAACAGCGTGGCATCACAGGAAGCATGTCCGGGCTCGGGCTAGTGGGATGAAGTGTGGTCCACTACTTTCTAACAGATAGTTGGGAGCCATTCTCTGTTTCCTACTACAAGTAATGCAAGCGTTTAATCCATCTGGCCAGACAGAAGGAAAGTCCTGTCTGGGAAAAAAAAGCACCAATGAACATCTTGAATGTCTTTGCACTCATTCCCCTTCCCTTTCTTTGGCTTTATTTTACTCTTTCACTCTACAGTAGTACTCTCACTCTCTTCTCACCTCACTCAGATTATTTCCCAAACTGTTTTCTGTCCACTTTCTACCATCCTCCAACGGTGCTTGCTTTGATAATTGATATTACTGATAGGCCCACAACGTTAAGGCTGTGGCCATTCTGTGTGTGTGTGTGTGTGTGTGTGTGTGTGTGTGTGTGTGTGTGTGTGTGTGTGTGTGTGTGTGTGTGTGTGTGTGTGTGTGTGTGTGTGATGTGTAACAGCCACAGTTGCCCTCGTGTCAACATTACCTCAACGTGTCCCCAACCTGACGGATGGATGACTCATGACCCACTCACAGCAGTGTGTGTGTGTGTGTGTGTGTGTGTGTGTGTGTGTGTGTGTGTGTGTGTGTGTGTGTGTGTGTGTGTGTGTGTGTGTGTGTGTGTGTGTATTAGATTAGATTACTTTATTGGTACCCAAGGGTAGATTTGATTTGCAGTAAAGTGAGCTTCGCTCATACAAAACATTCAGGACATAGGACACACATAACATTCAAGCAACCCACAATGAACAAATGGATAATACCAAAAGTTACCTAGTGCATCCTATCAAAGAGACATGGTGTCACATAAAGTGACAGGGGTACTAAATAAGTATGTCTGTGTGTGTGTGTGTGTGTCTGTGTGTGTCTGTGTGTGTCTGTGTGTGTGTCTGTGTGTGTGTCTGTGTGTGTGTCTGTGTGTGTGTCTGTGTGTGTGTCTGTGTGTGTGTCTGTGTGTGTCTGTGTGTGTCTGTGTGTGTGTGCACGCGCTTTTGTGAAATGTTTACTCTCAGGTGGAGCACAGTAGGTGTGCTTCGATAAAGATCTTCAAGCATAGCCAAGCCATCCAGTCCCATGTAACACCTTATTAAAGCAGCACCCTGCTCCTCCACTAATAACACATTGCTCACAAACGTGTCTGCTGCGCTCAGTGGCAAAGCCTGCACTTCAAAGGCTCCTAGCGGCCAGCTAAATTGAAGTGTGTGTGTGTGCTGTGTATGTATGTGTGTGTGTGTGTGTGTGTGTGTGTGTGTGTACCCCGCCTGTGTGTGTGTGTGTGTGTGTGTGTGCTGTGTTTTAAGGACATTTTAATGTCATGTCGCCTCTTTGTATACAGGAGCTTCTGATATAGGCCTGTACAGCGCGCATCTTTCTGTGTGTCTTCAATAGTGTCTGTGTCAACGCGTGGTGTGTACATCCTCGTGGTGTGTGTGTGCATGCAACTCGGTTCATGTGCATGCATTAGTGGGTGTGTGTGTGTGTGTGTGTGTGTGTGTGTAGGCACGTCACTCACTTTGAGAATCGTTCGGCGATGGCGGCGCTCTTCCCGCGGCCTCCGACCAGCGAGAGTTCGCGGGCCGTCACGCGCACCGACTGGGACGCCCACTGTCTGCGGCTGAAGGGAGCGTCGTCCATTATGGCTCACGAGCACGGCACCAAGATCAGGACACGGCACACGACTGCAAAAAGGAAACAGAAACACACACAAACACAAACACGAGTCAGTTAGAGAGTAAGTTCAGGGCCCTACCGTGGCCTAACGGTAGGGCACTGGATTGCTATGCTGGCGACCCAGGTTCGATTCCGGCCCGGGTCATTTGCCAGTCCTTCCCCGTGTCTCTCCCCACTCGTTTCCTGTCTCTCCTTCACAGTACTGTCACAAAATGAAGGCACAAAAGCCCTAAAAATATATATTTTTTAAAAAGACAGTAAGTTCAGCACCTGACTGCAGAGTGGAGACAAACAGACACACGACACGAGTGAGTCAGACAAACAGTCAGTCTGGACCACAGAACCAAGGACAGGGTACAGCACACGACAGCAAGAAGGAGACACAAACACACACACACACACACGGCACAAGTCAGTTTAACACTAAGTTCGTCATCAAGCACGGCATCAAGTTCAGGGCACGGTACACGGGTGCAGAGAGGAGACACAAACACCAGTCAATTAGACAGTTCAGTCAGGACCAAAGCACCAAGTTCAGGACGGCACATGACAACAGAGTGGAGAGAGAGAGAGACAGAGACGCACATAAGTCAGTCAGACAAAAAAATGTGGCCAAAGGTTCAGGCCGCACACACACACACACAAGACCCAAGCACTGAGTTCAGGGCACGCGACTACAAAAGGGAAACAGAAAGAAACACATGGACAGACACTACACAAGTAAGTCAGACCGCCAGAGTCAGGGAGACAGCCATTTGGGAGCATATAAAGCACCACACAATAGGCTGCACTCTCACTATGACTTGCTCATTTTTTAAGGATTAAATCAGCTACCTTCGGCAACAGGGAAAAGCGAAACAAGACAACTTTAGTGAGCTAAACACCTTAAAAGAACAAGTTCATAACCATGATGAATGCACATTATAAATGCAAAGCATTACTCTCTCTACGCCACACGCCTGTGTGTTGGATGGCTGACAGTGATGGAAAGTTGTGGTGGCAGTCACTGTAAAGTCCCAGGGCAAAGAAAGCATCAATAAATCTATATTTTGCACTTAGCTTTGCTGTCACATTGCTTTTTTTTGTTGTTGAAACAAACAAATAATGGTTTCATGGCACAGGACTAGGGCGAGACCCTGGTTGCCAGAGAGAGAGTGAAAGAGAGAGAGAGAGAGAGAGAGAGAGAGAGAGAGAGAGAGAGAGAGAGAGAAAGACAGACAGAGAGAGAGAAAGACACAGAGAGAGAGAGAAAGACACAGAGAGAGAGAGAGAGAGAGAGAGAGAGAGAGAGAGAGAAAGACACAGAGAGAGAGAGAGAGAGAGAGAGAGAGAGAGAAATAGACTTTGTAGATTATAATTTCAATATGGACCACAGTACATTGTGGGTGTGTACAAAATATCGGTGTTGGGGTACATGGCAGGCAGGTCTAGAGTGTTACTAGTCTAGTCCTAACAGATGATGTTAGGGTACATTGAGAGGGTATAAGGACAGGGCCTCCTCCCTCCTGCTGTCTGGCAGTAAAGCCATCACACACAGCATTATTGTCCTCATTCCAGTTGTGTTTCCACAGAGTCCATCTACAAAGGAGTCTGCGTGCCTTAGATGACACTCACTATCGCTGTGTAGAAAGCATTCCCAAACCACAGGCGACGACATTTACTTCAGAAGCTCATCACATCAAATAATAATAACATCAGTCAAAATCTATTGTCATGTTGTCAAGTGGCTTTGAAGAGACTTGAACAAGATCAAAGTTGATTTCCTCACTGAATTTCAGTCTCACAAAGCTAAACAAACATCGCTTCACACACTCATTTTTTAAGCGAGTGATTTCTGACATGTCAGTCAAAGTACAGCCTTCATAGCAATCAATCCACTCTTCATTCGTTTCCATTTACCCACGAGGCAAATCACTGCGTAGCACATACTGGACTAACTGAAACGCTTTCTTTTTTGCCCATCTGATTGGAATAATTCTGCAGAACCAAGCAAATCCAAAGACACACCGAGTAACCAAGAAAGACCATAACTTGCTCATTAAGCTTTGTTCTTTCTTCCTGAAGCGTGTGTCACTTGTACTTCTTTACACCCTTGGCCTCCTCATTCCTTCTTTCCCCTTTTTTGTTTTTCACGCTTCTTCGCTGTTCCTTGAGTTTTAAATGTTAAGTATCTAAGACCTCCCTGGGCCCCCTCACTTCTGTGTTGCGTCCAAATAGGATAACAGCCCCAGCTGCCGTGTCTGCGTAAGAGAATACCGGCCCTTTAAGAGTCAACACTGCGCCTCTGTGTGTGTGTGAAATCACTGATGGTCACTGGCCTGAATGATAATCACCTGCTCCCTTTAGACTGACACACACACACACACACACACACACACACACACACACACACACACACACACACACACACACACGCGCGCGCACTCGCACGCACACACAAACACTCCACACACACACCTGGGAGTAGGACGGGTGAAAGAGATAATTGTGCTTTGGTTAATTATTCTCAAGTCACTCTCTGCTTCTGGCTTCAGCAGACTCTGCACACCAGGGCTCAGTGAAAGCCATTGCCATAGGTTACTGGAAAAACTCCCTTTTTTTCCTGGCCGTCTTCAATACGTATGTGCCTGTCTCCCATCTACTAGGGCAGTGGTTCCCAACCTATGGGTCGGGACCCAACTAATGGGTCGCCAAAGATCCATAGGGGGTCGCGGATCCCTCTTGATTTTAAGGGGTTTCATTTTAAATATATATAGCCCGCCCATGTTGAATAAATGACAAAGCATTTAACTAATAAATGCATAGAAGCAACAAACTGTAAGTGCTACATTAAACATTTATTCTATATTTGACCAAAGACGAATTGAGGAATAAAATAACTCCAATTAGTTTTAGCAGGAAACAGAGGGCATCTTTTGACTCCGTCTCGTGCGGGCGCTCGCGTGGTTGGGTCACCAAAGCTTACAATAGTAAAAACATGGGTCCCTGAAGAAAAAGGTTGGGAACCACTGTACTAGGAGGACACCCAGTTTTCAGCACCTTCTCAGTTGGGATGTGCCTCCTGATGTCTGCCAACATAACACAACACTACAACACATATCCTTCAAGACACTTCAAAAGAAAAACACTACAGATTTAGCCACATAGTCCAGGCACACTTGGTAGTATTCCATTCTACAATCCGATTCCACAGTTGCTGTGAAGTTGCAGGTTCGAGACCAGGGCTAAATTGTGCAAGCCTGGCCTCCGCTACACTTCCTGTACAGAGGGCCTAGTTCCACCGTATTGAGACTTGTCCTAGCATGAGGAAAGGGCAGGCACATATAGACATGTGCCTTTTCCTCATCACCTGTAATCAGGCATTTGGCATTGGAGGTGTAAAGTCGGCCAAAGCTTGAAGCAATCAGATTTACTTTTGCACAATCGCTCGTCTTGTCACAACAAATGAAATTTAGTCTAGCTCGATGCCTACCTACGTACTACATTTCAGATGTAGCAGAGTTGGTTGGCACTTGGCACCATCACTTAAAACCTTTCTTTGCTGTTTGGTTGAGTAACACCTGTGAACCTGTGTCAACAGAACCAAAGCTAGACCCCTTGATAAAATGTAATGGCGTTCGAGGGAATAAGCCGCGTGGGCTGGGACAAAATGTCAGTCTACCGGAATTTTCCCAATTCCCAAGTGAATAGGCTGCCTCCATGGGCTGCATGCTCCATGCCACCACAAAGAAGCTCCCAGTGCTGTTGTGGCTTGTGGTTCTCATGGCGCCAGGTGGGCAGCGGCATTTTGCATGTGGTTATAAAACACCACCAAACTAGTCCGAGGGTCAAATGCAAACATGCACGTTTTGTCGAGCCATGATATACAGTGCTAGTGGCCAATTTTCTGTAAGGAACCCCCTTCCCAGACATTCCTGAACTTGATGCACTGCAACAGACTCAATAGAGTTAGAAGTATCCCAGGCGCTCTTCCCAAAAAAAAGTTAAAATAGCTTTATTAGTGTTTCGGCCAAGGTGTGGCCTTCAGCAGGGCAGAGACTTTGCCCTGGAAGAGTCAAGTCAAGTCAAGTCAAGTCAAGGAAGAGCGGTCCATCTCATGGTGGTGACACACCAATCTGCTTCCACTCTGCTGGGCAAACTGAAGAGGAAATCTACCTGCCATTGATTTAAGGCTGCACCTGAAGAGAAGTGGTATGTGACTGTGGTTTTATCTTTGCTGTGGTCCCAGAATGATGCAAGTACGACTCCACCCATGCAGCCTATGCTGATGAAACTGCAGTAATTAGGCATTTAGCAAGAACATTTTGTAACCTGGTCTTGACCATGAAAATGAACAAAAACTAAATTATTAAGCGGGCTTGCGGAGCAAGGACCATGCAGAGCATGGCCCTTGCAGAGCAAGGCCCGTTTATAGTAATCTCTAAGTCCTGTTTATTATTGGTCTTGTGCAGGGCAGCAGTAAAAATAGAAAATGGATCTCCTCCTAGGCCTTTCGAGATAGAGACACCGTTCAAACACTAAAACGACCGGCTCGGCTTGGAGATCGCGTATACTAATAGGCTTTTCCGTGTCTCTTGTCGTTTTCCCGTTTTTGGCGATTTTGTGAAAGCCTGGGTCCCCATTGAAAACTATGGTGGAACCTTCATGAACCAAAGTTCCGCCACTCTAGAGATTAGAGTGTAGGAGGCTTTTTCGGTCATAAAACATCAACACTTTCACCTAGAAGTTTAGTTGACGCGTTGTTAGCGAGCTCTATGGGATGTCTCTGTAACGGAGGCTAACTAGCACAGAGTTGGCGTGGAACGTTGGTAAACCTCCCTCCGATAGCCTCATACAGTCTCGTGCCGTTGGGCCAAGAGACTAGTCTCTTGGCCCAGCGGTATCGTACTGTGTCTCCCATTGCCGAACCGTTGTAGTTGACGAGGTCGCACATTCGATCCCCGAGGGGGGTGAACAGGTGCAAGATGACCTCCGTCACAGTGGTGCCGTGACCCGGATGGGAGTGAGGTTTAAGGGGGAGAGTGTAACGGAGGCTAACTAGCACAGAGTTGGCGTGGAACGTTGGTAAACCTCCCTCCGATAGCCTCATACAGTCTCGTGCCGTTGGGCAGAGAGACTAGTCTCTTGGCCCAGCGGTATCGTACTGTGTCTCCCATAGCCGAACCGTTGTAGTTGACGAGGTCGCACGTTCGATCCCCGAGGGGGGTGAACATGTGCAAGATGACCTCCGTCACATCTCCAAATTGTCAAAGTTTCATCTCCCAACTCCCAATACTTTTTAAATGGCAGGTTTGTAAAAAAAAAACAGGCCTGGGTCTATGGAGAATCCCAGTCTTTCCAAAAGTGCATTTTTCAAGAGATCAGCGCATGTCCCACACGGAGGTCCATTTGTGCCTGAACGATTTAACCTATAAACTTCATTCAAAGACTGTTAGAGAGATCACAAGCATGACTCCGATCTGTGAAAAGGACACGTGCCAACTCCATTTAGTTTTTTTTACAACGATGTTGTAAAGACAAAAAACTCATTCTCATTCTCTCCCCTGTTAACAGCACAATACTAACTGTCTTTCAGTCAATCACAACAGGTGCAGCCAATGAAGGGTTCCATTTCAACTGTCACTGTCTCAAGATTCTATTCTTAACGAGCAGGTGCGAGCAACCATTCTAGAAGTCTATTGTTCAGCTCTGCAATGCAATCTGATATAGTCTTGCTGGACTGTGCATGACAGCTAGCTGCTTGGCTTAGTGGTAACGCATTGTGCTGGATTAGAGATATGGAGGTTGAGGGTTCGAACCCCACCCGAAGCCATGTTGATTTTCAAAATTATATCATATGCAGTGTTCCTTGGCCAACTTAAAATGCCATGTATGTAATTTATTATCAATGGCAAATGTGCTGGATTAGAGATATGGAGGTTGAGAGTTCGAATCCCACTTGAAGCGATGCTGATTTTCAAAATTATATCATATGCAGTGTTCCTTAGCCAAGTTAAAATACCATGTATGTCATTTAGTATCGATGGCAAATGTGCTGAATTACAGATATGGAGGTTGGGGGTTCGAACCCCAGTCCAAGCCATGTTGATTTTCAAAATTATATCATATGCAGCGTTCCTTGGCCGACTTAAAATGCCATGTATGTCATTTAGTATGAATGGCAAATGTGCTGAATTACAGATATGGAGTTTGGGGGTTCGAACCCCAGTCCAAGCCATGTTGATTTTCAAAATTATATCATATGCAGCGTTCCTTGGCCGACTGAAAATGCCATGTATGTCATTTAGTATGAATGGCAAATGTGCTGAATTACAGATATGGAGTTTGGGGGTTCGAACCCCAGTCGAAGCGATGCTGATTTTCAAAATTATATCATATGCAGTGTTCCTTAGCCAAGTTAAAATACCATGTATGTCATTTAGTATCGATGGCAAATGTGCTGAATTACAGATATGGAGGTTGGGGGTTCGAACCCCAGTCCAAGCCATGTTGATTTTCAAAATTATATCATATGCAGCGTTCCTTGGCCAACTTAAAATGCCATGTATGTCATTTAGTATGAATGGCAAATGTGCTGAATTACAGATATGGAGTTTGGGGGTTCGAACCCCAGTCGAAGCCATGTTGATTTTCAAAATTATATCATATGCAGTGTTCCTTAGCCAACTTAAAATGCCATGTATGTCAATTAGTATGGATGGCAAATGTGCTGAATTACAGATATTGAGGTTGGGGGTTCGAACCCCAGTCAAAGCCATGTTGATTTTCAAAATTATATCATATGCAGTGTTCCTTGGCCAACTTAAAATGCCATGTATGTCATTTAGTATGCATGGCATATGTGCTGAATTACAGATATGGAGGTTGGGGCTTCGAACCCCAATCAAAGCCATGTTGATTTTCAAAATGATATCATATGCAGTGTTCCTTAGCCAACTTCAAATATCATGTATTGTATGTCTTTTAATATCAATCGCAAAGGGGCTGGATTACAGATATGGAGGTTGTGAGTTCGAATCCCGCTCGAAGCCATGTTGATTTTCAAAATTATATCATACGCAGTGTTCCTTAGCCAACTTAAAATACCATGTATGTCATTTAGTATATCCCCAAAACGCAGAGCTACAACACTTTCAAGATGGCTGAATCCAAGATGGCTGAATCGTTTGGCCCATAACTTCTGACTGGGTGGATGGAGTTTTTCCAAGATTTCTTTTAGCTTTGTTTTCTCATTAGTACTTTGTTTCATCTCTGCCCCAAAAGGCAAGCCCGCTTCCAGCATTTTCTGTGAGAATGCAATCTAGTTACACCAATAAGCTTACATCATGTGTGGATGTCCATTCTACACTACCAATCACTTCTTGATGCCAGACGTCCTAACCAGGTAAGGTAAGCGTACCCATTAAGCCCATGTACCCTTTAAGCCCACTTTCAACTTTGAGGTCAATTTAAAGAAAGGGAAAAGGTGAATTTTGTTGTTCATCACCCTATCCAATTAAAGGGTTTAGTAACTGACAAAATGTTTTTTATTGCAAACAAATCACATTTTTTATCGTCGAGTTATTCCCGTCCAAGTGAATCCAGTCTCAGGACTACTGACAAGAAGTTGCCTCAAAACTTTGCTGTTTTGGGACATGTCAGAAATCATAGAATATCAGCTAGTTTAAGTCAAATGTTTTGAAAATACTTTCATATTTAGTGAACTAAGAGGTAAATGTAATGATTTTTATATATATATGTTTACATTACATCATGTTTACAAGTACATTTCACAATACTACATACAATCACAGTTTTGTCATAATAAAAACATTTTATAATCCTAATCATCATACAAAATGTGCAATATTTTCATACACAAAAATAAATGAAAACATCTTCATTTGTGCAAAAATTAAATGTTGTGAAAAGTGCAAAGGTAAAGTTTGTGCAAAAAGGGGAAACCTGACAGCCCTTATAGCTGCAGCCACAATATACATGCAGTGTTTTACTAAATTATAGCATTTCCCTTCAAATGGAAAGATGTGTTTTATGAGCGAGCACACGCCGATATTTTCTTGATACAACCACACACCATCTTTATCTTACTCTACCGTAAGACTTAAGGTGGTTAGGTATGAATTCTAAGCATATTCCAGTTTGTTTGGCATTGGTCTTTAAAGAAATGCATCATGAAATGTTTTGTGGAGTTGATTATTTCCATAAAATAGCTTTTTGTATAGGCGGGCTTAATGGGTACAAGGTGGGCTTAAATTGTACACCCCATTGAAATGCATGCAAGTTTGCATGCATGCTCATGAAAAATGCCTTTGAGGGACATAAAAAGTGCTGTACAATCCAAAGTTGTTGGTTTAAAAGGCGCAATGTAATGAACTAACAATAATCAATAAGAAAAAATACATTTCTCTGTTTGGATGAAGAATTTTATGAAGTATATGAAGTAAAAGATGCCGTAATATTTAATTAGGTTTTATGCACTATTTTTTGAGCAAATCTTACATTTTTGGTCTGAAACCATTTATGCCATGTAGGCTCCACTGTTTAAACTCAATTCACACACCTCACCAGGTATTTTGATAGAGAAATGACTATATGAGCTTATTTGGAACACAAGTGGGCTTAAATGGTACCAATGGTACCATTTAAGCCCATTCAGACTTTTCACTTTTCTCGTATAAAATCTTCATATTGTACTTTGAAATATCCATCAACTCAGTGACAAACATTGAGAAGAGAGGTAAATCTTACTATTTAACAAAATATTTCACAAAAAAATTATGTGAAGATGATTGAAAAATAAAGAAATTTAGATTTTGGTGGGCTTAATGGGTACGCTTACCTTACATGGTATAAAACAAGGTATGATCATGTTCTCTGAGGAAATAAACACTTATGTGTATTTTTACTGCTTGTCTGAAACAGATTTCCACATCAATTTTAAGAATACCTGAACCTGAACCTGAACCATTTTACAACGTTCATGCTTCATCAATTTCATATTTTCCGCTACGTGGTCCAGGCCTCGCATTTGAGGACCTGAGCGTGGCACAGTAGCACGTATGTTTAGCCTCCACAGACGTAACAGTGACAGCATGAGGAGAAGGCAAGACAAGCACAGACATGAGCCTCTTCCTCGCCACCTGTAATCAGAGATTCTGAAGCATAAGATAATCCACACGGCCCAGACAGCGTGCGCTCACGGACGTACTGTTGGGAAACAAAGTGGAGCCGCTTCACGTACCTAGAGTGTGCGTACGTGTGTTTGTACGCGTCTGGCACACAGCCCGTCACACAGGCATCCCTCTACATGCACGTACATGTCTGCAGGCTAGCTATGTTGTTGACAAGATGGCAAAAATGGATATATTTCAGCAAGCAGCTGCCATAGCAACGAAACTAAATAAAAAGCACACACACACCTTCACGTCTCACTTCATTCTTAGCTCCTACACTTAAGCTTATCTATTACTGAAAGACGCATTCAGTTGACCAGACAAAGAGTGACCTGTAGAAAATGGGAGGCAATGTCCTGAGAAATGCCAAAGCAAATAGAAAAGAGTCACGTACACACATAAGTACTACATTACACATACACACACGGACACAATAGTTCTGCACTGATTCAGGCACTGCCCGACTCTGACAGTCCATTACTTGTGTTTGTGCAGGGGGGCAGGACTGGAATTAATGGCAGTAATATTCACAGCCTCTGATATGGGCGAGTGGCTGCTAAACTCTATGGGATAGGCACAGGGAGGGCTTACGTCATCTAAAGTGTGCAGGCCCCTGTACAGTACGCACACGTATACGCACCCACACACACGCACACACACACACGCGCGCGCGCACACACACAAACACGCACGCACGCACGCACGCACACACACGTTGGTGCGTTTCAAAGAGACTATACAGTAGGCTAGCCAAGAGACTGTGACAACCAAGAGAATACACTGTGGCTCAGAGAACAGACAAAGACACAACAGAGGCAGCCAGCAAGACAGAGGATCAGACAGGGGAGAGACAGTGAAAGATCTCAGAGAGGGAGAGAAAGTGGGGAAAAGAGGAATAGGAAGAGAGGGGTAAAGAGGGAAAGGCAGATAGAGAAAGACAAAGTGAAGAAGTAAAAGAGTGAACAATTGAACCGTGGAGAGATTGGCAGAGTGACAAGAAGACTGGAGGAGACGGTCTTCCGGAGCAGAACAGACCTGTCCAATGTCACGTGGTAGAACACAAAAGCACACCGCCTGTCGTCTAAAAAGATCAAAGTTCAGACTGGGGTGATGTCAAAGTCAAACGCCAGTTACAGTACAATAATCAATAACCACACTACAGTAGTTTGCATGAGGTCACCTGAACAGGGGACACAGGTGTGGCAGAATAACAAGGAAGACGTACTGATATGACTACTCTCTTAATGACAAACATCAGGTTGTGTACACTTGCGTTGCCAGGGAGATGCGAAAGCAGCAGAGATGATGAAGTCATCTTTGAAAATGTCAACTAGCCGAGAGCGATGCTGACTGAGGCTCAGACATGCAGAGCTTTGCCTAAGGTGCCCAACAAACAGCCTGCATGTGAATCCTGGATATTTAAAAGGACAGATAGCGAGCTCTTTTAAGTTTAAAGAGTTACACAATGCCTGTGTGTGATGTCACGCTGGAACGTTGTGATTGACAGTCTTGTCTGTGTCCCAAAATTGCCAATAGAACAGACCTCCAGGGATACTACATGTGGCAACTTGTTGACAAGAGGATGTTATCACGATTTGTGTGGTATGAGTATATGAAAGGCATGTTACAACTATACATCCTAGTTCTTGGGAAAGATTTTAAAAAGTGTGTGAGAGACAGACAAAAATAGAGAGAGAGAGAGAGAGAGAGAGAGAGAGAGAGAGAGAGAGAGAGAGAATAATTATCGAATCAATGTAGTCCTATACGATTCTCCCTAAACCTTAGATTTTGTCAGTCTTCAGATATAGAGACAGACATCCAAGTTTTTCCACCTGTCCCAGTTTCTAAGTCTTAATGATATTTAAAAATACATTTTCACTGGACACTGAATGAAGGATACTAAAGGGTCGATTGGATTCACAAGTCCATGCCCCTCATGGATCCATTCATGATGAAATGCAAAAACTGCAACACATGCAGTCCAACCTCAAATGAGTTTCCAGTTGCTGCTGACATCGTCTGCTATGTTGTTGTTCCTGGACATCTTGTTACCGTTATCCCTCTAGCTCAGCAGATCATATGGCTCAGACTAAGCATATTTCAGAGGCTAAAGCATGTTTTGGCTCTTGTGATCCTGAACACGCTTAGACTGCTATCGACATGCGTTTACATTTTTTCTTTGCGAGAGTCTAAGCCCTAGAGCAAACTAGAGATATCAGTGAAAAGGTATTAGGCCGTTAAAGTCTTTCTACTACTAGAATAGTCATGACAAAAACCTTTATCAAGTGTTTACTTTCATCGTGTGGTTCTCTGAGGATGGATAAAGTCCTCAGAGACTCAGAGGTATGCTAAACACTGTCCATTTTGTTCCCCAACAACAGCTTTTTGCTTCCACTTCCATATAGATTTATTATGACAGCTAAGGGCCAGAATGTGTGGAAAAGCTGCCTGATGCCATTTTGAACGCCGCTAATACTAGGGTGGAGGTGGTGTGGTAAGGCTTAGCTCTGCAGCAGTGCGATCCACCCAATGTACACAACACAGCACAGCACAACACAAGCAGTGCTGGGGTTAAAGGAAATTCCTGACAATTTCAACATTTTTGTTCAGCCCTTTCGGAGATGTTGGCCATTCTAATGGTTTGTGTTTACATGGTTTTGCCCAAATAGTGATTCACTCCAGCATCCAATACTCTACAGACAATTTATTTAGCTCTTAAGATAAAGCCCAAGGAACTTGACTTTGTAATAAGCTTCAGGCATTTACAGTATTTTCAGAGGTTTACTTTATTGGTTTAGTTGTAGCACGGACAGACTAATACTTACCATCTTGATCACCATCCTTACAAACGGTTCATCAACTTATATTTTTAACTGCCAGGTGTCAGGAAGGAGGAGGATAACTTTAATTTCATATACTGTATAATTGCTAGGTTTAATGAGACCCCATACACAGCATACACTACTACCAAAAGTATTTGCATATGAACTTTACTGCCATGGGGTCACACCCTGATGTTGGTCGAGAAGGCCCGACTCTCAGTGTCCACTCAATTCATCACAAATGTGTTTTATTTGGTTCATGTTAGAACTTTGTTCATGCCAGTCAAGATCATCCATACTATACTGTCATTCAGGTCTTTATGGACCTTTCTTTGTGCACTGGTGCACAGTCATGTTAGAAGAGGAAGGGACCCACTCCAAACTGTTGAAGCTGTAATAACTGCAATAGGAGGATATTTTCAAGTAGACTGAAGATGTGTTTAACATTTCATGCCGTATGTTGCGGTTAACATTCCATCACACACGCATGCAGAAATTTGATAGCATGATTAATAGAATAAGAGTCTTTCTGTAATTAGAGGTAAGTTACGTCTCAAGTCCATGTACTACTGTAATTGTCAATTTTACTTAACTTAACATCAACAATAATCTTTTCCACATTAGCTCATATTCCTTTTTTATAATACAAAAAGTTAAAAAAAAAAAAAACTATTTTCCACTGCAAAAATGAATACTGGAATTTTACGTTTTTATGCTGTACGATTTACCAAATCTCAGATTTAGTCTTCATATCAACATGATTTTTTTTGTGTATAAACTATTTAGAAATATTTATTCATAGTAATAAGTAGTACTATAGCAATACAGTGTTTAAAAGCCCATTATGCTTCATATTATACATTCAATCAGAAATGTTGAGAAATTTGACACAAAAATTGCGTCAATTGTGTTACCCACTTGGTTTAGTCCTAAGTAATGTGTCCAACATCATGTAATGTTATATCCTCATTGGCAGGATATGGGTCATTTCACGTGAAGTGTCAGATTCAAACCAATGCAGTTCTGGGGTGCTACCTTGCTACTAAAAAGGCACACCAAGTATGATTGAAATCCGGGTCGGTCGGGTCCCAAAGTGTCTGATTTCACGTGAAATGACCCATATGTGAAGACCTAGTGGCAAGTTTTGAGTTCACCTCTTCAATACAGTATTTTCATCAATACTGTTGTTTAGTTCTAGAGAGGGTTACTTGTCTGTGAACTGTGTTAACATATTCATATGAATCTCATTTAGAAATTATATTTACGAAAATACAGATAAAGCTTACAAAAATATTAATTGAGGGTCTTGTGGTGAAAACATTGTCAACCGTGTTACCGTAAACTGTATTACCCATCAGCTGAGTAGTTGCATTTTGTGTCACTGTTCTACTCTTGTCAATTGTGCTACATTGCCTGTTAACTCTGTTGCAGATGGGCAACTGTCCACTGTGTTGTAACTTTCCATGCAGAAGGAAGTCTTGGATAAGCAGGGCAAATCATTCATATTTTTTCCATATCAGTTGTACAGATTAAATAAAACATGTATATTTTCGTTAAAATATTTTCAAAATTTAAGCTTAAGTTTAAGATTGGAAATTAGTTTATTTGGAAACTACATCATGGAAATGTATGGGTCATTTATTGAAAACTAATACTGATAGAGATTTTGCATTGCGTGAAATGTCCATAGAATGACTCATAAAAGGTATAGCCTACAGTGTAGGCCCTACACACTGTAAACATTACAAATTCCCTGGAGAACCTTCAGTTTGGAACTGTGGAGGAAGCCCTTAAAGTTCTCGGAGGAACTTAACAGTTCTTGAAGGTTTCTAAAAGATCACTGGAGGTCAATGGTTCTTTGAGGAACCTCTGATTGCTAGCGTGGGAAAACCCCAAAACGTTCTCTAAAGGTCCTCTAAGGAACTTTGCAGTTCTACCCAGCACTTAAGGTTCTTTGGAAAATATTAAGGGTTCCTCTGTGACCTCTTAGGTTCCCCCACAATCCAACTGAAGCTTATTTGAGGAACCTCACATTTTTTCCGTGTAATATTCTATGTTCCCCTTGTGAGAAGACCTGTTCTATACAGTGAATGCTTGACTCCCTTCTCATTTCAATGTGTGTGCTGAAGTCCGCCAGCACTTCCTGAGGTGCTGCCAACAGCGATCTTTGAACCTGCACTTTGTTCTGTTGTCCATAGAAATGGCACACATAACCCTAACAACTGTTAAAAGTAGTGAATAGAACACTTGCAGGATAGAATGTGGGATAACAGTAGTGTAGTGGGCTTATGGATTCATATGAGGTCTGTGTGTGTGTGTGTGTGTGTGTGTGTGTGTGTGTGTGTGTGTGTGTGTGTGTGTGTGTGTGTGTGTGTGTGTGTGTGTGTGTGTGTGTGTGTGTGTATGAAGCTCTGAAGCTCCCTACACGTGTCCTCATCCTCTTCCCATTCTTTAAATCATAGCTCTAGTGTTTAAAATTCCCTTCCCTGGCCCAACCTGACCTGCGAGCCGGGTGGGATTTTTTTTTTCAGCCCTCTCTTCCGGCCCTGGTCAGACAGGGCTGTGGCCATGTAGGCCTTATGTCATAACCTTCTAGGCTACTTAATTTACATACTTCTACACTTTAAAAGCTTACAACTGAATTTTGTTTCATAGTACTGGTATTGTACTGTTATGGCTCTTTTTTGACATTGTAGGTCATGCTGCTTCTACCGTTAAAATGTCCCATTTTGAGATCAATAAAGTATAAATCAATAAAAGTAGCAATCAAGCCATCCCCATATACGGCATGGGCTGGGTGGGCTTAGAGCTGGATGTGCGCTGGCTCTGTTTAGTATGGAGAGCGGCTTACAGTATATAGACTTCGGGCAATCAAACGTTTTGTAGCACGAGTAGCCTACAATCAATCACGTCATCATCAACTCAACTCAACTGAACGCTGACAACAACAAAGGCATTAGAATTAGTCTGGCTGAGTGCACTGGCAAATCTAGCCCTGAGACTTCAATGAGGAAATACAAACAGCCACCCGTTTGAACACTGCCGCCTCTATAGTCTCGCCCAGTCACTGTCCTGCCGGCTTCAATCCATTTCATAGAGCAACAGAACACTGATAATGACCATATTTTAACATTTAAATATTAACATGAAAATTGTATGTTTATTATATAATATTTATAATTATTTTTTAGCCTTTGTCCTTTAGTCCTTTAAAGTGATAGCCACTGCCACTTCTGCTCAGTAGAATAGGATACCCGGGCAAGTAGATGTCAAAAATGTGTTTTGAAGAGTACAAAGACTTTCTTCTGTCTTTTCCCTCGACCGACTCTACGGCTGAAAGGTGACCTGACTGTTCCCCTGGGAGTGAGGCGAGCAGCAGATCAGGTGCCGACACCCACCTCCCTCTCCACCACAGACACACTCACTTGCACTCACTGCTCGTAGCCTATACATCACACCTGTTGGTAGGACAGGACAGTACAGTGCATACTGAGATGGATTCTTCTTTACAATTAGCACTAGCACACCTGGACATGTTATTAATAAATATAACACTGAAGTCTATACCATCATAAGAAGTACACATAATAATGACAAATTTTCATCATGACACATTGACACACCACACCTTTGGAACACGGTGGTAGAGGAGAGGCTCAAAAGCCGCTCTGTTCTTCCTGAAGCTACGTCTCGGTGTTCAAAACTACGACCATCTCATTAGTTCATTGCAACAGTGTGTGACCATCAGTCCCATAAAGTACACTCACCTCTATAGTATTAAGATCTGTTTCACTTCTAGTTCACCTCACACCTTTGCTTGTCCTCTATTGCATCACCCAAATCCAGTTTCGATCTATTGACACGACCCCTTCTATGCCCTTGCCTTTCTGAGCAGCGTGTCATCCGACTCTCAGTATGTATGCGTGTGTGTGTGTCTGTGTGTGTGGGTGCCTTCTCTGAGGAACCTGAGGTGGGAGGAGCAAAGCCGGAAAGGTGACATGGGGCAGAGGAGGAGATTGTCATGTGACACTCTCTGCACCAATAGCTAGACGAGTTCCATTTCACCCTGCCAGGTGTTTCATGGCCGAGTGTGCTGGTGCATGCAACAGCAGTTCCTTGAAAGGGAACAAGTGTGAATTTCACATTTTGGCCACCACAACCCGTTCAGCAAGTGCTCACTCCAAGACCATGATGAGGAGGAACGGTTTGACACTCAACTCATATGGCAGCTCGGGTGGTCTTGGGTGGGTTGATTGGCTACAGTTTAAAAAATAATAGGGAACTGAAGGGGCAGCCTCAGTTCCCTACAAGAGGTTGAAATGTATCTTCTTTATGCGCTCAGGTTTCCAATGCCCACTGTACAGACTTGATGCCAAAAATGAATTGCCACCATTGAGAGTAAATAGAATTGCCACCCACCAGCCTCCACCCTGGCTTTTTCATTTACATAAGTTATTTCAATGACGCCAGAATATGTGTAGTCTGGGATCTAAACCCAACCAATTTTGCAGTTTTCCATTATAGCTTGGTCTACGTATCTATATGAGGTGCGTAGCATATAATAATAACCCAATCAATATTTTGAAGAGGAAACCAGTGGGGATGGATCCTATCAAACATTTATTGGGCTAACCCACCGCAGCCTCTATCTGTGCGTGATTCCAGCAAGGACATGCCAGGATCAGTTATCAACTAATTCAACTGCTATGCACATTTCAGTTATTTCCACTCCCCGCGTCTCCAACAAACGGCAAGTTCCCTCACAGCAAGTGAAAATGATCATACCCACACCTCATTTCACTTCAAAAATAAGATACACACGATTGACGGTTGAGGAAAATTAAACACTCAATAAACTGACAATGAGATCGGAATCCAAACATTCAAGGTTAGCCTCGGAAATTGTAGCCTACGTCCAGCACCGAAAGATGGACATCTTTAACCTCAAATAACTTGTTTTAACTTACTTGAACAGGTGCAGTCTCGCCGTGGCGTTACACTGTAGTTAGGAAGAGGATTCAAAAGACAACATGCTTCTATGCAAATAACTTTCCATCAAGTGCACATTCAGCAGCAACTAGAACTACCGTGATGAGCCTTGATTTCGCCTCCCGCGTCTCGATTTGGGCTTTGCACATGGGCGGGACAACAATAACATCAGACTCGCATGGTGGCAGGCAAAAGCTCCCAAGTTAATTTTTAATCAAAGTACGCCTTAGGAAACTTCATCTAGTAGAGTATTAACCTCCCGCGATTCCTATCCTGTCTCTCACCAAGTAGCAGCACCACAAAATTAAAATCAAACTAAGATCTTGTTTGACAACCAACCTAACAGGTGAGGGTTCCATGTCAAAGTGCCCTAGTAGTCGCTCGCTCGGTCTCCTATTTTGATTCCACCTAGCGTTCGTGTGGGAAAACTGCAACGTTTCACAATCACAAACGATGCAGGTTATCATTTTTTTTAAAAATTGAAGAAATGCACAAGCACAAGTAGTATGCGTAATATTAATACTCAGAACATGTCTGCACACAAATAGTGAACACTGAACAGACTAATAGGAAAATAGCACGTTGCAAACGAGTAGTAGGTGGCTATCAAGAAAATGAGAATGTGGCTCATTATAAATAAAAATAATTCTTGGAATTGAACACTAGGTCTAGGCCACTGGTATACAAAAAAAATCTGAATTCAGTATTCAGTGAGAGAAAAATTTGATGTATGCACTACGCCCTTTTTGCCCTTCAGGAGCATCAAAATACACCATAGGCTATGGTGAAAGTTAAGTCCTTGTAAATGTTCTTTTATAAAGTCAGAAGAAAAAAATCTTTCTATTGTCAAGAGGCCATCACCCTAGTCTAAACGGCATGTATGTTGCTTTGGACAAAAAATACCATAGAGACAAGGTCCATTTTCAGAGGAAGAGTGCTTTTTATTATTTGCATTTTATTCAAAAGTTAGGCCCATTTTGGCCTACAGAGTGGACAACAATTCAAAAATATAAGGCATTCAAAAATAAAAAATAAATAATATAGCACAATAGAACTGGTACACAAAAATAAAAAAGCCATGTAGGCTAACAAAATGTTGGGGGAAAAAAGGCTTCACACATGACTGCTGAGACATTCTGTCAGCTACATTTTAAATAGCCATACTGTTGCACAGAGTTTCACTAAGTTTACACAGCACCAATACAAAACTAATTTGTTAGTTAAAATGATCATTCAAAACAGCGTATACCAGGATGTGCTGTTCATGTTCCCAATATAAGGCAATTTGGTAGAAATTCCCAAAAGTAAACTACCTTATGGGCTTATGAAATTGCCCATGCCTTATCACACAATGGCTGCCATTCAAAACATAGCCTACAGATTTTTTTCCTTGAAAAAAAGAAAGAAAAATGACACATAGCATCCATAACAAACTCACACACGTTTTCTTTTCCTCCAAGTAAAAACACTTAAACGTATTCACATCTTTCATCCCTGTAAACCATGAAGCACAAGTTAATGGACTAGCATTACTGCCTGAAAATACACACTCATACACACATACACTTTTTCAAAAGAAAAAAAATGTGTACCATAATATGAGGACTTTTCCCCAATAACGTTGTCCCTGTTGCTATTCTCAACAAAGTCGAGGGACGTGTCAGCAGTACCTCTCTGATATGTTGATTTAAAAAAATATATGACTATTCAGCCATTCAGTGAGCAACAAAGGAAGAAGAGGTAGAGATTATTCTAAAGATTTCACTAATACGGTCCTATAAAGCCACTGGATGTTCAGTTGTTCCTCCTCAAGCTCTTAATGCAGTTAGATCATGATGCCCCTCCTGGTCTCTTGGTCTTTCAGTCCAGCTGTCATTAAAAAAAGAGAGAAAAGTTTACAAATGCACTTAAACAGTATTCATAAGATTCTGTTACTAGGTGACTAGGTGACAGTTTTCCTGATTTCCTCATTCATTTTTTTTTAACTGAAGCAGTTAATAGTAACATAAAGATTTTGTTTATTTCAACAGATGACTTAAAAAAATGATTTCACCTGTTTTAAAGAGAACACATTCACCCATCAGCACACTCACAACGAACGCCAGAATCAGAAAGGCAAGGAAGATGGGCACGGCACCCAACCTTAAAGGCCAAACAAGAAGAAAATGTAAGATAGGCTGTAGATCTGTGGCAATATAGTGTAAGGCAAGCATAAGGCCATGACACTCCTTAATAATCAATGGTGCACTAACTTACATGTGCAGTCTACAGGATGATCTACATGGTGTCTCTGCCGTCAACGACATGGTGACTGGTAGAAAAGTAGTTGTTGTAGTTACTGTTGAAAAAAAAACCCACTTCAACTTGTGCGCTGAAGCAGACACTGACAAGTCAAAACATGTACTGGCATTCGGAACTGCGTATAAACTTAAGGTAGGTAGGCTGATTTAAAACGCGGCCCTTTTTCATAATTATAATACAGATTTAATTGTGCAGTTACACAAAAGACTCCTTTTTTTCTTTCTGTCAAGAAATCCAGACATGGAGCAAAGTTGGGTCACACACTGGAAAAAGACACTTGGTCTGAAAGAAGCTTTTTTTTAAAAAAAACAAGTTTAGAGCAGAAGCTTCAGCATTGCCGCTTTCCCTCACTAATTTTAAAGTCATCTGTTCCTCAGTGCTCTCAGGAAAACAACAATGCTGTGTTTGTCAGACCTTGAGTGTTTTTTTAATTGAGTGTGTAACCCAACCTGGCTCCTGGCACCTGACATCTAGAGAACAACAACTCAGCATTATAAATTAGCTGTTACCAGAATAGCAATGACCAATTCGTAATATATTACTAAAGGCCACGTGCACTGTCGTAGTAATGTAGTACTATAGTAGTTGACTTTGAATGTCTAGGTTACAGCGTGCCACAGGAGGTACGGCGTGCATTAAAGGGGCTAGAATCCCATTCATACTGTCACACACTACAACGACAACAAAAAGGGCAAAACTCACAGGCTTTTTGTTTCTACAAACTTAATGCTGAATAAGAGCTGCTTACCTTTCTGGCAGTTGAGCCTGGAACCCAAAGTGGAGTTTGAAGCAACATAGCCATCGTCGCACCCACATTTGGTGTCATACACACATGTGCATTCCGCCACGATTTTCTCGCCTTCCCCTGTCAGGATGGTCAGAAAAGACTGGTGAGGATTTACGTTTACTGACTAACAAAACATGCAAGGAATGGACAGGTCAAGGTCTCTTCACTATCAAAACGTACGTAGGCCTAATGTCAGTAAGTTACTGTCAAGACATTAGTCAAGTCAAGTCAAGTGTACTTTAGTCAAGGTACTTTAGTCATTATACATGTACATCAAGGCTGAATTGATTGCTTAGTAGTCTATAACAACTGCTGTGAATGTAAGGCTCTTTTGGTGTGAAGTTCTCACAAAGGTTTTCAGTGCATACATGCTTCCACTGTCTAACAGAACAGAAAATGGGAAAAAGCTCACCATCACATTTACTGCAGACCTCAAACTGGGTTCCCCGAAGTCCTGTGCTATTTCGAAAGATGAATAAGCCTGAAGACAAGAATGAGTATAGATAAGGTTGCCATAACTTCCCATCGCAAATGCATTGCCACATCGATAACTTTTTCATGTGTAAGTGATATTAAAAAAAACACTAATTGCCCTATGTTGTACAACCCACAAAACAAGTGCAGCTTACCTTGTTTACAGGGCAATTCTGTACGGCACTTCTGTACACACACAGTCATAATGACTGTCAACAGCACTGCAACCTAATAAAAACGGCAGAGGTGGAAAAAGAGGTTCGGTTATAAAGTCCAGTCAGATTCATGTAGTGACTTTTACTTGCACTTTCTTCAGTAATTCTGTTTGCATTCACCTGCCAGGTAAAGCTCATGTTGACCTCCACAAACCGCCCCGTGAGAGACTTCCTATGAGAATTTCTTTCGCACACGAACTGCAATACATCCACTGAGCCTATTCTCCTTTATATTCATATTGCACGGGAGGGGCCTTTGCAACACCTTTCCACCTTTCATGGTGGGAGGGGCCTGCGCCACCTTTCTCAGATCACGTTCCTCTGTTTGGACAAACAAGACTGTAACCTTGGAAAAGGGAATCCTTCCGCAAAACTTCCTGTGAACAATTTACTTCAACTTCTCTGAGATTAACCATGTTTTCATCTTAATTCAACTTAGCCTGACACCGTATAGTATATGCCTGAGGATCTCATTTGTGTTTAGCAGTCCACTAAAACACTTGCTGAGTGATAGTTGAAGAAAAATAAACTGAAAAAATGGCGACTCCTGGCGGACATAAATGATATGAGATGCCTGCACCTCTCTTGGTTCTATAGACATACTACGTAGGCTACATGGGTGTGTCTCATTACCCCTACTCCGGGGTTTCCTCCAGCCTGGCCTCTCTCGACGTCATCCATGATATCTCAACATGATTGGTTTTCCATAGAGATACTATGTTAATGCGTGTCTCATTATCCCTCCTCCGGGGTTTTCCTCCAGCCTGGCCTCTACTGACGTCATCGATAAAATCTCAACATGATTGGTTTTCATTTAATATCGCTCAAAAGCACAATTCGGGAGTTAATCTTTCATTTGCAATCAGTATACAGAATAGTGAACGGAGGAAAAGCCTAAAAATAGCCAGTCTGAGGTGCTTGACAGACGAAACATTATTATCGTTTTCTGCAGGAGGAGAAGGAGGAGGGGCAATACCAAGACACAAGGCTGGAACTACATGTTACTAAATGAGTCACCTGAATCAAATCACACCTGCAGAGAATATTTTTAGCTACAGCTCTGGAGAAAAAAAATGATGGTTTAACTGTTTGTGTGTAAAACAAATCATTGTTTGCCTATTCTCACAAACACTAAATTAAATATTGTGATTAATATTAACATATTATTAATTATATGTACAATTAATGGCCTATATTGTCAGTATATTCATTTAGAAAATCGGATTGAGAAATGCTTTCCTTTACTAAAACGTTTTCTTTAAATAATGCTGCTGAATCAATCTATGTTCTTCTGCAGGGAGTGTTTTTAGCGTATGAGGGGAGCTTGGAAACCGGTGTTTGATGGAATAACTGTGCTTTTTATCATTTTATCACATCATTCATGTGTCTGAACCTCTGCAACATAGCATGTCCTGGAATCAGCATTAAATTCCAGCAATTGCAGTGCATAGGCAACAAGAGACCTTTGGGTAACACTTTACTTTACGGATCGCTAATAAGGTAGTAATTTTGTGTTAATTTCATAGTTATTTCATCGTTATTTCAGGGTAATAACTGTTTTTTTAGTAACAACAGCAAAATAACCATACAGTTTCCAGTGCACTGACTGTGTGTGTGTGTGTGTGTGTGTGTGTGTGTGTGTGTGTGTGTGTGTGTGTGTGTGTGTGTGTGTGTGTGTGTGTGTGTGTGTGTGTGTGTGTGTGTGTGTGTGTGTGTGTGTGTGTGTGTGTGTGTGTGTGTGAACAAAGTGTCACCGTGCTGCGAGTCATCAGGGTGTCACCACAATGCACTGGAAACTGTATGGTTATTTTGCTGTTGTTACTAAAAACAAACAGTTATTACCCTGAAATAACTATGAAATTAACATGAAATTACCACCTTATTAGCGATCCGTAAAGTAAAGTGTTATCGACCTTTGTCACTCTGTGCCTTGTCATAGCTTATTTCAGGGGTGGGGAACCTTTTTCATTCGAGGGGCCACTTCAAATTCCTACAAGGGTCATAAAAGTCCTCCGAGATCCGTACTATGAACACAAATCAGGATTTCCCCCTGCATGTTAGGCCTATATTGAAGGCAGCCACCTTTAAACCTGACCCCACCTTCTCTAGGTCCCCTGAATATAACTTAATTGCATTGTAAATGTAATTTCTAAGACTCCTTTACAAAATATGTCATATTTCATGTGAAGTTGCATAACATAGGTTCCCCATCCCTGGCTTATTTGCAAAAAATCAGCGTGTGGGTGCTGTTGGCTACCATTTCCCTCAGGAGTGTCATCATTCCCCCCACGAGTGAAGTAATTACAGTCGGCTTTCAGGAATGATGGTAGCATCCGAAATATAGAGAATAATTGCAAAGTTCAATCATAATAAATGCTGTCTATGTTTCTTCTTTTAGAAAGCTTTGAACAAGTTCAAGTGGTGAACCATTTACAGGGGCGTGGAGATGGCCATGACGGTGCGTGTAACAAAAGAGGGGCGCACCTTGCATCAAGTGTCTTTCCTTGCACACACACATTTTCTTTTCTTCTCATTTGAAGTTTTCATTTAGGCCAGCACCCTCAAAGTAGTTAATGAACACTGAGTGAAGCCTGTTCCTTGCTACAAGTGAACAAGTTTATACGGTAGATTTAATGACAAATTGTTAAAACCTCTCATAATAGCAAACCTGCATCCTTATCCACCTACTTTTTTTCACTTTCCACTTAAATTCCGTTAAATTGATCACAGCTCTTTGAAATCTGATGACTAATTGTACATTCATTTTTGAATTTCAGCATAAAACGTAGAGGGCAAAAGCACCATTTAGTGATCTCCAAAAAAGGTATGGTTGCATAATAACATTATCCACACAGTATGTATTTGGAGATTGGAGAAGTGTTCTAAAAATGTGCAGTTAATTTAGGGCTGATTCGTCAATGTATTCTTGTTTTGGTGTGTGCAGAACTGACAAATCAAATACTGTTGTAAATACTGTTCTGGTGGTTGCCTACAGAGGGCACAATTTAGCCTTGTGTTTAAAAGTGCATTGTGTACTATGGATTGGAATAGGTATTGCAACTATGCTACTCATTGAAACTGTGCTGTCTACTACCAAATTTGTTCTTTTAATGAATACTTACTAAGTAATAAACTGATATTTTCTAGTATGACTGAAGTACAGTACGTTTTGCAGGTGAAATTTCTGGACATTCAAAATGGTGGGCATGGAGAACATCTACATGTATGAAAAGCACAATTTTCCCAGTCATTATGAATGAATGAATGAATGAATGAATGAATGAATGAATGAATGAATGAATGAATGAATGAATGAATTAGAATTTGATGACAGTGGTAAGTATTTGTGAAAAATGTAACATTTGTGAATGGGCAGCATTAATTCTGGAAATAAACTACTACAAATATTACACTGTGCTTAATTAATTGCAATAATTGCATTTGTTGTTCACATTTATTTCCATCAATATCATCATCAATATCATCATCTTTCTTTACCCAGTCTTGCCAAAAGTTATTAGTCAAGGGTGTCATGGGCAAATGTGGTGATATAGAAACTGGCTGAGTGTCAACAGTGGGGGAAAGATAGCTAGTAACCTTCTCTGGCTTTGTCCTTTTAATTTTCTGGCTTTTTAAAAGTCTCAACAAACCAACATGATCTCCAAAAATTCCGTGTTCCTGGACACGGATGTTAAGGACACAAAATCCGTGTCCAGGAGCACGGATTTTGCCAAAATTCCGTGCTCCTGGACACGGAATTGTTTTCCGTGCTCCTGGACACAGAATTGTTTGAAGTGCTTTCTATAGGCTATTTCCACTGTCTTGTGTTTTCTCAGGATTTTTCTAATTTCAAATATTTTGTCTCAAAAAAAAACATTTCTTACTGACAGGTTAGGGTTAGTGATTGTTTTGGTCTGGGCACAGTTTTCTTTCATTCATTATATGAGTTTGATAGCCTAGCAACCAACTGGAAAAGGTATTTCTCAAAAATATGTCTTTAATGACAGGTTAAGGTTAGGGAATGTTTTGGTCAGGGCACAACTTTAATTGCTATAGCATTATTTTGTTAGCATTTGGTATGTATTTTCTAATGATAGAGTTAACACAGTGCAGTGGTAATAGCCTATAGAAAGCACTTCTGTGTGCCCATCACGGAAAACAATTCCGCGTCCAGGAGCACGGAAAACAATTCCGTGTCCAGGAGCACGGAATTTTGGCAAAATCCGGGCTCCTGGACACGGATTTCGTGTCCTTAACATCTGTGTCCAGGAGCACGGAATTTTTGGAGATCAGGCTGAACAAACACCAATGACAAGTCAAAAAGCCAAATCCAAATCTCAAATGAACCATTCGTTAAAGCCACGACGTCACTGTTGAATAGAACGTCGCCATGATAGAGACTGAAACGGTCTCTGACAGAGACCGCCTTCAATGAGAGACCAATGGCTGGCGAACGTTATGAGAAGAAAATCGTAATAATTGGCACCAACCCTTATTGTATATTATTCCTGTGTGTCCTATTTAATTTGCTAGAAGTCTAAATATGTGGTAAAACTGATTTTTTCCCCCCTCCCACGATTCATTTATAGGCTATTTTAAAGTCTAGGCTCCAGTGTAGGCTATTTAGGGATTGCAGCAGGCTTAAATTGCTGATAAAACCCAAACGAAAGCAGAAAGACTAGGCTACACATAGGTAGGCCTATTGGGCTACATATCCTAAATAAACTTATAGCCCACAAGGTCCAGAATAACCGTTCAGCGAAGTAGGCCTTAGTCTACTAGAGGCGTCCCTTTAACGAGACAGCTGCGCATATCAGATAAGACGTGACCTAATCAATATTAATAATAATTCATAAAGACGTGATATTAATAATAATAATATTATTATGCTATTTGAAGGAGATTGCACTGAATGAGCAACATCGAATGAGCAAGACACTCAGCTCTCCTATGCGTCCGCAGTGCATGATCTATTTTTAGCAGCACGGTCCAAATTTCTTGGCTAAATATGCCGATAGAGACATGCATTAAATGCCCTGACTGAACTGCTTAGCCAGTGTTGTAGCCTAAATAAATAGGCCTTCTTGTGCCTTTGGTTTCTTGAGGATGTTTCACAAAAGACCGTGCAAAGTCCGACCATGAGCAAGTCCTCAGTCGGCTACCTGTGCACGGGCGCACTGGCTTTCACGGCAATGTGTCTCAGACGTTCACAAAAATTATCACAGAAAATTACCGGTATGCATATTTCATTTGTTAATTCAGTTGTTTTGAGCATAAAATATAAAGGCAAACACTGCGACGTGAGGTTAAACACACACACACAAAGTGGCACAATGGGGCAATCCTCTTTATGACAGCAAGCAACAACCCTCTGTTGTTACAACCAACATCACAACTTATTGCTGATATCTTTTTTTTTTAAATGGATAAAAATAATTAGGCTCCATGTCGGGAAGGGATGCCTATCCTATAGCATAGACCGCGGTCTCTTTGTGTATAGTTTCCATGGTAACACAGTCATGGCGGTCTCTAAAATGGCAGCGCAAAGCTACAGTGACGTCACGTGATTCTAACGAATTGGCAAGAACCTAAATGGCAGATAACAGGAAAAACATAATATAAACCAAAACCTGTTAAAACATTATGGTTAGTTTCAGCATGCAATAGAGGACTGGACAAAAACTAAACCTATCTATCCAATTTTTAGACAATCTAACAAATAAATAAAATAATGCAAGCAGTCTGACACTCCGGCTCATAGCTCTGCCTTGAAGCAAAGTCCTCTGTTAAAGCAGGTATACATCATCCTCTGCACTGCTGACACTGAAGGGGGACTCTACTGGCTATGTGACATGGATGTGGCAGAGGTAGGGGTGAGTCACAATAACTGATATACGTTAAACCACAGTACAAAGTGCTGACAATAATTACCAAAATATACCATACCGCACCGGATAACCGTACTGTAACGGAGGCCAAATAGCAGAATGTTACGTGGAACGGCAGTAAACCTCCCTCCTGAAGCCTCATACAGTATCGGTAGCGCTGGGCTATTGGACTGGTCCACACACTTATTTAACCCTCGGGAATGCGGGCAGACACTTAATTTGGCCTAGGGGTGGCGTATCCCTTTAAGCTCAGCAGTTTCGTGCTGTGACTCCCATACCCAAACCGGTGCATTGACTAGGAGGTGGCGAGTTTGAGACCCGAGGGAGATGGACTGCGCGGGAACACCTCAGTTACACATGTTGCCGTAACCCGGATGGGTTTAGGGGGGTGAGTGTAACAGAGGCATACCTGTCAACTTTGAGCTACCAAAATTCGGGAAAATTCCCATGTTTTAAGCCAAAATTCAGGAAATTTTCTATAGGCCAAATCCTGACAGTCAACGGGACGACAGAGACGGATCGTACGGTGGGTTCCACTCTGCTTTTCACCACAGTAGGCTATGCATGCGAAGACAGTCCTGTGTAAAATCCCCCAGCACACGTTTTAAGTAAGCATATGGAGCAGGGATGGGCAACTTTCATGATAAGGAGGGCCAGATTTTTTCATCGCCACTTTCGGAGGGCCACACAACCACGGACCTGACTGCCATTAGCAGAGTTCGAAGTGCAGTTGGTTGCTCACTGACTGCCGATATCGTTGGGATGGAATAGGAGTGTTTTCTATTGGTCAACAGTGTAATTACAACAGATGAATTCAGTAGTGGTTTAAAATAATTTTGTCATTATCATTTTTGAAGTTATGTTTTATCTAAGGGCCACACTGAGTGAAGAGGAGGGCCATATGTGGCCCCCGGGCCTCCAGTTGCCCAACCCTGATATAGAGCATGAAAAACGAGTTTCTATTTGTTTGTCGCTAACGTTGTCAAAACTTTGTGCTGGTGCAGGTTGTTGCGATTAGGTGAATCGCATGATTCGCTGTTCCGAGGCTGTTTACCATATGAAACAGCCAACAGGGGGTGGAGAAATACTATTGGAACATAAGTTGCCTAATAATTATCCACACCTGATATAGGGTGTTGGGTTCCTTTGATCACACCTTCTCTTATTGTACAAATTTACATAACCTCTCTCCCGAAGCCTCATACAGTATCGGTAGCGCTGAGCTATCGGACTGGTCCTTTAGCTCAGCGGTATCGTGCTGTGCCTCCCATACCCGAACCCATGCGTTGACTAGGAGGTGGCGAGTTCGATACCAAAGGGGGACGAACTGTGCGGGAACACCTCAGTTACACGTACAACGTGAAACCGTGAGCCTTACCGACCTCTCATCCAAGTCTGCTGATGTTGCCACAGAGGAATGCTTTGTCACCTAACACCTAATGTGAAATCTGGAATCATAGTGAATTGCTGAACCAATTCATTTCTACAATGAAAAGAACAAACTGTGACCATTTCATCCTCATAATTTCAGACTGAAAAGCAAAAGAATTATGTACAAATTTACATGACCTGGAATGCTAAAATCCATTAGTATTTCATGTTCATACAGGTTGTTGTATGATGCATAAAATGGACGATAGGTCAAAAAACCTGCTTGCCTAATAATTCTGCACACTGTGTAACTTAATAATAATTTAATTCAGATGCCTTTGTGACCTTTTTCAAAACCACTTAAACCAAGCAATTTAAGATAGGCCTATGAAACACAGTCACAAATAGAAGCTTCAATTTCGACTTGTCTTGTCACAATTTTCTTTAGTGTTTCTCGAGATCCTGGCCCGCTAATTGTGGCATGTGTTTTTATTTACATATTGTTTGGGACGTCTTAACATACTCCAAACATCAGCCCAAAAGTTAGTGCAGTGCTGTGTTGGAAGAAGGTGTCTGCTGATGTTGCATAACTTGTGGAAAGATATCTGGAATGACGCCGGAGGGATCAATTGTCTGATGAGAGCATGCAGCAGCATGTGGGTAATTTAAATGCTGGCAAACACATTTTTTTAAGCCCAACTGGGAAAGTCCAACTCCCATTGTCATTGTGACCCAGCACTCCACAGCACACAAGTGTTCACAGCACACTGCACACAACAAAATTGCATTTATGCTTCACCCATGCAAGGGGGCAGCCTCCAATGGCGCCCCGAGGGAGTAGTGCAGCGGTACAGTACCATGCTCAGGGTACCTCAGTCTTGGAAGAGGATGGGGGAGAGCACTGGTTATTCACTCCCCCCACCAACCTGGTGGGTCGGGAGTGGAACCGGCAGCCTTTGGGCTACAAGTCTGACGCCCTATCCACTTACCCATGACTGCCCATGAATGCCAGTGATGTACACTGCAGGATGAGATGATACGCAACTAGTTCATAGAGCATACCAACAGTACAAAAGTGTGCAAGGCTTTGCTGCTGGAACCGGATGATCTATAGTATAGTGTTTCTCAACGGAGGCTCTACTACAGTCCCCCAGGGTTAGGTAGCCTCTTACTGCAGATGGGGTCACCGGTGGGCCTATTCACTATTTGCTGAAAATACTCAACTACATCATAACAACATTGCTATGGCCGTACAGAGAGTATCCGATTAAGACATAGGTATTACAATTTTGGTGACAGCAAGGTTACAACATAGGGTCTGCGCTAGGAGTTAAGGAGGCCTTAAAGGGCATTGAGAAGGAGGCAGCGTTTTTTGTGTTTGCAAAACTAAGGGTGGGTGTTGACAGGCTTATGTTGAGGTCAAGGGGGCATTGACAGGCGTATGATGTGGTACGGAGGGTGTTTGTTCAAAAAAGGGTGGGAACCACTGATCTACAGTAACACTGGCCCGAGCTATGACTGTAGACTGCAGGCGCTCCTGCCCCCTCTGCCATGTCACCCCATCACTGCAGCCAAGCCAGGGTAAGATGTCCGAAGCAGCACAGTTCCATCAAAGATTTTCAATATGGTAGACCAAAATAAGTCGTAGGATGCTTCACAAATGCGACAACATGGAATCAAGTCGGGTCTTCTAAATGGCTGTGACTTTCCATTGAACTCCCTTCATTATCCTGTTATCCTTGTGGTATCGTACGTGTAGTCTCCTAAAGCGGCATGGCTGCCACAGGATTGTTTAAGTCTTACGGTCATATGGATCCTGGGAAAAAAATGCTTATGAATGGTCTCTACCCTATCAATCGTCTTTACCCTATTCTAACTCAATTACTTCATCAAACTCACTGCCCAGCCATGCCCAGTCTCCAAAGTCTCGGGCCTGAAATAACTTTGAGTCCTCCTCTCAGCAGTTAGGAGTCTCATAGTGTTTTCACACCAGGTCCCCTTTAAGTGAACCAAACACAGTCCTCTCTAAGAGGACCAAAAAGCAAACCGACAGCAAAAGGACTCAGTTCTGTTTTTGTTCATATTGTGAGTGTAATACAAAAAGAACTGGCTGATCTGTCTGGTCCTGGTAGGCTTTTATGGTGTGTCACTCTTCTTTTTTTATTACACCCGGTCCTCTAGAGCCCTCCTTAAGTGATCACACCTAGTCACAAGTGTAACTTGTCAGAACTCATAAGCGAACCAAACTGAGACCACGTCAACCAAGGTCTCAGTGCGGTTCGCTTCCGAGGGGTCTGGGTACGCTTTGGAGCGATCACATATGAGGAAAAAAATGCTGAGTAACTACTCCGAGTTCGCTTAGGCGGCTGAAAGGGACCAAGTGTGAAAACGCTGTCAGAATTGCTCTGTCCGTGGCCGGTGGCTGCAGCAGTAGCAAAATACAATGCCTTTGCCCAGGGGCTGTTCTAGACCAAAATTACCAGGGGGGGCGAGGTGGGGCCATTATTTTTTCACGGGGGCATATAAATTGGCAAAAGAGATATATTTGTAATGTTATGAATATATACTGTATATATATACAAAAAATATATATCATGTTGCGGTCATTGGCTGTGCAGCACAGTGGCCTAAACAGGGGCCGGTAGGAAATCTACAGAGGCTCTGGCCCACCCTGGTCCCTGTCTAGAACTGCCAATCACTTTGCCTCTGTTGGCAGCTCTGCCCCAGTTGAATCGAGCCAAACCACAGCCTCACATGCATGCCTATCATTCACACTGTCAACTGTCAACCTTTTAGCATGCCAATTTTTATTTAAAAGTATGCAAATTTGCTTTTATTAGTATCATTAATACATGAAAAAGGACTCTCCTGAACACTAAGATGGGTGGTGGGCTTGCAAGGTCTAGACTATCTGTTGTTCCAACAGTAACATTGCAAAACTAACTTACAGGTACCATTTAAAAGTCTTACTTTACCCAATTTGATGCATTTTACTTGTGGCCCTGTGATGCTCTTGAAATTCACAGTAAGAGAGTGAAATCTTGTACTATTATATATAAGAGTGGAATGTTATATTAGGCAATCTAATTTAATATTGTATCATATTAGCATACTGTACATGCATTAAGACATGTTTTCTTAGTGGAGATTGGGGTGGATTGAAATTATCATATGAATCGTAAAAAAAGAGCTCTAATAGGTTATGAGTGGGAATAAATAGCACTGTGAAACAAACTTGCCCTAACATGTTCTATCATGCAGGCTTTGCAAAGACACATAGGCCTTCAGGATATATGAAACTGTGACTCAGTATTTTCAGTGGTTATACTCCATGTTCCTTATGCACATACCTGTTTTTAAATGTCAAATCTTCAGTTGTTGTTCATTATTTCATCACTTATTTATTACTGGTTCATCACTATTATGGGTCCTGTCTTGCACTTTAATGTATCTCTGTAAATGTCAGCATATCTATATGTCTATCTTCCATGGGATAGAGAAAGAAATGTAATTTCAATGTGCTTGTATGACCTGCGCATATGAAGAAATTGACAATAAAAGGTGACCGGACTTGACCTTTCCCTGAAATAAATAGTGTAGTGTTCAGAAAATAAATACTGACACGAGGTAAGCTTACTTTACAAGCAAAACAGGCCGAAGCAAAAAATCATCAGCTGACTGAAAAAATGAATGCCAACCAAAGGGATGGTGGGTGGTAAAAAGCATCTTGAAATATTGAACCTACTAAACTCAGGCCGTTAACAACTACCAAATGCAATGTACAGTATAGGCCAAAAGTTTGGACAAACCTTTGAATACATTCTCTGTATTTTCATGGCTATTTACATTTTTATTTGCACATTTTCACGGAGGGCATGAAAACTGTGCATGAACACATAATTTCAGATAATTACAGAATAAAAATAAAAATTACAGCAGTTGTCCAATATTAATGTCAGCTGTCCATCCACCACGGCACAAATGATGGCTCCACACGTTTCAACAAGCAATTTTTTTCTCTTTTTTCAAGTAAAACCCCCAAGTAAGTCAAGTCAATTTTAACCGAATGCAAACGTCCTCCAATAACTCACTAGAATTGTAGAACTATAATTTTGAGACGTTTTAAACCTAGTTTTAAGCACTTGCCAATTCAAGCATTTTCTTGACCTGATATTGAGTCACTTGGTCTATAGTCAGTTACTTGGAGAGGTCAAACCTGTGTTGGAGGCAGGGCTTGACGCTGGCACCTGCCATCCGGCCAAATGCTGGTAAAACTTGGCTGTGAATAGTAACAACCTCAGTGTCACAAGAGAATTGGCTCATCTATTTTGCCCCTTGTGTATCAATTGTTTATATTTAAGTTAAAGGAAAAGTTCAGTTACTTTGTTTCTATTTGTTTGATTTATTTCCATGTACAGTAGAAAGCTATGCACTCATATTGCTTTAGCAACTTATCTTCTGAAGTTAGATGTACAGTATCATGATAAAGAAAAAAATAATGTCAAATGTGTGGCTAATAGAATAGCTGAATGGCTATTGACTCTGGTAAAACACTAGCCACAGTGGCTGGTGAGTGAAAAAAAAATAATGTCAGGCCCTGGTTGGAGGGAATCTGTGTCAGGGTTCTTCACGTCTACTTTTACACCACTGTTCCATAGATAACCAGCTGTTAGACCAAGTGACTCATTATCAGATCAAGAAAGTCTTGCTTCCATTGCTTGTATCACTTAAGATGACCCGGCAAACGACCCGAGCTGGAATTGAACCCGGGTCGCCAGCATAGTAACCCAGTACCCTACTGTTAGGCCACGGCAGGGCCATCACATCATTCTTTTGACTGACTGGGCGTTTTTACTTGAAAATAGACAAAACTAGAAGCACTCAGAGAGCGCAGACCCCCGCCAAGGACGCTGTTTGATAGAACATTTGTCTATGTTACACCCTAAAGGCCGGGTCATACTCTGTTTAGAGCCTCAACGGAGTGAGTCAACACAGTTAATTTTGATTTATAGCTCCATTCTAGCTGTGCTATCCGTTTCCGTCGCAACGGTAGGGACAGCGAGATGATTGTTCAAACTGCCTTCAATACAAGGAGTAAACTAGACATGTCTGTTTTTTTGTAGCTACACAGACTCGACGACAGTGAAACATTAAATATTTATGTCACGTGCATTTTTGATCGTGTGATGGTGCTTTTATAAAGAAAATGTGTCTTTTTATAAGCATTGTAGTAAAATAAAAGAACCTTTTTGTATTTTCTTAACTCTGGTCTCTGGTGTCACTCAGTCTAGCGAACCTTGCGTGTCCTACTGTGAAGTGTGTTCATGGTTATGGTGAAAGTCCCCTGGTGGCGTAGTCGTGCAATTGCTCATCAGGTCAAACTTAGCTAACGATATCTTACGGCAAAGGCTACAGTTGCACTGGCAGCCACAGTGGTAGTTTGGAACAAAGAAGTGGCTCATTTGTCAAGGATAGGTCGCACAAAGCGGAATGTTTCCTCGGAAACACTGTTCAACTGTCCAAATATAACTTCAGCGTCGTAACTTGCAAGCGAACGTGTTGTCTTTGGTTCATGTAAATAAATGAAACGACAAAGCACGGGGAACTTATTTAATAAAGAGGTCACACAGTCCGTAGCCCGACGAAGGTTAGAACAAGGAAGTAGCTTGTTCTCGAGGACAGAGCACGCTGGTCGAGAGGACCAATCACAGCGGCTCCTGCTTCTGTCACTGCGTCGGTTAACTGCGGGCAGTCACAATTTCAGGAGAGCACAGCCAGTCACTGCGGAGGGGGGGAAAATAACTGCGCGGCTGGCTGCATCATGACGCAGTGAAGCTGGTTTTGAGGCATAAATCACCCTTAAGTCTTTCTGCTTTATTTTTGTGGAGTCCCCGTAATTCAATTTCTGGTCACAAGGTCTAGATATATAGGCCTGCAATGGTGAGGAATCTTTTGAAAAGTCCTGGTTCCGGTTCGTGATCCGGACCACCACTACAATTTAATCACTTGTTCCTTGGGTCATTACTAACAACTCCACAAAGTTTCGTCCAAATCAGTTGATTAGTTTTTGAGTTATCCTGCTGACAGAATCTTTCAAAAAGTTCTGTTTCCGGTTCGTGATCCGGATCACCACCAAAATTTAATCACTTGTTCCTTGGGTCATTATCAACAACTCCACAAAGTTTCGCCCAAATCAGTAGATTCGTTTTTGAGTTATGCTGCTGACAAACAAACAGACAGACAAACCAGCGCGACCGAAAACATTACCTCCTTGGCGGAGGTAAAAAGTAAGCTTGTTGAAATGTGTGGTGTCATCAGTTGTGCCATGTGGATGTTGCTGACATTGACAGCTGACATCACTGTTGGACAACTGCTAGAATAGATTTTTTTTGTTAAACACATTATTCTACACGTGTTCATGCACAGCTTTGATGCCCTCCGGGAAAATGTACAATGTACTGTAAATAACCACAAAATAAAAAGAATGTGTTAAATGAGAAGGTGTATCCAAACTTTTGACCTAGTCTGTATGTAGGAGCCCGCACTAGCACTTTAAGGCTTTGCACTTTATGCATCGCTATGATGGCACCTTATGTCTGTATGTTTTTTTGTCGTCATGTGTTGTGTTGTGTGTTATGCGGCCGCTATGCAGAGGTGTCAAAAGTAAAAGTAAAAGTACTTTTGTGGTGTAATTACAACACTAGCACATGGCATTACATAGCTGTTACACCATTTACTCCATTGTAACTAATGGGATAGATAAATTGTGTTGTCATTGAAAAACACTGAAAACCTATCAAGGACCCACCACAAACTTGATCGAACCAGTGCACAATTAGTTGATCGTAAGACGAGTACACAGGTCTACTGGTTACTCAGATAAGTTACTTGTGTGGGAAGGAAACTGTGTTTCTTTTTTTAACTTTTACTTTTACTTGTTTTGACACTTCTGCCGCTATGTATGTCCTAGACAAATTTCACTCAGGAAAGAATCTTGAATCTTGAAATGTGACACACCTCTGCCACCGGCAAGTAGTACCAGCTTTGGTTATAACATGTCAACACTGTCACTTTCATATCAAAATATTATATTACAGTAGATTATAATGTATTTGTTTCTTTGAGAAGGGGTGTAAAGTACCTAAAAACAGAGGGAAAACAAAAATGACTAATGTAAACAAATGAAGCATATAATGTAAAACAGTGTTTTTTCTCACTGCAATCAGCTGATGCTGGCAACAAAAGTCTCCAAATGCTCCTCAGTGGAGAATATAATGTGACAGCAGCAGTATCCAAACCAATTAACAAATGTAATAAAAAGAGTAAACTTACAGGAGCACACACAAATGTGTACAAAACAAATGTACATGGGTGGTTGACGATTAAGGGCGTAACGCAAAAAAAAAAGGTTTTCCAATTCCTGAAAAAAAACGATGGGAAAAATTGGAAAAAAATAGAAAAAATTAAAGGTCATAGTGGTCCGTGGAATTTCGCCTAATTTTTGCCATTTTTGGTAAAATGTGGCCTGCGGCGTGACATCCTTGGTGTGACATTTCTGTAAGATACTATAAAATTATTAATATTCTGCACAAACATATCCCCCATGCTCTTTGTACTATTGTTCCTTTAACCCCCACCCCACACACACACTACTACCCACCCGCATCCCCAAGCCCACCCACACACGCCTATGCATTGTACAGGCAGATTAATGTGATTTCACTGCATGGTTTCACTGTATAACTTGTAATAATTGTGTGAATGCGACAAATAAATCTCCTGGTATCCTTATATCCTTGCATGATACATGAAAAACAAGTAAGGACTGAGTAACACATTGCATAAGCATCTCACACTGCATGCCATGAAGTCACACCACAGGAAATTCACTGCATTGTGGCCATTTTAATCCTTTTGTATGACTGACCTCTGAGATCACGCTAACTATATAATGATATTGTGTTTAATCTTAATATGTGTTTTCATTTATAACAAACTTTTTTCTCCTTCTATAAGAGCAGTCACACCACAGGACACCATAAAATGAACCTAAGCATTGCGTGACAGAAACATTGCAATATGTAGACATATTAAGAGGTGAAGAGTCACCTTAAACTTCCAGACCACTCTCCAATAGCGGAGGTACTGACTGGTTAGGAGCTAGTCTTTAAGACCCTTGTAGTTGGCCTTGCAGCTGCCCGTTCATCAACATTGACATACATGTCACCCCACAGGATGCAATTTGTTTTACGAAATGGAACTTGTAGTTAATATTACTGTCTTGATTTTTTTTCACATTCACATATCTTAATATCAAGTTAATATTTATGCAATCATGCCAAATGCTTCATATATTATTCAAAATGCTGTTGGTTAATTTATATATATATATATTATATTCCAGGTTTCATTAATGTTACAGTCACACCGCAGGATATTTGACATACCGTATAATCCTTTACATGAATCTTAACCAAAATGTTTCTTCTCATCTAAGACTAATATGAAACATAATGTACCACATCTTCTTTATTGACATTTGTTTTCAATAGGAAAAATAAGAGTTTTGTAGGTTTTTAACCAATGTTACGAAAAAACAAGGCGTCACGTCTCCCACCCATACCGGTATGTGTAACAGACCCCTTGATCATTACCTGGATTTTATGTTCATGAAATCAATCAAATGTAATTGATTTTCAACAAAATTGGCACTTTTATGAGTGGTAAGTCTTTTTGCCAAACTTTCAAGAATCCGTGATGTGAAAAGAAAATGAAAGGAATGAAAGGACATGATTAGCCAATACTAGTACTATTTTGGTTTATAATCAGGGCTTTGAACCGGTTCAAGGAACGAAAACGGAACGGAACGGAAACACCTATTTAAAAATAATGGTAACCGGTTAATACCGTTCCTCAAAAAAAAAAAAAAAGTAATTATTTTCCTGCGCTACGTTACCATGACGGCTGAGGTTCACGTCCTGTGTGACATCAGACATTCTCTGACTGAATGGAGAAACAGCTGTGGATTACAAAGTCTCCACTCCACATCTTAAATAAGAGAAACCACTGTCATACAAAAGGGAAGAGTTTCCATTGCATCATTGCAAGATATTGCAGAGAAGCATGTGTAAAGCGCACCGAGAATGTTCAACGTTAGGCATCCATGACCGCTTCAAATATGCACAAACTCACAATGCCCATCATAGCGCTCCCCGTGACCCAAGTCAGCATGGAGCATGCATTTTCATTATTGAGGTTTATTCTCCGATTAGGTCGTCCCTGAATGACAAAATTCTGGAGGATATTCTTTTCATCCGCTTGAATAAACAGTTTGGAAGTAGGCTGACTCATTTGCACTTCCGTCTTTCTTGGTTAATTTACGTCAGTTAGGCCTATGGGGAGTAATCAGCTGACGGGAACGAAATTAACCGTTCCGGGAACAATATTTTTTTGTTCTAACCGGTTTGGGAACGTCAATTTATTGGTGGAACTCATAACCTGAAACGTTATAATTCCGTTTCTGTTCGGAACGGAACGTTTGGAAAAAAATAATGGTTCAAAGCCCTGTTTATAATACAAACTAAGGATGGCGAAAATTGAAAAACACTCTTAACCGGCTACTGAGACTCATTAACCGGTGGTTAACCGGTAATCTTAAATTATACAACGTTCGCGTGCCTGATATGCACAGCACTGTTTTATTTTTCACACAAGTCTTTTTTTTTTGGCTGCGCAGACAGGACCTGCCATGTCCAGCCACTGTTGCCAGATGGAAAATGCTGAATTATCGTACGAAAACCTCAAAATTATCGTTTTTTGGGGCTTTTTGGGAGGAAATTATTTTTATAATTATTATTATTATAACAACCGGTTAAACGGTGGCAGAAAATCTTAACCGTATATCGTTGATCTGGTCGACTATCGGTTAACCGATTACCGGTTAGCATCCCTAATACAAACAATCACCATTTTTCCAATCTCTCATTTAAAGGGGCTCCAGTAGGATTAAAAGTTTAATTAATCACGGTCCCAAGTCAGACGATGCTTATTTGAGTCATTAGTAAGTGGACGATGGCTGTCGCGACCACTTCCACGGTCCGCTTTCAGAAAACCCCACATGCAACTTTTGACAGCGCGGTCTGAACGAGTGTCGTGGGAAACACTTTTCATTTGAAAAATCGCTTTACATACTGTATTCAGACTTGTATCAACTGCTGGCATTCCGTGATGAAAAACAGTCTCACAGCGAGTTTGTTTAAACAGCATTTTTTCATTACTTTCATTTTTTCATTAGCCTACTACTGTGTGCAACGGGCACCGCACAAACGACGTCATCCTACATTGTGCCCCTTTACGTACATTTAGCAGACACCTTTATCCAAGATACTGGCAAAAGAGGACATGCACAGCAGCTTGGAGAGGTCATGAATTTAAGATCAAAAGTAGGCCTAGTTGTCAAGATTGCGCGTAGAATACAGTGACTTGTTAACGACTTGGGAAAAAAATGAGACTTAGACTTGGACTTGACTTGGCTTGCGTATGACTTGTGACTTGTGACTTGACTCAGGCTTGATTGGAAAGACTTGAAACTTACTTGTGACTTGCAAATAAGTGACTTGGTCCGATCAGTGGAGTCCAACATCACAAATGTCAGTGGCTTAAGCCCACTGACCAAGTTCTTCAAGAGGTTCTGACTAAGCAGTCAACCACAGCAATCGAATCCATCTTGTGGGCATCCACCACCATCCACAGAGCACTCACTGTAACAACAGAGAACACACAGTGTAGAGCAGGGGTCCCCAACCTTTTCTAGGTCTGAGGGCTAAGGGCTACCCGCGGGCTACTGAGGGCTACCAAGGGCTACCCGCGGGCTACTGAGGGCTACCCGAGGGCTACTTTTCTTCAAAATCCTCTACTGACCTCTTGGCATCATTCTAAATCACTATTATTAAATGATAATTTGCTTATAGGTTATAAATAATAAATATGTATTATTAATATTTATTTAAATTACGAAAAGCATTAACTGTGACTAAAATCTGGTCGTCACTGTTTAATAATATCCTTGGTGGGCACCTCAGAAGCTCCTGGAGGGCTACCTGGTGCCCGTGGGCACCACGTTGGTGACACCTGGTGTAGAGTCAGCAGTCAGTATAGAGAGAAATCAGTTCATCACAAAGACTGTGAGCAAGGTGTTGTTCCACTGCCAACATTGTATGCTTCAATGTCCAGAAAGGACGGACAAAAATATTTGGGACCTTGAAGAAGTACATAGACCAGCAAAGTCTGACAATTTCAAGATGGATAGACTAATATTTTTGTGGATTTTTGTTCTAGGCCTGTGCCAGTCCAGCACCCAGACTTTGGACCAGGAGGTGTGCCTTTTTCGTTTTACAAAACACTACAATGCAACTGAAAAGGCATCACTTTTATACATAGCTAACTTAGAATATTATAATAACAAACAACTGAATATGGGTTCTACATTGACATATTTTATCTGCATTTCATATCTGGCTGTGGGTTCTGGCTCTGGCAATAGGCCTATAGATTTTCCTCCTCCTGTCGATTTCGGTCTAATATTTGGGCAGCAGCCAGTGCAAGCTCATAATGTGTGTGGTTATTTAATGTCCTCACTGTCCATACCTTAACAATGGCCACACAGCTGCATGATGGAGTGGCAAGTTACGTTTACATTAGCCTATCACACACACACACACACACACACTACAGAGGGGTAGGCTACTATTCCCCACAACCGGAGAACTTAGGACCCTTTTGTCAAAAAAAGGATTCTATGTTCCCCGCTGCTTCCAAGTAGACTGCTGCCGCATGGCAAAGCGCAGGTTGTTGGTGCACCTTTGACATGTTGGTTAGGGATAGTTTTGGTCAGGGCACAAATTTACAACTCAGAAACATTGCATCACTGACAGGTTAGGTTAAGGGATGGTTTTGGGAACGATTAGATACAGTGCGGGCAACATACAACACTTTTTTAGAAAAGGGGCCCCAAGTTCCCCGGTCCCACACAAAGACCGGGGAACATACATGTAGGACCCGGGGAATATAGGGGCCTATTAGGCTACGCACCTACTGAAGACTAGGCCTGCCCCATTGCATGGTGTTGCGTTAATCAATACCTTGTTGCATTGAGACCTTGACATGGATTTTGTTTGGTACCCATCATGGTCAGAGATGGTAGGCTAGGCCTATTCTGGTTGTCTGGATCGGCACAGATGCACCAAAATGTCAGCACCATAGGCCTAATGTCACCATTAAGACAGGCCTTTCAACTATTTAACATACGTGCGCCAGCCTGTGTATGTAGCCTACACCACAATAACATATATTTTACCTGTTTGACTGTTATAAAAAATAAAATAAAAAACACACACCCACACGTGTTGGCATTTTTTGACTGTTGCATGGGTGGTGTTATTGCTCTTCTCTGTGAGGAATGGATTTAAAAAAAAAAAAAACAGATTTGAGGCGATCAAGATTGATGCAATTATTCATTATTTTGGTTACAAACCTAACAGACATAGTGGTGTCTGTTATAACTACAGACATAGTGGTCCGAAACACATTTAGAAGAATTAATAACTGCATCAATCCTGCAAATCAAGCAAAAAAAAAAAAAAAACGTTTGAAAATACTGCATATTTCCGGAGTTAACCTGCCCTATTAAAGTAGAGAAGACAACGATAAAACGTTTATAAGCAGTATCATTATTAAAAGATAAAGCACTAGTAAACTTCATGACTTGTTATGATGTCCTAACCAAAATGGAGTACACGGTGTCGAATTTCTACGTTCACCAACATGGCAGTCGTACATGGCTCGCTTTACTCAAATCACGTGGCAGCGCCCTCCCCGGGGAGCACTTCCGGTGGCGTTTCCTGTGTTTGTAAACTGAGAAAGGCTGGAACTCGGGCGACGGCGTAAAAAAAATACAACGATTTTACAACAAAGGTAAGACCATCGGTTCGTTTTATTTCTGTTTTATATTGCACGGTATACGAAATATGAACAATACTGTTACATATTGATTGAATAGATGAGCCTGCATTTTAGAAAAGACCCGATCCCCCACGACTCGTAGACAAGGGGAGGGGGTGTACGCAGGGACCTGAGTCTTTATCGAGAAATCTACGTTATTTCATTTTAACAGTGATATTTGTCAGATATAGAAATTTGGACGCAGGTTATATGTTTGCATAACATTTTACGAATCTATTTTGTGTTAGAAACTGTAGCATAGCCTGTCGTCGGAAAGGATTGCGAATTCAAGTCGATATGGATGTGTGATTTATGTGTGGGAGCAAGGGTTGAGCATGGCTAGCTTTAGTACAACTAGCTAACCAGCACCCCTACGTGGATTCACTAGCCTTTTGACGTTGGATATGCTAACCCTCGCTAGCTGATATTCCTCTTCAATGAATGCAGTTTTCCTTCACAATGACGGAGTAACGATGGACAATACAGAGGAGAATATGGTGTTGATACTGACTGACAGACGCATCTGATGTTGCAGAGCCATTTTTAGTTAATATTTTCTCACTTTTAAGCATTTTGAGGAATGCAAGTCCGATATTTTTGTAATTAGACGAAATCATATGTGAGCTAGACGGCTATCGGCCTGTCAGCAAGTTAGCAATGATGGCTAGCTAACTTGTGCTAGCCTATGTTAGCTGCCTGCCCTTCCCAATAGAAAAAATACGGTCTACCCACATCCGAAGAAAAGCAAGAGATTTACTGTGTAATACCTCGAAATTGAACTGTTTTGCGAAAGGTATGTTTATTATTGAGTTGTATGTCATGTATCTGTTGGTGATTGATGAAACGGATATATTGCAAAACCTTTGGGTGTAGTAAGCGTAATGTGAACTGAAGGCCCTTTGCATGAATTAGTCCTTGGTGAATTTTCCATCGAGTGCTGTTAGCCTACGTAACATCAAAAGTCGAAGAATCTATCGATGTTTAGGGCATACAGTGGGTAAACGCAAATTACATCGTTTTGCCGGTGCAATGATTTTGAAACTTTGAACGTATTGTGTGGCTTTGTAGTTGGACGTGAACTGTTTTCTTGTTTACCAAATAATAACCCGAGGTCATTGAGATAAGGCTGCTACACTTTGCCAGTGGCTGTTCTTGTTGCCCGTTAAACAGGCCAATTTACTGTAATACATTTTGGTTATTTAAAAACTAAATTATAAAGGCCTATTAAGGGCATACAGGGAATTTGATTTAAAACCATTGATTTAAATGGCATCATTTAAAAATATAAATTCTTGGCGCTTTTGGATCAGACACAGCATTTTTACAGTGAGTGGTAACCCATACATGTCTTTGCTATAACTAACACTCAGGATTTTACAGGATTTTGGTACCAGATGATTGAAGTGGGTGTGGCCATTTGACAAACAGTCCATCCTGAGTGACGGCTCCTTCAACCACCTTGTCCCCACCCCTTTCCCCACCCTCTCGCACCCGGTTCCCACTGCGATGTCTCATCTGCCTAGCAGCTCAGTCCGTGACCATATGAAATGGGTCTGTCCTCAACTGTCCACAAACTATGTAAATGAATTACAATGACGCACCAAAATACTTATACACTATACACTATACACTTCTATATCCAATATTACATTTAAATGTGCCACTCTTAATGCATTTTAAATTGATAACTTTTTTCCACTAAGAATTCCTATTTTTGTAATTTCTGAAATGTTTAATGACTAATCACCACCTTTTAACAAAAAGAAAAACAAAACACATTTCTTGAAGTAAAATTTCCTAGTATCCTCATCTCAATGGCTCGCTTGCTGGTCGGGGATGTCTTGGCTCAATTGTACCCCCTCTATGTGACTCCTCCTAGGCCGGGTTGCTTGGCTGTGAAGCTGTACTGTCCAGCATGGCTCTAATGCAGGCTAGCTCCATGGCCGGGCCCAAGAAGATGATGGCGCCTCTTGGTCCTGCCCCTGGGCACCCGCCTCCCCCTCCTCCTCCCCCGGGACAGAGGGATATTCCGGACCGTGGGCCACAGGGCCCTATGGTCTTGCCAACTGGGATGAACTGTCCGCCTCTGGTTAGGAGCTATCTCCAGGCTTTCTTGCATTGAAATAAAATTGAGAAGCTATTTTTCATAGGCTGGCTAGTTTGTGTTGCTCATTTGGGCACATAGTTTACAATCTTCTCAAGGCAACTTAGGCTAGGAGTGGTTATGTCATGATGTTTGAAGTGCAGTGGTCCTTGAAAATGCAGAATGGATTCCTTTCTTCAGACAGTTTATCAAGGATGTGGACATAAAGGCACTAATATATGCTTTAGAACAACTGGAGTTCTGTATTATGATGATGCATGTAAAAAACACAATGCGGTGCAAGCGTTGCTGTATTTATTGTCAATCAAGGCACAATGTTATTTCAACGCGTCCTTTTAGTAGACAATGATAAGCTTCAACTGTAGAATGTACTTTGTGGAATGGGCACCAGACAAATCCATAAGGGTCTATGTGTGTGTGTCCGTGTGCTCAAATGCCTCACAGCTCCTCCGGAAAGAGGGAGAGTTCTCCGCTCCCCGCCTGTTGGATGAGAAGGAAATGAGAGCCAATGAGGACATGCAGCTGAAAAAGAAGAACAGGAAGTCGGGAACACCCTGTAAAGTGAGGGAGCAGGAGGGGAGGGGAGGGAAGGTCAGTGTTTTTCTCTATTTGACCAGCGGAGAGAATAACATTCTTTGTGGCTGCATGTGTGTGCGTGCGTGCGCGTGTGCGCTTCTAGTTCTATTCTAGTGTGATTAGTGTATGAGTGTGTGTTGCCCTTTAAAAGTCGTTTGTATGTTTGTGTTTTGTTTTAAGTGCGTGTGTGTCTGTGTTTTCGTGTCTGTGTTTTCGTGTCTGTGTGCGCGTGCCCCACCGTGCATGCCTTCCAGAGAGAGAGAGAGAGAGAGAGAGCGAGTATGCGTGTCTGCGCCCCAGTGTGAGTGGGGGGAGGTGGAAGCTCAGCAGCAGTGGGGGAAGGGGGAGGGGTGGGGCTCTTTGAAAAGGAAAGGGAGGGGAGGGAGGGACGGAAGCACAATAACTGTTATTGTGTGTACGAGAAGCAGCAGCCGCATGCACCGCCACCACAGCCAAGTCTTTAAGTTAACCAAATGTTTGTCTTATGTTCTACAATACAAGACGCTTTTAAGAAGGAAAAGAAGACACAAGCATGTTATAACTTTGCTCATCTGTGAATGAGTTTCATGTCTTGTGTGCACTGTCTTTTTTCCCCCTCCCGTTTCGCATTTGTTGCGGGAAGCGCATTCCTGACTCTACAGTCTGCTCCTCTGTTGCTGTTATTTGGCCGAGTTCTTGAATTATATTTTGTAAACAGTTGAGAGGTTATTAATAGACAAAACCTGCTTATGAAATTACAGCAAAGACAAAACTGGCTAAGTTGAATAAATTAACTACAATAGGGCCCTTCATTATGAGTCTTAATGTGGTCCCACAGGTCATATCGACACAGCTGTGGTGTAGAAGCCGTTTGTGCTATGATCAGCAAGCAAGGTGTTGTAAGCTGGTTACTGCTTCCACAGACAAGACGAGTTGAAAATTGTAGAATGTGTTAAGTTATTCATTCGAGCTAATATGATACTCATATTTTAAGATCCTAAAGACCAGACATTGTATTACACAAGGCAGTAGTGACCGATTGTTTGCATAAATACTAAATGCGAGCAAGGTTTATGTTAACTCAAAAATCCATACTTTACCTTTTTACATTTACTGCCTTATTTAGCCTATACCAGGGGTGGGGAACCTTTCTCATTCGAGAGGCCACTTCAAATTCATCCGAAGGTTGAAAAGTCCTCAGAGGGCCGTACTATGAACACAAACCAGGATTTCCCCCTGCACTTTATGCTTATATTGAAGGCAGCCACCTTTAAAACAGGCCCTATCTTCTTTAGGTCCACTGAATATTATGTAATTGTATTGCAAATGTATTTTCTAAGATTCCAATACAAAATGTCATATTTCCTGTGAAGCTGCATGATCTTAAAATTGCATCGTGGGCCGGATAAAACGGCCGCAAACGGCCCTCGAGGCATAGGTTCCCCACCCCTGGCCTATACCATGCAGTTCACTATCACCTATCACCACCTTTGCCTTTGTTTTTTTCCCTTTTGGGTTAGTGTTCAGTTTATGTACTGTGTGTATTATTGGTGGGATAGAGCTCATGGTGTTCTCTTGTGCTTTACGTGTTAAGGTGGTGGTGGTGGACGAGAATGGGAACTGTCCAATGCAAAACAAAGTGCAGAAGAACTTCATTTGCGACCACTGTTATGGAGCCTTCAGGAGTGGGTACCACCTGAAGCGACATATTCTCATCCACACGGGTACGCTTCGCCATGTCCTGACTCCCTGAATTGAAACGGAAAAGTTTAGAAAGCTTTTTGCCCTTACTCAGAGAACAAGTAGAATATGAACTAAATTTGTATCCCTTTCGTTTTAGGAGAGAAGCCGTTTGCTTGTGCCATATGCGATATGAGGTTCATCCAGCGTTACCACCTGGAGAGACACAGTCTCACCCACACAGGTATGGGGCGCTGGTCGGTCGAGCCCGCTATTATTACAGCATTCAAAAGAAACTCGTTTTCTCAAATCATGAATGCTCTTTTAAAACACTGCCTAGTTCAGTGGTGACTTAAGATTCCAAATTTATAACAAGAAAAGTTTGATGTATTCATACTGGGGAAACGTTCCAAAAACACAAACAAACCTCAATACCTATATTTAAATTATTTCAACTTGCGCAACAAACGTATAACAACACACGGGATATGCTGGAAAGAAATGGCACTCAATGGCATCTGAAAAAAAAAGTTGTGGGCGTTCAATAAAGAAAATCAAAAACTTAAATTCAAATGGCTTCTGGAAAAACGAAAGGGATACAAGTTATACTCTGTAAGATGTCTTACATTGTCTTTCTAAGTATTTTAAATTAACATTTTCTATCTATGGTTCTTAATTTATTGAAAATTTTATTTTTAAATTTTAGTTGGTCAAATACATATTTCAGTCATGTCAGAGATTAACTAAGAGATGTACTGCTTATGTAAATCTACATGTAGTCTGGCTAAATCTCTCTTTACACCCCTTCCCCCTTCCCCTTCCCCTTCAAAGACTTTAACAACACTTTTTCACTGTCTTGCGAAATATAACTTTGGTCCATTTGCGCCACTGCTGTCCTCACATTAACTTTTAACAGACCTTTGACACGACATACTCGCACAGTGCATTCGCAACCTGCAAGTGAACCGACAGTCGGCTTCTACTTTGCATACTATTCCTGTTTCTGCTCTGTGTAGACCCTCACTAAAACTAGTACTCTGTGCGTTTAGGGGAGAAGCCGTACGCTTGTACCATGTGCGACATGCGGTTTATCCAACGTTACGCCTTGGAGAGACACAACCTCAAACACACGGGTATGTGTCCTCTAAAATGGCTGACTTTTGAGAAAGATTCTTCAATGAGGGTTGTACACAACCCTGAGGGATTGCCTGTACTTTTAACAACAATGGCCTGTTTTTATTATTTTGCAAATGTGATTAATGCCGCTATAATAGCGCATTATATTATTGTATTATTATTTTCATCCATTACGTTTAGACTTTTATGTTTAAAAATCTGTTATTGTACAAACATAAGTTAAGGACATGGTTTTGCTTGGTAGTGTATTTTTTAAAGGGAATATTAGATTGGTATGTTTTGTTTTTTCCATTGGTATGTTTTGTTTTTCCCAAGTTTTGTCTTAAGGTTAATGCTACTTATAATGTAGCTGCTATGGCTATTTAAGTGAGTGTCTACACAGAGGGAAAGTCCCAGTTGGATGAACAGGCCATGTGTCCTTTTTTAATTCTCAAAAGAGAATTTGGAATGCCGTTTTCTTAACAGATACACTGTCGTGACCAGCTGCAGAAAAGCCTTAAGCTAATTCGTTTTACTCTGTGCGTCTAGGGGTGAAACCGTATGCTTGCACCATGTGCAACAAGCGTTTTTACCAACGTGACCACCTTCAGAGACACAACCTCAAACATACGGGTATGTGTCTTCTAAAATGGCTGACTCGAGCCATTCTTTGGTGTGCTTAATGGTGTTAAACGACACATTGTATTTTAAAACCTTTGTCATTGACATTTGATTCAGCCTTCTATTTTTAAACACACAGACTGCAATATACAATTTGTAGGTTAAGGGCATGATGGTGTGGCTGGATTTTTTTAAAAGGGAATTTTAGGCTGTTGTGTTCCTTAAGTAGTAATACAAATATCTTAATGTTATTTTGACAAAGAATGTGGCTATTGAGTCCCAATAAGACTTACAGGCCTGATGACCCTTTCTATTTAAGGAGGCAAATCAATTGTCAATCAAATGACTAGTTCACAACATATATACAACATTGACCAGCCATGTAAATGTAACATGCAGCTCAAAGCATCATGCTTTATAATTGAATGGCTAATGCTAGTTTTTTTGTTCCTTGGATATGAGCGACCAGTGGGAGAAAGCATGTAGCTAATTCGTTTTACTCTGTGCGTCTAGGAGTGAAACCGTATGCTTGCAACATGTGCGACAAGCGTTTTTACCAACGCTACCACCTTCAGAGACACAGCCTCAAACATACGGGTATGTGTCTTCTAAAATGGCTGACGTCAGGAACCTTTTTAAGCGAGAGTTGTACCCAACCCTGAATGATTGTCTTTAAACCTTCTACAAAATGGCCTTTTTTCTTTTCTTTTCCCTTCCCTTCAGTTTTAATATGTGGTTAATGGTGTGGAAAGGGTGTATTCAGCAATTACAATTTAAACCAATTTTAGATATACATATTAAACTTGAGGGCATTAGTGTGTTGATTTTAGGTTATTGTGTGTTTTTTTTTAAATGAATAACTTCTGTCTTAAGTTGAAGTAAGCTGTAGCTGTAATGCCTTTTTAAGTGGGTGTCTACACAGAGGGAAAATCCCAGTTGGATGAACAGGCCGGGTGTCTTTTCATTTTTAAATGGCGATAAATTAAATGATGATTTCCTACCAGATATACAGCCATGTTATGCATTTCTCAAAGGAGCATACGCAATGGCTAATTCATTGGATATGAGCTACCAGCTGGAGAAAACCCTGTAGCTAATGCGTTTTACTCTGTGCGTTTAGGGGTGAAACCGTATGCTTGCACCATGTGTGACATGCGTTTTTACCAACGTTACCACCTTCAGAGACACAGCCTCATCCATACGGGTATGAAGCCCTCTTACCTTACCCCCCCCTTGCACTGATGCAATCGGCTGCACAGATGCTTTGCTTCTCTCAAGCCTTTTCATATCTCTCGTCCACTCATTTTGCACTTTTTGTGTTTCTTCAGTCACCCGCTGATTCTAGTCAAGTGACATGTTGTCCTTCCTTTCGTCCTTCTTACCATTCTTTGACATTTTTTGTTGCTTCTGCAGAATGACCATTTTGGCAAATTGCTGCTTTTCTTTGCTATCTCCTCTAATCCCGAAGCTTTGCGTCTAGCTAATTGCTAGGTTAAGACGTACCCAGCATGGCAATTCACTTGCGCTCGCCTGCTCACTTGTATGTGTCTCTCAAGCCGTCCATCACCAGCCTATTAATACTTGCAGCAAAGCTAGCTGCCATCGAATTTGGGCTGGTATAAAAAAAAAAGTCATCACACACCAAAATCTTGCAGAGTATAACTTCAGTTTGAGTGTCTGCTTCTGCTTCCCCTCTCACAAAACTCATCCCCATGGCATGTGATTCTACACGGCGCCAGTGGAAATTGCGAAACGATAATATGTGCCCCTACCAGTTATGGGACGGGCTGTTCTCTCGCTTTTTCATTTCAAAATTGATTTTTGGATATATAATTTTTTTGCTGACCCATGCTGCTGGCTAATGTGTTGATGCTCTGCACATTTAGGGGTGAAGCCCTACGCTTGTTCCATGTGTGACAGGCGGTTTTTCCAACGTTACCACCTGCAGAGACACAGCCTCACTCATACGGGTAGGAGTCCGTCGGTCCTACCCCACTCATTTAATGCCAAACTGCCCACACAGACGCCATACCAGAGCTGTGTTGCCTACTTCGGACTTTTTTTTCCTCCCCCGATTCTGTGCCAAAACATGGTGTCAAGTTGCAGTCAATTGCAAACTGCAGTACAAGTCTGCTGTTGACCGTTGTTGGCCAGCAGTTTTGTCTTTCACCGATTGCAAGCCAGATGATTGGCCATGAACCAAGAGTCTTGGTTGCCAGAGTTTTTGCCATTTGAAAATTTTAGGGTGTTATCCCTGCAAAATTACCATAACATGATTCTGAGCCATTGTCCTTTTTTAATTTAATTGGATTTTGTGACGAAGTGGCAACACTGCCTTGAAAGTGAACACTTAGATTAAATATAATGACTGCAGCAAACTCGAGTTTGGATTTGATTACGTAAATATACATTTTAAAATCACACGTAATGGCTTTGACATCATTGATGAATTAGTAACGCTAAAATGATGATTTTGGTGCTTTGTGCGTTTAGGGGTGAAGCCCTACGCTTGTACCATGTGTGACATGAGGTTTTTCCAACGTTACCACCTGCAGAGACACAGCCAGACCCATACGGGTACGAGCACACACCCTAAAAATCTCACTCGAAACATCCTGCACACGTGGCAACCTGCACTTTGGTCATGTTACACAAGCAGATCTTCACAAACCACTTCAGTTGAAGAGAATTTAATACTGATGTTCTGTTGTTATTTTTGTGCATGCACAGAATAACGCTGGCTTTTTGTACAAGGTCCTTTCAATGTCTGATTGAAAATCATTTTAGATGACCTTTCATACTTAAAGAGTTGTTTAGGGAGCTTGTTGAGTCAACCCCGTAGTATGACTGCATCAAACTCGAGTTTGGCTTTGGTAACTCAAAACAAAAATATTACCACAATGCACACCGTGGCATTGACGACACTGACATACCAGTAAATATTACATTATTTTATTAATTTGGTGCTTTGTGCGTTTAGGGGTGAAGCCCTACGCTTGTACCATGTGTGATAGGCGGTTTTTCCGACGTTACCAACTCCAGAGACACAGCCTCACCCACACGGGTACGATTACACTCCTCCTAACCCTCAAAATCGAATCACTCTACATACGTTACTGGACGTTTGTCACCACTGTAACATAGTGTGATCTCTACTGCTGGGTTTAATATTTCTTTCCTGAATTCGTTATAACACTTTTTTTTGACCCCTATTGTTTTTTTTTCTGTTGCATCAATGTGCATGTTTAAGATTGAGCAAGCTTTCTTCAATTCTGTGTACAAGTTATCTCGCTATGTGGCGGAGATGATTTTGCTTGTTTATATTTTTTGATTGAAGCTGCTTAGTTTTAACAGGTTCAGTCATCCTGTAGAATTAACCGCATTGTTTTTGAGTTTGGATCTGGAACTCCAAACGGAATGTAAAAAACATGGCACAATGTGGCATTGGCAACAATGCCATCTCAGTTGAAGGTAATATTATTTATTAATTTGGTGCTTTGTGCGTTTAGGGGTGAAGCCCTACGCTTGTACCATGTGTGATAGGCGGTTTTTTGGACGTTACCAACTCCAGAGACACAGCCTCACCCACACGGGTATGAGCACGAGCACACATCTTATCTCGACAACTTGCACACGCTAAGATTTTTGTCGACAGTCCTAGACTGCCTGATCATAATTGACCAGTTTACTGATTTGATACATTTATACCGATATGTGTTTGTGCCCCAACTATACTCTTAAATGTCAATTGCGTCATGGGGCATTTAATTATTTATCCAGACATGGTTAATTATTACACTCTGTGATAAAATAGTTAAGCATGGCTAGTCAACATGTACCATTGTATGACTGCTGCAAACTCGAGTTTGGATTACATGAATAATGAAACTTAACACTGGCATAGCCAACAGTCATGCCAGGAAAGCTGATGTAATGTATTATTTTGGTGCTTTGTGCGTTTAGGGGTGAAGCCCTACGCTTGTACCATGTGTGACATGAGGTTTTTCCAACGTTACCACCTGCAGAGACACAGCCTCACCCATACGGGTACGAGCACACTCCTAAGCTTTTCACATATTGAATCATCCTGCACATGTTGCTGGACTTATCTGTTTTATAGTGTGACACTCAGAGCCATCAAGTTGTTCATAGACTCACAAAATGAAATATTTAATGACAATACTTTTTTGTTTTTCCCCTAAAAAACTGTTGTTGGGTGTCCAGCATTCCATAGCCTTTTTGTGCATGCACAGAATTAAGCTGTTATTTGTAGAATTTCAATATATGGCAACTTTCCTGTATGCGAAAAACAATTACGGTAATACCCATACGTTATTCAATGTGCTCAGGGGAGCTAAGTTGAGTCAACCCGCAGTATGGCTGCATCAAACTCGAGTTTGGATTTGGTTGTTTAAAAAAAAAAAAAAAAAAAAAAAACAATTGATGAGAAGGCACTATATGGTATTGAGGAGATTGTCAAAATCAGCAGTGCTGATGTGGTGTCATTAATTTGGTGCTTTGTGCGTTTAGGGGTGAAGCCCTACGCTTGCACCATGTGTGATAGGCGGTTTTTCCGACGTTACCAGCTGCAGAGACACAGCCTCACCCACACGGGTACGATAACACCTCCTTTTTGCCCTTTTCACCGAAACATCATACACACCATTTTTGTTATTACTGTTACTCAAATCTATTCACAAACGCAGTTTTAATATGTAATATGTAAAACCATGTTCTAACTCTTGTGGATTTTTTCATCAATATCTAGTTTTAAAAGAAACTTTACAAGAAGGCATGCTATTCTGTCGTTCTGATACTTCAGTAAAGGTAATATTATTAATTTGGTGCTTTGTGCGTTTAGGGGTGAAGCCCTACGCTTGTACCATATGTGATAGGCGGTTTTACGGACGTTTCCAACTCCAGAGACACAGCCTCACCCACACGGGTATGAGCACACTTAACATGACCTTTCTGGAAGCGACCTGCACAATTTGCTTGGTTGATCTTGCAACTCTTATTATAATATTCAGAAAGCATTTGATATTCATTAATGCATTTCGTTTCTAAATGCTGACTTTTTTTTAACCCCCCTCGTCATCTTCTGCAATAGCATTTCTGTGCATGCACAGAATCCAACTGTTTTAAATGTTACAGAATCTATCAGATATCATATTTCTGTGCACAGAAGACAATAGTTGTCATTTCCCTCATGATGTTTCCTAGTTGAGTGGATCATGCAACATCTTAGTCACATTGTAGCCCTGTTTATCAACTGCAACAAATGAAGTTTGGATTGGCAACTTAAACAGTAATTATATTTTATAAATAAGAGGCATTGACTGACTAGTGATCAATAAGTAAATCTGTATTACTTTGGTGCTTTGTGCGTTTAGGGGTGAAGCCCTACGCTTGTACCATGTGTGATATGCGGTATTTCCAACGTTACCAACTGCAGAGACACACCCTCACCCATACGGGTATGAGCACACTCTCACCTCAACCCCCTCACTGGAAACATCCTGCATACGTTCATGCACCTAAATGAGTCTGATCCTCAGACACATCCCATGTGTTACACAACTAAATTTAGTACTTAATTGCACATCTTGTCACATTTTTTTTAGAAAAGTAATGTGCATGCACAGAATCAGGTTCTTCTGAAAAACATGTCAAAGACTGAGGCCAACTCACTATGTTCAGACCATTTTATGTTTAGGCATACTAAAACATGACATGGCTGCAAACTCGAGTTTGGGATCATAAATTGAAATAACATAAGAATGCAGAGTGGCATTGCAGTAAAACTTATACCCTTTATACCAACCTTATACCGTTTATAATTTTTGGTGCTCTGTGCGTTTAGGGGTGAAGCCCTACGCTTGTACCATGTGTGACATGAGGTTTTACCAACGTTACCACCTGCAGAGACACAGCCAGACCCATACGGGTACGAGCACACTCCTCTTAACCCTTTATACCAACCTTATGCCATTTATAATTTTTGGTGCTCTGTGCGTTTAGGGGTGAAGCCCTACGCTTGTACCATGTGTGACATGAGGTTTTACCAACGTTACCACCTGCAGAGACACAGCCAGACCCATACGGGTACGAGCACACTCCTGTTAACCCTCTCAGTCAAAGCTAGTCAGCAGAGGTTGGCGCTTTACACACACACACGCACACACCAGAACAGCCGTTTTAAGTGTATAGTTGTGCATGCACAGAATAAAAAGGGGTTACTGACATTTGATGTATAGGTTCATTTATAGAACAGCGAAGGGGAAGGTGAAGCTGAAGGTCAAAATTTCTCTAAATGTGAGTTAGCTTCGTAAATTATATGGTTGAAATAGATTGGTCATTTTAGAACAAACATATCCACATATGGCATTATTGTTATTGGTAATAATGTGGGCAGTGTTGGTTAAGCCCACTAGCAATCTTTACGTATCTAATTGTTTTGTCATAATTCTGTATTTGTATTGAATATCAGTCCGGTTTACCAGTGAAGCTTTTTGATTCAATTTCCAAATTGGAGAGGGCACACCAGTGTGCTTGCACATCAATTTGATGTCTAATGTTTCATTTGTAAATTATATCTGTCCAGCCCACCACACACACACACACACACAAATTATCAATCCACAAAACAAAATTTACCTAGAACTGAAGCTTTTCTCTTTTTTTACCAATTTGTGTTTAGGAAACTCCATGTAAAATCATTCCGGGGTGCTTAAATGCTTATCTGATGTGGCACCAATAGATTTTGTGGCTCCAAATGTACACCTTAGGGGAATGTTGACAACGTTCCAGCTGACATATTGGTACTCTGTGCGTTTAGGGGTGAAGCCGTACGCTTGTACCATGTGTGACATGAGGTTTTTCCATCGTTACCATCTCCAGAGACACAGCCTCACTCATACTGGTATGTGTCTTCTCACTTTAACCTCCCACCCCCTAATGACAGACTGACTTGGCAGGCACTGCCGCTGAAACTGTCACACTGTCCCCACAACAATCTTAATTCATTGTAAATGTCATTGACCATTCCAATCTGAGCATGTCTGGTAGGGATTGGTTTGCATGTTAGGACGTTTGGGCCATTGTGTTCCTGCTTCCCCGTCTAGGCAAATGGAATTATGTAAAGATAGGTGTCAGAACACGTCTCCCTCCCATTTGTATATCCAACTGTAGTCTTCTGTCATTTTTTTCTTCGTCAATGTCTTATTCAGGGAAATTTGAGATCGTTGAAGACTATATTCTTAGATTGAAATGTGTGTATTTATAGAGACCATGAACATCCCAGGTGTCCCTCCCATTTGTTGTGTAACCATGTGTAGCTGTTTGGCAAAAAAAATCCTTCGCTACGTTGTCCTATTCTGGGGAATTTGTTCATGAATAGATTGGAATATATACATAGAAATTATGAGCATTGTTGTAAACAACAAATCTGCCAAAGATATTGTGGGCCCTATTTGTTTTAGACTCCATTGTCCACATATAAATTGGATCAGTAGTCGTAATTAAGGGAAGTTAACATTAGTATTACAGTTTATAGGTAGCTGTCCCTTTTTAAATAAAATACCTTTTTGATTCACGTCACAAAGGGGGGTTAAAAAGACAGCATTCAGAAACAGGCTTTTTTGGTGTGTAGTTGTCAGTCATTTTGACTCAAGAGTTTTAGAATGTAACTGTAAATGCAAGAGTAACAATAAAGGCTAATATGTTGGTGTTTCTTTGCGTTTAGGGGTGAAGCCCTACGCTTGTACCATGTGTGATATGAGGTTTTTCCAACGTTACCATCTCCAGAGACACAGTCTCACCCATACGGGTATGACTACATTCATTGACTCTTTAATACAAAGAAATATTTGAAATTGTTAAGCATGAAAATGACAAACTCGAGTTTGCATGAACATGTGACAGATAGCAACTAGGTCATATTGACACATTTAGACTAATATCACTGCTCTCATTTACATTTGTCTTTTAGATCACAGGAATTGATGACTAAATAAATGGTTTTAAAGTTTATTTCATGCTTAATTGAAAAGTAATGCTAACCCACCATGTAATATAATTGAATTGAATAATTGAAAAAGACCTGAAAGTTTAGCAGAGAAATGCATATGGTTTTTATGTGTATAGCTCCTACATAGATAATGGCCATTTCTCAATGTTCTGGTGTGTGCCCCACTGACTTATGTATATAAGTCAGTGGTGTGCCCTTTGAAGTGTGTCAGCTTAATTAGTCACGCCCAGTGATCGGATATTCTGCAGAGTTCGCTAAAGAGTATCCAATCACTGGGCGTGACTAATTGTGCTGACACTTCGAAGGGCGCACGCTAGAACATTGAGAAATGGCCATTGTCTTCAAAATACTGTAACCCAATGTGCCATCAGTAATGTGTCTGAGTGCTCAATAGTCCACCTTTCATAATCTCTCCAGTCTAGGTCTGGTGCAGAGAATGTAATTAGACCTCCCCCTTAGATCCTTTCATGTTCTATTAGAAAATATTCAATTTCAAGAGCATGAGAAGAAGCAAAATAATTCATGCCGGTTGTATTTAAATCAGAAAAAGATACATCACTTGTTTGTAGCAGAGCACTGATTGGGATGGGTAAAAAGTCAGAGCCAGATGGGAACAATATGAAGCAGACTCATAATAGCTGAATCTGCAGTGGAGATTGGGCAGACGGTAAGATGTTTTCTTACACTGGTGCTCTGTGCGTTTAGGGGTGAAGCCCTACGCTTGTACCATGTGTGACATGAGGTTTTTTCAACGCCATCACCTCCAGAGACACAGCCTCACCCATACGGGTATGAGTCCTCTCCCTGTGTTACGAGGTCCTCTGTACGTTAGGCAATTTTTATTATGGACCCATTATTGAGTCACAAAAAGGAATCTGGATTTTAAACTAGCTCAAAGACTTATTTCAAATTAGAGTTGTTTGGCTTTCTACTCAACCAACGTAATCTACAATGAAAGAATACATGAGAACAATAGCCTCTAATAGAGGGTCTAACCCCTTGTGTAGTTGTCGGGCCAATGCTGGGAATACAAAAAAACAAAAAGTAAAAAAAAAAAAAAAACATTTTGAATTTTCCAGATTAGGTTTCTGAACTCTTCATGGCAAAATTCAAATAGCAGTCATTGAAGTATGCCCCGTTGTCAAAAGAATACTCGTTAGTTTGTTAATGAGGGAAATGACAAATGTATGGTCTTCAGATTTGATCAGTATGAAATTATCAGAGAAAATGCCACTGACGTCACACTATCCATATACTCATAATTCTACATGCAGAGAAATCTAGTAGCAGTATACCCAATTTTCTATTTAGACAATACATTTACAATTAACTGTTAATGCCATATTTGTTTATGTTTCGATATTAAGAATTTAAGCATTGCATATTGAATTGGCACCCAACCAGCTATCCCACGTAACATTCCAAGCAAAATCTTGATATTGTGATGATCTGATTTGAATTTGACCCAACAGAAAGTAGGAAGTTGTTTGTTCACATTGGTGCTCTGTGCGTTTAGGGGTGAAGCCATACGCTTGTTCCATGTGTGACAAGCGTTTTTTCCAACGTTACCAGCTGCAGAAACACAGCCTCTCTCACACGGGTAGGAGTTTTCTTTTCTCCTCTGTACCATTCTGACTGACCGTTCTAACCATTTCAGAAATAACTTTTGTTTATTGTAGCAGCAGAGAAATTAACGAGAACCAGAAGATTGAATTTGAACATCTGAGGACACTGGCTTCATTTCCTTTAAACACTTCTGTGCTACAACTTTACTAACTTGTGATTTTGTCATTATTGTTTTGGGTTGAAAAAAGATTGAAGATTGCACAGTTATGTGTTTGAAAGATGTTGCCCTGTCCATAAAATTTCCTCCTGTCTCTTCTCCCATTAAACAATTCTCAGAAGTCAACACCCTGACCCTAATGGCATTCCAAATATCTATTCGAATTCAAGCAGATGATATTTGCAATGACATGGCCAAAAAAAGGAAATGGCCGTGCAACCGCAGTGATGGGAAAGGCTCAAAAGCTAATTGTGTTAAAGGCAGTAATAAAATACTGATGTGTGATGATCAGCTATTGAGATTTAGAGATCAAAAAAGAAATCTATAATTTGGATCAAGAAACTTGCTTAGAGCAAGGTTGAAGTTGCATTGTTTACCTTGTCACTTTGTACATTTAGGGGTGAAGCCCTATGCTTGCTCCATGTGTGATATGAGGTTTATCCAACGTTATCAACTCCAGAGGCACAGCCTCACCCACACGGGTAGGACCCCTCTTTCTTTTTTATAATACTTAAATTGCAATCAAGTTTTGTGAGGAATAGAATATGAGCTGTAGCAACTAAGCTGTGGAAAAGCCAGGAATAGTTAGCTAATGAATTTTCTAGCTTGCTAGTAAATTGACCTGAATGTATTACTCAATCTATTAAATATTTCAATTCAGATTTGTTGCTAAGCTGTTTTGGAACCAATCAGTTTCTCAATAAAATATTAACTCATTAGCTCAATTTACCAAAATTTACCACCCCAAAAAGAAAAAAACACCCAATGTGGACTAAATGTGGCACAGATACCTCTATACTGCATGTTTTTATTGTAAAAACAAGAGACAGACAAGAATTAGACACTAGCCAACGAATCTATATTGAATGATACAGAGGGAAAAAAACAAATGTTACATTCGTCTTATACTGGTGCTTTTGTGCGTTTAGGGGTGAAGCCCTACGCTTGTACCATGTGTGATAGGCGTTTTTTTGGACGTTACCAACTCCAGAGACACAGCCTCACCCACACGGGTAGGAGCACACATTCACAAAATGTTTTTTCAGCAGCCCTTGCACACCATGTCCAAGTTTGTTGCCTCTAAAAACCAAAAGGATCTTTCATCAGAACCTGCACGGGTGGCAACAAATATAATTTATAACCCCCATTATAGAATGCTGCACTTCATTGACTTGAACTTCTCACATTGAAAGCCAAGAACACCTTCCTTTATTTGGAGTGTTCATTGTGAAATTTAGTCACGTCACAAAAGGACTTGGTTTGCAAAGACTCAAACTAAAGACGTAAGCAGCCGAGGTGGCCATTGTGTTGTGGTTGGAGGATGATGCTGAATGTTTGTGATTTATTTTTTAAGACACCATGCACAAACTGATTATTTTAAGTTTACGTTGAGACAGTTGCAGATAGTCTTTTTTACCCCCCTGTATGCCATTGGCACATGTTAGGGAAGATCCATGAGAGATACATGCTTATGTTGGTACTCTGTGCGTTTAGGGGTGAAGCCGTATGCTTGCTCCATGTGCGACATGAGGTTTTTCCAACGTTACCACCTGCAGCGACACGCTGTCACACACACGGGTATGTGTCTACCCAACCCCACCTCTCACCACTGGCCACACAAAACCAGCTCTCAGTCATTCTGCCTGCATGACCGTCCATAGCCTGTCAGTCGTCAGTCATGGCCAGATATGTTTGCAGCATAGTTATTGGGTCCTCCATTGTAAGATAACAGGTGCATAAGATTGCACCATATAGGGACATAGGGTTCAATTTAGCTTACTGGGTTTAGAAATGATAGCCATGGTGTTTCCATAACAAAACATATGCCCCTGGCTCATTTTCAAAATCTTTCGTCGCATCATCCCCCTTAAACCCCACATTTGCTTGTGACTAATACCCAAATGTGTAGTTGTGTATGCAAGAGGGAGGGTAACCCACTTCCACTGCTTATAGCAGGCCCTCATGTGAAGTGCATTTATTATTGCTAGTATCTGTTGTGAAATACCACTCCCAGAAAATAACAGGGCAGCCAAGTTCCCATAAAAATAACTAGGGTGGGAGTCAAGCAACTCCACGGCTTATCCTGGCGTCTGTGCATTTCATAGTTACACTCCCCCCTTACATCTGGGTTGGCCATACCCCTCTTACGGCAGTTTTATCAGTGTGTATCACTGGATTGCAACAGATTTAGAGCTGCGTGTGAGAAGTGAAATATCTATTTTACATTTTTAACCTTATTTTTTTGCCTAGACGCTCACTAAAACTGGTACTTTGTGCGTTTAGGGGTGAAGCCGTACGCTTGTTCCATGTGTGACATGAGGTTTTTCCAGCGTTACCACCTGGAGAGACACAGCCTCAAACATACGGGTATGTGTCCGATTCACCGGAGGGACAAAAAAAACGGAGAGGGTTTATAGAAGCTGTGCCACATCTTAGTTCAAACACATTTGGGTTGGGCTGACTTCCTCAAGTCCATCATTCACCAGGTACACTTACATTTGGAATTGGGCAAACCAATAATATTCAAAGAAAAATGCTTAACAAACTCGAGTTTGGGAAATGTCATCAGACAGGGTGTGACTTCAGAGAAAAAAAGTTTAGTAATCACTGTAGTCACCACAGGCATCTCTTGTATGGAAAAGGGTTCCCTCTCTCTGATGACGCATTCTTCAAAGCTTGGATTTATGCAGGGTGGCAAGTTTAGGCAAGCCCTGTGGAATACCCCACTTTCTCCATTCACCTGAATCAAATGCCTCCAGAGACGGAGGGAACCCTTCCTTGTTTGAGTATTAGTCATTAGTCCTGTCATTTCACACCAGTTTTTGTTTTTGCGATACAATGTCACGGTTTTTTTTCTTTCTGCCAGTCAAACCCGCGTCCGAACACATTAAGAAAGCATCACAATAGAGTCCACTGAAGACATGATGAAATTTTCATTAAACTGAAACTATTGTACATTAAGCATAGAGCTGTTCAGTGTTTTCTCATGGAAGTCAAGTGATTAGAAAAAAAATGCATCTCCATCATTTGAGTGTGGAACAGTTGTATTACAGGCGAGTAATTGGCTGTACTGAAAAAAGGTTAGATGAAAAGGAACTATTTGTTAATTTTCCTCTGCACTCAGTGCATGGTTTCTTACCTTCCTCAAATACATTGCGTCTGTATGACTAATACTGAGACGATCACTGAACAGCTCTATGAGGTGATGGTTTTAATTGTTTTTGTTTTTTCAATTGTTTTTGTTGTTTTTTTTTGTCCTGTGTGCTCATGTGGTGTTTTAGATGGTGAAGCCTACCTCTACATTCATCAAAGTATACCATTATATATATTTTGTGATGCCTAATTTGCTGCTTGGCATGTGTCAGTATTTTACAGCGTCTCAGAGTTAAAGGGAAAAAAAGACCATACCCTTGCTGGTTTTCTCAACTTGATGCACCACAAGTCTAGTTCATTTTGCATTTGGTAACATGCCTATTTCAATTTTCATGTCTTGACATTAAATAATTTGTTTGTAGCGCCGTTTGTCAAAGAAATGAAAAATGTCATGCGCCGTGTAGTTTGAGAGGAAAGACTGACGGGCTATCATTGAATTACATGGGTATACTTTGATCGAAGTCAGGCTTGTGCATGGCTTAGAATTGTATGGATGTGTGTGCGTGCGTGCGTGCGTGTATGTATGTATGTAAATATGTCTTTGTTAAGTGTGTGTGCGTGTTTGAGGCGTAGGCCTCTAGCCACGTTCTCCACAGAGTGGCACTGACTTTCTCCCCCCTCCTTGGCCGCCCTATGCAGGCGAGAAGCCGTTTGCTTGCGACATGTGCGACATGCGCTTCATCCAGCGCTACCACCTGGAGCGACACAAGCGCGTGCACAGCGGAGAGAAGCCATACCAGTGTGAACGCTGCCAGCAGGTGCGTATGGCGCAGGGCAACACACACACACACACACACACAATGCAACACACACACAATGCAACACACACACATGGCCATGCACATGGGTGTGCACGATAGAACACACTCAGGACCACTGAGAAGCCATGCCAGTGCGAACACTGCCAGCAGGTGCGTATGGCGCAACACACACACACACACACACACACGCACACACTCGACGCAACACACACTCGACGCAACGCGCACTCGACGCAACACACACTCGACGCAACACACACTCGACGCAACACACACATGGGCATGCAAGATACAACACACTCAGGACCTCTGCAACACACACTTAGGTAACACGCACGCCACTTTTTACACCCAGCACACACATTTTCTGCATGCACAAGAAATGTATTCACTCACATTTGTGCACAACAAGGGGAAGAAAGGCATTTACTGACATTTTTGCAACCGTGCACAAGTGCAGTAAAACAAAAAAACATTCATAAACACACACAAGGAAGAAAAAAAATATCTCCTGAAAACGCATAGCTTGCGCGCTCACTTGCAGCTCGCTGATGCATGTGAAGGGATAAACACCTGAGACGGATACAGAAAAAAAAACCTGCCTTTTCTGCACACTGCCTTTTCTGTTAGTGAAGGAGACACGTTTTTCTTCCAAATTCTTAACGCAAGTCCTCACATTTTAGGACTGTAGAAGTAGAAGAAAATAGATTTATTAATTTAGGTATACTAATTAAAAAAAAAAATGATATCACAAACCACTCAATGATAAGTCAGTCTTACCATTTTGTACCCAAAAGTCTACCAGCTACTTGCACATTTTACCATCATTCTGGCTGATGCGAGTTGCCATTTCTGCTACAAACAACACTGGTTCCCTGCCTCTCTGCTGATTTCTAAGAGGCTGCAGATGAGCACCAGCAGGGGGGGGGGGGGGGGTTTAAGAGTGGTTTTTAGCCACAGAGAGGGGTGGGGGGTGGCGGGGGGTGAGAGCGTTTTAGCTTGCCAGTAGGAAGCAGAAGCTGTGCCTGTGCCGGCAGGGCTGGCACGTTAGCACCATAACTACCTTCAAATTATAGCCCACTCACAGGCAATACAGCTGCACAACGCAGCCTCTCTCTCTCTCTCTCTCTCTCTCTCTCTCTCTCTCTCTCTCTCTCTCTCTCTCTCTCTCTCTCTCTCTCTCTCTCTCTCTCTCTCTCTCTCTCTCTCTCTCTCTCTCTCTCTCTCTCTCTCTCTCGCCCTCTGACACAGTCAGAAGAACGTGTTTTGTCAAGTACGCTTGCTTTCTTTTATGTGACTGTTTTCCAGTGTCTCGTTTCTCTATCTTTCTTTCTTCGTTTTCTTAGCATGTAGACACAAAGGCCAGGTGATATTCAGAGCACAAAATGCATGCATGTAAAAAAAAATGCACTGAAGGTGCAAATCACAAAGACATGAAGAGGAGAGAGGGATGACGAGAAAAAGCCAAAAACACACATATATACACACACAAACCACCCCCTTGCGCCTTTTCTCCCATCGAGTCGTGCCAAGCCCTTCTCAATCCCCTCTCCACCCACGTCATCTGGTGCAGAGCCAGACAAACAGCCTATGCTACCGCTACCGCTGCTGCCTCTGCCTCTGCCTCTGCTGCTGCTGTTTCTCCCAGCCTGGCCACAGGAGCCATCGCAGCAAGCTGAGCAGAGCAGAGCACTCCTCCGCATCCACCTCCTCCCTCCCTGCCTGCTCTCTCTCACTCTCTCTCGCTCTCCCGTGCTCTTACTCTGTCTCACTCCATCTCCCCTCCTCTTCCCCCCTCCCCTCCTCTCCACTTCTGCCTGCATGCCTCAGAGACAGAACGCCTCTGCTGTGGCAGTAATATTCTGACAAATTCGGCATGTATCTGCAGCTGCCTTTTAGTGTTACCGTTGATCTGTGTTAGACGTTTTGTACAAACAAGATGTGATGGCTTTTCTCTTCATAGAGACCTGGGAAGAGGTTTATTCGTCTTAGTAAAACCTGTCGTATGGTACACTGCAAAGGTGGTGAAGTGCCAAACCTGGTTAAGCCCTAAAACTGATGCACAGAAGAACCTGTGGCCATTTTGTTTTGGTGAAGCAAGAAGGAAGCTGTTGCTCGCGTTTCGTCAAGCGGTTCACAAGTACCTCTGTGTGTGTTAACTGAAACCAGCTTCTTCATCGAACCACATTTGTAGTGTAGCATGTCCACCCCAGCTCTGCAGGGTAGCTAGCGGCTTGCCCTAGTAAAGGCTCACCTAGCAGCAGTGGGCTGGCCCCTTGGTGTAGCAGAGCAGAGCAGAGCAGAGTAGTGCAGGGCTGGGATGAAGGGGAGAGAACATGGGCGTGTGGATGTGGTCAGGGACCTCATGGAATAGCATATTGCACACTCACAATCACATGCAGATGTCTGTGCTCTTTGTGGTCTATAAATGGGCGAATGCGATTGCTGCTTAAGGCAGGGCAGAGTTTAAGTGTTTCTTTCCCAGCTGTTCTCTCTCTCTCTCTCACTCCCTCTCGATGTTTCATTCGCCTCACTCTATCTCGTCTCCCACACACACACCCACCAATGCTTCATGACACCGTTGCCACCTCACACACGCACACACATCTCCCTTCTTGTGTCCTATCATTTTGGGTTTTGTTTTAGATGTTCTTATTTGTCTTGTGTGTTCTCTAGCTTTTGCTCTCTCTCTCTCTCTCTCTCTCACTCTCACTCTCACTCTCACTCTCACTCTCTCTCTCTCTCTCTCTCTCTCTCTCTCTCTCTCTCTCTCTCTCTCTCTCTCTCTCTCTCTCTCTCTCTCTCTCTCTCTCTCCTCGTTTCTCGTTGTCTTTCAAGCGCCCACTCATGCTACAAGGGTCCAATCACATACTCGTTTCTGAAAGCATTTCTTTTTTCCTCCCCCCAACCCCCCTCTCCACCCTCTTGTCTCTGCTTTTCTCTCTCGCTGTCTGCCTACTCTCCCTCCCCTCCCCCCACCCCCATGTCTCTTCCTCCCCTCCCCCCACCCCCATGTCTCTCCCTCCCCTCCCCCCACCCCCATGTCTCTCGCTCCCCCTCCCCCCACCATCATGTCTCACTCCCTCCCTTCCCCCACTCTCACTCCCTCCCTTCCTTTCCCTCTCACTCCCCTCCCTTCCTCCCACTCGCCCTCTTCCTCCCCTCCCCCACTTGCCTGCCTCTCCCTACCCACACTCCCTCCCCCTGATCCCTCCCAACCTCACCACACACTCCCTCCCCCCCTCTCTCTTCCACTCTCCCTGCCCTTCCCTCCGTCCCTACCTCCCCTCCCCCTCCTTCCTCTCCCTTGCTACCCTCCCTCTCTCCCCCTGTCTGCTTCTCTCTATCGCTCTCTCTCTTTCTCCCTCTCCCTCTCTCTCTCTCCACTGCAGAACTTCTCGCGAACGGACCGCTTGCTGAGGCACAGGCGTTTGTGCCAGGGCCGGGGGGTTGCCAAGGTGGAGACGCAGCCCTGCTGTGAGCCCATAGCCCGTCCGTACCCGCAGGAGCCTCCCGCGCCACCCCCCACCTCGGCCTGGAGCCCCCTGCACCCTCCGCCCGGCCGCCTTGCCGTCTGACATTCCCTTCCCCCCCTCTTCCCTCCGCTCGGCCCGCCGGCGACTCCCTGGAGACCCTGCTGCCCTGGCAACCCGCCGTTGCCACCCCAGCAATGAGGAGCTCAGTGGCGTCACCCTGTGGTCGTGACTGATAGTTACAGCTTATGTCAGTCAGGTGGGGGGGAATTTAACTAAAGAGGGGAAAAATCCTTTTCTTTCATGTCTTTCTCTTTCTTTTTTTTCTCTTTGTTTATTTGTTGTTGTTTTGGGGGTGAGGGAGGGTGGGGGAGGGGTGTTTTCAAACATATGGTTAGTTTTCCTTTTCTGTTGTGATTTTTTTTTTCTTCTTTTGTTTATTTTCTACTTAATCATGTTTTCTTGTTTCCTTTCGAAAAGGTCATGCTACTTTCATTTAATATTTTTTTTAATTACTATCATGTTTAATGATGGTACTTTTTTTTTTTTTTTTGAAAGGAAGGGAACTAGAACAGTTGAGGAGGGATTTTTCAGGAGGGACTCTGTTGTTACACCACAACAGCGAATAGGGATGCATAAATGTTAAGCCAGAGAACCTATGTAGAGGGTTAAAAAAGGCATTGATGTCATTATATTGTTCATTGTAGTTAAAAAAGGATATCCATGAATGGTACAAGGTTCTAGTTCCATACAATAGTGTTTTGATGACCGTAGTTCCACTGACGGAGCTTAATAGTGTGAGCCTGAAGACTGATCACACGTCCCTTGTACATGTTGTGTGATGTTTGTGCTAAAGAAAAGGGGCCGTTTGGAATAGTGTCAGGATCGGAACGTCTTGACTTCGGTTAACTGTCGCCCCTTTATTCGCCTGCAGCACCACTTGATGCGCGGGTGGTCGAAAGGACGTGGCATACACACACGCATATTACACATAACACATGCGCACACATACACATGCATACTTACAGTTGCGACTTGTGCCGAGTCGCCCGGTTTTTCTCAGATAACCCGGGAAACTCCTGCCAGGATTGCTAACTCTCACGAGTGACGAAGCAAGAACTTTTTTTCTGAAGAGAAAACAAAATATTAAAGACAGAGAGAGAGAGAAACTCTTGCCAGTGTACGTCGGAGATGGCACAAAAACTTTAAGCAACATCCGGAAAGTCCTGCCGCTTACTTCTGAGAAAACATGTGAGCCTGTGCTGTCGTTTTTTGGGGTAACCGTGTCAAGGGTTGCCATAAAAACCCCTATTGTGCTTTTTACAAACATTTGAGACAGCACAAGACGTCTTTTCCTAAGCCCCCACCACTTAACCATGTATACAGACTAAATGTGCTCAGCCTATAACAAGACATATTCAATCTTGTGGCCTTAGGATGTGCTAATGTTTTCTTTTTGTTTTTCAATATATTTTATTTTCTTTTTTTTCTTTTTTTATGTATGTTATTTTTACTTTAAAGTTAATGGTGTAATTATCGTTTCACAAAAAAATCATATTTGAGATAGTCACTGCCTTTTACAAACAAGACAAAACATTTTTTCCAAAGCCGCCGTTGTAAAGAAAACCTCGCCTACCCTTTCTGGCACCTGATCGCTTCAGTTACCACATGGTTCATAGAGTAGCTATGCTGCTGTTTTTTTTTCTTTTTGTAATTAATATTATCATCCATAAATGTATCAATATTATCTGTCATGGATATTTGTTGGGAAAAAAGGACTAAAAGGTTGTAACAAGGACTTTTCATTTCTGTCACAGGCAGTGTGACGGGCAGCCCTGATCAGTTTGACCGTATGAAACTAAGATCAATTTGGGGTCCTGTACTTAGAAGTGAAATGACTGGGAGTCCTTGAGGTCATGTTTTTTTCCTATTTGCCTATTAAGTAGTGATGGTGTTGGAGTAACGCTAGCATTGATAAAAAAAATAATGTGTTTTCTCTTTGGGGTAGTCTGCAGTCTACGCGCACGTACGACCCCCTCAAAGACGAGATTTCCATCGTAGTCCTTGCCCTCAGTGCTTGTGGTTGGGTTTGTGTGTCTTAGGAGTCAGTCCGCTCTATAACCCTGTCACAGACTTTTATTATGACGAGAGATGTGTCAATGCTTTCTGCAGCCTCTGCTGTGCCTCTGCTTTGGCATTTTTGAGAAGGGCACAATGGAACTGTTGGGCTCCCCACAGACCGACTATGGGCCAACTGTTACCTATGGGTCCTGCATGCTGATTTATATCTGATCTGATCTTGACAACCCCGTCATTGTAATCCACAAGTGCAACAAGGGAAGGCAGGGTTGCCAAATCTGTATTTAATCCACTTTTTTATATATATATTTTAATTATAAATTTGACAACAAATGAAACTTAAGCTCCTCTTCTTTTTAGTTGCATACTGTAGTAACATGATTTTCTGTTTGTATTTTCAAGGACCTTTTTTTATTTCTAATATGACTTTCAAAACACTGGAGTGATACGAAAGAAATAAAAAATACAGTTTTTTGTTATTTTAAACGGAATTAGATTTTAGAATTTAGACAGAGCCTCTCTTCAAACCCAACACACACATGGTGGGCAGCACCTTGTCCAAACATTTGGATGATATTCATGAAGGTCTTTGCACCTCAAGATGATGACAAAAAAAAGAAAAGAAAATTCTATATTTTTCCCTCTTGTATTAACTCTCCTCCCCCCTCCATCCCATCCAAAACTTTGATTTTAGTGAACTATATTGATAGCGACATTAGTCAAGAGACAGCGTCTATGGTAGAACACACAGACTAGTCTTTTTGTTATTCTCATAGGCTTGCATGCAGTTACAGTCATCAGTTTAAGAGCTTATATTGTTTTTGTTTTTATTTTGTGTAGGTGAAAAATATTTGCAAAGACATCTTTTCTAATAAAAAAATAATGTGATATCATGATAATTATTGTAAAGAAAAAAAATGGGCAAACTAATATGTACCCTTGTGATCTAATTAGTTTTCATTGTATGGAGTGAGGAGAGGGGCTTCCATTATGCAGAAATAAAAATACTTTGTAAAAGTAATTATTTTGATTGGTCGTTCATTTGTTGATTTTTATTGTCTACTTGGCTGTAATATTCACATACTGCTCTAACAAACATCATGTACTCATTTCCACTGATTGATTTAGAATGGGCTTTCTTGGCAGGGAAAAATGTCTGATCTCATGATGAGACAAGCCTCTAAAATGGAGGCTGCCTCCCCCTGAGCATCTCGCTCTCTCTCTCTCCCCACCAGAGGGTGCTGTTTAGAATTGTAGTTTTTTCCATCCTTTAATGATGAGGCTTTCAGCCGATTGTCACACACAGACCACCATTTTGACTGAAGGTGACTGTAGTAAATGGCAGTGATCTCTGAATTTCTTTTAATGCATTTGCCCCAAAATCTAGATTAAATGTGTACCATTTTAATCCTTATGCATGCAATTACTTTTTACAGGCCCAACAGCCTAATTGATAAAACAATGAAACCCTACACTATTTCTTAAGCCCTTTTAAAATTACATCTGCAGAGGTTATATGGCTAAATGTGGAAATTCAGATATTGTTGATTAAAGGCCCACAGCATTTCTGCATGGTATTCTGAGTGCTGTCGGTGTGTCTACTGTTACACACCAGTGGTTTTCAAAGTGGGGAGCTGGGGTAGGAAAAGCTGCCTGATTAGCCAAAACAAAACAAAATAAACATAAGCAAAACAATAATCCCATTAGTTAGGAACAGCATTATAATAATCTATTGAATCTCTGAACATTATGCTACCATTATTATTTAAGTGGGACACCAACTCACAGGCCTATTCTATGGTTGTGAAAGGGGTTTGCACAAAAAAAGATAGTGTGGTGCGACCCATGTAAGGGGGGGGGGCTTGGCTGCAATCTACTGGTACTACAGTATATATGGGGGGCCTTGGCATGGTAAAGTTTGGGAGCCCCTGGTCTAGACTGCTGAACTGTTACAGGCTGTCACTAGGGCTGGACTGGCGATCTGGCATAGCGGGTATTTCCAGATGGGCCTGCACCCTGTTGGGCCCCTATTTTCACAATGTAAAAAATATAATGATATTTTTTTTACATTTCTGAAAATAGGGGCCCACAAGGATTCGGGGCCCACCGTTGAGTCAGTTCTGTGCCGCTAATTATGAGGGGGCCCTTCAAGCCAAAAGTGCCAGGGTCCTATTTCTCCCCCAGTCCAACCCTAGCTGTCACTTTAAGGGCTCCAGAGCAATCAGAAGTCCCAGCCTGCTCAGCCCAGAACGGCCGACCTTGTCAATCTGGCACGCTGATTGAGCGTCCTGTTCCCCCGCGCTCGTGCTGCCGTTCCCCTCCACAAACCCAAACCTTCCAAAATCTC